>NC_052614.1:22261177-22601970 GCF_016545825.1 Eucalyptus grandis | reverse complement strand
AATGATGCATGATGATTGACTTGATAAGCCGCCTAAACAATGCATGAAAAATATGAAATTTGAACATGACCTGGAGCTATGTGTACAAGAATGATGGCAGTAAGTTAGTCTTGGTAGTGTGATCTATTGGAAAGGCAGTACTTGCTTATAGTAACATATCTTGAAGATTATTAGTGGATTCTAGCCTTGTTATGGCTGTTAGTGTTGGGAGTGGATTAGGCTTGGGGATAAATGTGAACCACTATATATTTGTACTTGCAATATATTCTATCTCTTCACTATTTACATTACCCATTCATCATCACCACCTATTAAATAGCAGCATGCGCACCTAATTTCTGTAATTTGTTTTTGTCGATGTTTGAAATTGAATTTGTTTTCTTCCGCAAATGTTTTCATAGTTCTTGAACAACCTATTCACCCCCTCTAAGTTGTATTGTTAGCCCCAATAGAATCTAATAGCTCTCATCAGACCACATCGCGCCAGCTAATAAGGCATCCAACATCCATAAAGTGCCACATCACCAAGGAGGGTTAATGGAAAAAATTTAAACTCTAAAATAAATATTGTGAATATTGCAAGTGCCCACACCACACTATTGATACATGTCAGAAACTACATAAGAAACCAAATGCTTAGCAAGTTTCTACACAAAGAAACGATGGGGCATGTCAAATAATTACTCAAGACCAATACCAAAATATTATAAAAATTCTGAGTCAATTGAGGACCAGCAACAATAATGCAATAAAGGTGAGTGCGATTTAAGGTAGAACCCGACCGACGGGTCCGGTTTAGTTCCCTATTCTATATACCGACGGGTAGGTTCTCGCTTCCTTTTTCTTAGGAATCGGCAGTTCCTGGTTTGGTTCCTAGTTTCAATGGGAACTGAAACCAAAATCGGAACCGGAATTCAGAATGGGGACCGGAACCGAATCTAAGAACCAAGACTCCAAAACCCAAAACACCTCAAACCCTAATTTAGCTTCGTTTCCTCCTTTTTCCCCTTTCTCGTTCATCTTGACAAAAAAGAGAGAGTTCAACCGGGTTCTAGCCAAAAAAGAGCTAGCAGAGAGGGAGAACTGGAGAGGAAGAGAGCGAAGAGCTTCTTCATGGGGTTCATCAGTTTCTAGAGAGATTCAGAGGAGGATAGACCATAAGAGCAGCCAAGCGAGAGAGTTTGAGAGCAAGGAGCCCTCCGGCAGTCTAGCCATGCTTGACCCTCGTTCGACGACTCTCGGCTGTGCTCTTATGCCCGCAACTCCCACTCCCCAAGCCAACACTTCGATAGGTTACGTTCCTTTTCTTCTTTTGATTTTTTGCTGGATGAGCCATTTTTCCAAGGATCTCGGCTCGGAGTTGTGCAAGGTGACTAGACGTGGTCCAATCTATCGAGCTTCCGCTCCATTCGCCATTGCCAAGTCGAGTGGGGACCCTCCATCGACCCCCCTTTTATGCCTTGCTTTTGCCCTATTCTCTCATGTTTTTGCATGAGCTACTGAGCCGAGGCATGCATTTCGGGTTCACTTATGCTGTCCTTCATTGACGTTGAACATTCCCCGTTGAGTCGTGTTGAGCTTTGATCCAGTTTCGAGTCTTGTTCATGTCCGTGTTTCCTTTCATTTGATGTCTATCACATGTTTAACAAAATGTTTGCACCAAGGCCATACATATTTCTTCCGATTTTGAGTCGCTTGAACGTGTAGCTATGAAGCACACCTGATGATGATCTCTCTTTAACATCAAAATACATTTTTGGTCACCGCTGTTCAACATGCGTTTCCTTTTCTAATTTTTGAGTCTTGTTCGATAGTGCTTCCATGTTATTGTGCATTGTTCTCATGGTAAATGTGAATACCGGTGAGGAAATGAAGTAAGGATCTGGAAGAACACTAATTTATTATGATGCTTGACTGAGCTTTACTGTTGTGGTCCATTTTATGTGTTATGCATCGCTGCGGAGTAATAATCAAGGATGGGTGGTGGTCCAATAAAGGGCGGAAGTTAGGAGGCAGATAGCACTGTAAGGAATTGTAAGAAAGACTTGAGTGAACCTCCAGATAGTTGATACTAGCAATTACAATTTTCAAGCAAGAAAGTTAGATTTGGTCGTTAGCCTTGCCTTCTTTGTGGATTTTCCTAGTAGGAGGATTAATGCCAAAATGGGTACATAACGAATTGCATCCCCCTCTAAAGCTGGCTAAAAGTATACAACATATGATACTGCATCGATTGCTACGTCCTTCCATTGGGCGATTTAGGTGATTTGTCCCAAGATTGTATGAATTGCATCTTATTATATAGCCCAAATGCTATGCAAAAATTCACACAAAGCTTGCAAGCAAAAGGAAAGACAATATTGTATTTTTTGTGTTTCCTCCGACTTCTCAACATTAGCTTTGCTTTGTTATCCTAACAATGTGTTCCACTGGACATGGTAATATTCATGTCCTGATGCATATGGAATAGTTGAGGGAGCTTGTCTATTTGTGTTAGTGGGTAGCTCTCGAAGAAAGTGTAAACCTTATAACTTTTCGTCTTTTTGTTCATCTTAGTCCTTCTCGTTCCTTGTTTATTGACTTAAGGAAGTTTAGCTAACTCGGCCCTCAAGCATTTATGTGGTTGATAATTCAATTGTTTGCCTATCTTTTTTTTATAAAAGTTTGATCTTTTTTTTTTTAAATTCTAATTATATTCTATTATTGTTGTGTATGTGTGAATTTAATGTATTAAAGTAACACGTCAATAGAGATGAAGGGATGTGAAGAGATGACTCCATCACAGAATTGGAATTGTGTAGCGATGAAAATGAAGAAGAGCCATCATCTACTATGGATGCCACAAACAAGGTACTTGATTCTCGTCTTCCTCCTCGTGATAAGAAATATACATCTAAATAATAAAATCATTATGCGATAATTAATGATAAAGATGGATAAATATATCAAGTATAGTGCATCATTGTAGCTTTGTATGTAAATACCATGTTTCTAACGATACTTATGCAATGAGAAAGCACTTGACCACGAACAAGAAGTTTCCTCACCATGTAAATAAGAGGCAAAGATTCTTTGCATCATGTAATGTAGACATGGCTGGCAAGGCAATGGGAGATTCTAATATTGGTAGTGTCTTATCGACATGGTCGTTTGATTAAAAAACTTTTTAAAATTTGGTCTAGTGAGATGAACAATATTTTTCCTTGGTTGAGCATGTTAGATTTCGTGAATTTTTCAGTAAGTCACAATCTCTCTTCAAACATTTATCATGTTTTACAGTAGCTAAAGATTGCATGAAGTTGTATTTTTGTGAAAGAACTTGTTTGAAGACTTATTTTGAAAAAATTAATTCTAAGATCGTACTCACGATGGATACATGGAGTTCCATTCAAAAACTAAATTATTTGTATCTCACTTTGATTAATAAAAATTGGAGGTTGAACAAAAGAATCATCAATTTTATGGTGATGCAAAGTCACAGGATTAATGAGATTGGGAAAATAGTGGAGAAAAGCATCTACCAATGAAGAATAAGAAAGAAAAAAAAAGTGTCCATAATCACCATGGACAATGCTAGTTTGAACGATATTACAATTAATTATTTGAAGAACAAACTTTCCAAAAAAATATTATTAATATTATATGGTAGTGTTTTGTACATGAAGTACATGGCTCATATATTAAATTGAATTGTGAGAAATAGCTTGATTATAATACATGACTCTATTGCATGTATCTAAAATGTAGTTAGATATATGAGAGTTCTCCCACAATAGTCAAAGCATTTCAATTTTGCATTGAGAGTAAAATGATTACTTACAAGGGTTAGATTATTCTTGATGTTACCACTAAATGGAACTCCACTTACCTGATATTAGACACTGCTATAAAGTTCTGAAAAGCTTTTAAAATGATGGAAGAAGACAATTTATCTTTTGCAAGTAAGCTTAATTATAGTCTTCCTAAAGATGATATTTGGGAAAATATTATTATTCTTTTAGAATTTCTAAAAATATTTTATGATGCCACCAATCGAATGTCGAGAATTTCATATGTACTTCAAATGATTATTTTAAAAGGATAGCTCTTTCACATAGATATTTGAAAGATGCAAAGGATACTTAAAAAAATAAGCTTTAAGCTATGAGTATGAAAATGAAAGAAAAATTTGACAAATATTATGATAATTTGGATAAAGTGAATGTGATGGTGTTGATTGCGGTTGTGTTAGATCCTAGAGCTAAATTGAATTATGTGAATTTCTTGTATTGACAAATTTATGATGATGAATCGAAAATTAATAAGATGCATTATAAGGTGAATGACTCATTGAAACGTTTGTATGAATTTTATAAGCAATCTTCTCTTGTTTCTAGTGATCGAAATTTTGATAACTATAGTTTGAGTGCAAGTAGTAGTGGTTCCAATGCCGATGTAAATGCTAATGAAGGTATAAAGGAATATGACGCACAAGCTTAGCAAAAAATGCTTATGCACTCGAACCAACAAAAGTGCCACGACAACAAATCCAATTTTAATTAGTATCTTCAAGAAAAAAATGAAAATATTATTTATCTTGACCTTTTTGTGTGGTGGAAGACTAGTGGCCCAAAATATAAGATCATTTTGATAGCTCAATATTGCTTTAGAGTCAACTTTTAGTACATCGGGTCATGTGCTTAAAAGCTTTCGAAATTCTTTAACTCTCAAAGTAGTTGAAACTTTAATTTGCGCTTAAAATTGATTGAGAGCCTTTCGTATGCCAATTAATGTTGAAGAGTGCATCAAGAATGCTGAAAATTTGAGTCGGGTAAGTGATGTTTATATCTTTATTCATTCTAATTCCTTTTACATATCTAATATGTGAATATTTTATTTAATCTCTTTTTTTATTAGATATGGATTATCTTAATGAGGAGAATATTATCCATAAACAGAGTTTACCAATTAAAGCAGAATGAACATATGTGGTAAGGCTTTCTAATACTTATTTTAGTTTACCAGCAAATAAATATAGATTGTCTTAATACTTTGGTTTTCTTTATTTTTATTTTTGTCCAATGTTGAAGGAGCAGCTAAGGTCGTGTTATCTATGATTTTGCCAATTGTTCATGAGTGCCAATTGGATATTTGAATGGATCTTTCGTTTGTTTTTCTGACTAGCCACATAACACTTCCCTTTCAATCTTTGAATAGGTTTAACTTGAAGAAGCTAACCTATGAGGAAAGGAAACATAAGTTGATAGAGTGCCCGAATGCCCTCAACTCAGCAATTAGAGAAGACAACGACGAGGAGGATGATGAGTGAAATTAAATATCTGTAATTTTGATTTCTCAACTTCATACTTTTAGCACTTTGTAACCCTTTTTGGTTATCTCGATTTTTTTGTTTGATGTCGACGATCTCATATTTGAATTTTAAAATGAGTGGAAGTATTGATTTTGGCTTCAGATTTTCCAATAATTGCAAATCATATTGTTGCCATCCTTGTTTTGCTTTACGTTACTCATGGGTTCTTTGTCTAAAGGCTCATATGGCATAAAAGTGATTTTTGTGATAGTCCATACTTATGCTAGTGTCGAAAACTAGTGTATATACACAAAAGAGCACAAAGAAGCTCAATTATAGTATGAGTTGAATGCACTAGAAGGTGGAACGTTATCGTATTAATATATATATGTTAGAACCTGGAACCGACCTTGAAATCTGTGACAAGATAGATTCTAGGTTCAAAATTTCAATGGGTAAGTTCTAGGTTCCACTTGGAACCTATAAAGAACCTGGAACCACTCATCCCTAGAATGCAAGTTTCTTAGGTACATTTCTTTACAAGGCAAATTCAAATTCAATTGATGTATAGATAATCGATTTGGGTGCCAAAGAACACATAATTTAAAATGAGCATTTATTTTCCCATGTTGACAAAGGGCCACAATCTTCCATGACCATACATCTTCCTAATAGGAATGTGATCTATGTTACTAAAATTGGCACTATCCATCTCAGTCCAAATTTCATCATAAAAAATGTCCTATACATTTCTAACTTTGAATTCAATCTTCTTTCTATCTCAAAAGTTTATGTAGATAATTATTGTCATGTCATATTCAATTTCAAAAGTTGTTTGTTTCAAGACCATACAACTGACAAACCGCTGGGCTTAGATAAAGTTATTTCTTGATTAATTCTCTAGGAGATTTAGATTTTTTGAAGAAAAGCATTTCTTGTAATGCTGCCGATAGTAATAAAAATCTCCTTTTTCATCAACATTTGGGTCATAATGCATGCTTTCCTCATTCAAAATTTGCAATATGTCCCTTGATTATATAATCTCGAGCATATTTACTTGGATTTCTAACCTCATAAACTAATTAGTGCCAACTCTTTATTAAAAATCATTTGTATATTAAAAACTTGAATCTAAATCGTGAATTAATGTGAATTTTGGAAAGTCCGAGTTAAGTTTGGACTTACTAATATATTAACCAAACTCTAGGTGGTGCAATTGAGGGAAGGTTGCAAAATCATTTTGGGGATATATTAGTTAGCATTTTCATGTGCAAGTTATTCAAGAAGTAAACAAAGACCACCCGTAACAAACCATTTAAACAGCAACTTTGTGTTATTATGCAGAAATTTTGTCCAAGAATTTTTAAATTTATAGAGAATTGTTATCCTCAATTAAGACATGTAATTAATAGGCGGTCCTGCCACTTTTGGTCCCAACGATGCACTTCGTTTTATTTCACTGCTCTCCTTAAAGAGAGAATAAATAATGCCCACTTTCAACTTCATGGATAATTCTGTTTTTCTCTCTATCCATCAGGGATAGTTTCTTCTCTTGCGCATGCAGAGCTTCTTTTTGGTTTTATGGCATCTTAAACCCTAATCCCTTTGTTTCACCTGGGTTTTCTCAATGGATTTTCTATTCTATCAGCTGTTATTCTCGGTGCATGTCCGTATTTTGTAATATTTCCACCTCGAGCTTTGATCTGCTTTGCTTCTTCGCCTCTTCTTCTCCACCGGTCCTCTCTGTCTTCGCAATGCTTCTCTCTCTCTGAACACTCATCAGATTACTTGCATGTGTGATTCTGATCCTCCTTTGGGTTCATCGGCTGTTCTATCGGGTCTTTATCGCATACCCACGCCTTCCTACTTGCTGAATTTCTCTTCGATTGTTTGGTTTTGCCATCACTCTATCGCCAGCAGATATGGCACATGTCGATGAAGAACATTCCGTCTGGCTGCTTTGTGTAAGAGCTTGGGACGATTGTGCTCACCTCATGATTTGGAGGTTTGGAACGATGAGCCTACTCCTGCGAAATTGAATGAGTGCCGTTTAACTCTGATTGGCAAGGTATTTGCTGATTCTCCTATCAATTTTCAGGCTTTTCAGAGTACTATGAAAAAGGTGTGGCATACAAAACAGGTGGATATCTCTCAGAGAGAGGATGGTCTCTATGCAGCGAAATTTAAATTACTTACTGATAAACAGCGGATTTTGGAGGGGGGACCCTGGGTTTTTTCTTGTCGTTTGGTCGTCTTTAAGCCTTGGATTCCCAACACACCGCTGCATTGCTATGATTTTTCAACTTGTGCATTTTGGGTGCAAGTGTTTGGCCTGCCCCAGGAATTGTGCACATAACAAATTATTAGAAAAGCAGTTATGACAGTTGGGAAAGTTTTGGAAGTCAGGGCTGATGGTCAAGACACATTTACCATGAGATCAGGGCATGCCCGAGTTGAAATTGACTTTCAGCATCCTCTGCAGACAGGTCGTTTGATTAGAATCAATGAAAAGACTATTTGGCTAGATTTTAGATATGAACGTCTTGCCCATTATTGTTATCTATGCGAGCAGCTGGGTCATTATACTACCTCATGTCCAGAGAAATCTGTTAATGTTGATGTATTAACTGGGGAGAACAAGTTGTCGTATGGACAATGGTTGCGCGCTGAGCTCAAGGAACATAGCCCGTACTGAAAAATCTATTATGAAACGAAAGAAGTGGAGGATACAGTGGAAGAAGTGGTACCTAAAACTCCCCCTATAGTTGCTCCACCCCTTCCTCTACTGCCACCTATTCCTTCATCTGGAGCCTCTCCCTCGTTGCAGCCTTTGGTAACTCATATTCCTCCTGCATCAAAACTGGATGGAGGTTCTCATACTGCTTTGATTCCCTCGCACGAAAGCGAAGGGGTTCACTTAATACAAGTTCTGTCACTCAGGACAAGAGGTTGAAAAGTTCTCGCCATATATCAAAAGTTGGCCATGTTAAGAAGCTGAAGAGGTATAACCCATATGATATACGCAGCGTAGCACCCGAAGATCTGGACGAATCTTTACTATGGGATACTCCAATTGCGCAAGCTCCTGGTGATGGACGTTGGGCATGGGTGGCTGGCCCTCAACAGCCCCCTTATCACAAATGAAACCGATCGGTTGGGCTGTGGGGTTTGGGCAATACCCTGACAGTTCAAGCACTAAAGGCCCTGGTAATTAAGGAAAAACCTGTCTTTTATTTTTTATGGAAACTAAGAATTGTGAAGCTGTTCTTAGTAAGATGCAGTTTAGGTTGCGCTTTTCACATATGCGTGTTTACAACCCAGTAGGTTTGGCAGGGGGTCTAGCAGTCCTATGGAATGATTCGGTTTCTCTTTCTTTTGAGCGTTCAAAACCGGATTACTTTGACATGATGTGTACAGATGTAGCAGGAAACATTACCTGGCGCCTCATGTGTCTTCATGCCCCTGCTGTTGCTCATTTGCGACTTGATGTTTGGCAGGATCTCATCAACATCAGCATTGCAAATACTCTTCATTGGGCCTGCATTGGTGATTTTAATGAGATCCTTTTTCACTGGGAAAAGTATGGAGATAGACCAGTAGATTTTAATCGGTTGGCTTCTTTTCAATCTGTTCTTAATGAATGTTCGTTAATGTCAATCGAAGCTAAGGGTTGTGCGTTTATGTGGACAAACAATCGTCAGGGGGATGAGTTAATCAAGGAGTGTCTAGATCGAGCACTGTGCTCACTGGAATGGCAACTATGTTTTCCTCGGGCTGAGGTTTATGCCTTACCAGCTGTTGGTTCAGACCATAGCCCTATTATACTTAACACTTCACCAGTGAGAGGTTCTAGACAGCACTACTTTAAGTATGAATCCTATTGGAATCAGGATGTGGAGTGTCGGGATATTATTACTAATTCCTGGAATTATGTTCGTAGCAAGACACCATCTTTCAATAGGAAAATTCAAGCAATTTCTTATGCTTTAACAAAATGGAGCTGTTCTAAATTTTCACATAATAGAATCAGGGCTGATGAGTTGTAGCTCCAGCTGCAGCACCTTACAAATCAACAAAATGTCTTATATGATCAGACTGAGGTTAAAGTTTTGAAAGAAGAACTGCAGAGGGTGTGGAGTCGTGAAGAGCAATATTAGGCTATCCGTTCCAGACTAAATTGGCTAAAATGGGGAGACAAGAACACCAGTTTTTTTCATGCAACAACTGTTCAGCGCCGCAATCGTATTACTATGCTTAAGAATGATGACAATTTTTTGGAGCAGGACCCTACCAGAATAAAAGAGATTGTGACAGCTTTCTTCTCTAGATTATATACCTCAATAGGATGTCATAATTATGCTCCTATCTTAGAGCAGTGCGATCCTTTGGTTAATCAAGACATGAATACTCGTTTAATAGCTTCCGTTACCCTGGAAGAGGTACAACAGGCCACTTTTCAATTAGGAGCAGCCAAAGCTCCGAGCCTTGATGGTCTTAATGGTTTATTTTATCAGACGCACTGGGACATTATTAAATTTGACCTTTTTGAAGTTGTTCATGAGTTTTTTACTACTGGTGTTATGCCCTCTTACTTAAACAGAACTCTGATAGCTCTGATTCCTAAAGTTCCTCACCCAGAAAGCCTTGATCAGTATCATCCTATTAGTTTGTATAATTATGCTTATAAAGTCATATCTAAAATTATTGCGAATCGATTAAAACTCATCCTACAAGACCTTATCTTAGAGGAACAGTCGGCTTTTGTGGGGGGTAGACAAATTCAGGATAACATTTTACTAGTTCAAGAAGTTCTACACCAGCTTCGAATCAAGAAATGAAAGTCTACTTACCAAGCTGTTCTGAAAGTGGATATGAGGAAAGCGTATGACAGGGTTGAATGGGATTTTTTCCAAGATTATCTCTTAAAACTGGGTTTTCATTCTACTTGGGTGAAATGGACTATGCAATGTATTTCCACCTAATCGTCCTGTGTTAAACTGAATGGAGAACATCTTAGTTATTTCTACCCTTCTCGAGGTCTTCGACAGGGTGATCCTCTCTCCCCTTATCTGTTTATTTTGTTGGCTAATCTCCTTTCTACACTTATTAAGAAAGCTGTCGACTTTGAACATCTTAAAGGGATTAAACTTAATAGGTGGTGCCCTTCCTTAACTCATTTGTTTTTTGCGGACGATGCCATATTCTTTCTTGATGGTACTGTTAATGAATGCCAGAACCTATCGAATATATTACAGCACTATTGTCTAGCAATAGGGCAGGAAATTAATCGGAATAAATCAGGTATCTATTTTGCAAAAGACTGCCCAATTAGTTTGCAGCAAAATTTGGCTTCAAAGCTCCGGGTTCCTATTCTAAACAAATGTGGGAAGTACTTAGGGATACCGTCAGATTGGGGACGTTCGAAAAAATATATGTTTTCGTGGATATTAAGCCGAGTTCATTCTAAGTTGGAGAGTTGGAAAGCAAGTCTAATCTCAAAGGGTGGGAAAGAAATCCTACTCAAAACTGTTATTCAGGCTATTCCTCATTATGCAATGTCTACTTTCAAGTTGCCTGTGTCTATTTGCAGATCTATTGAAAGAAGTATAGCCAGATTTTGGTGGCAGAATGATCGAAACAAATCAAGCATTCATTGGAGAAGTTGGGATGTTCTGAAAAAAAAAAAAAAAGCAAATGGAGGTTTAGGATTTAGAGATCTTCTACACTTTAATAGAGCTATGCTGGCCAAGCAGGCTTGGCGTTTACTTAATCAGCCTTCATCTCTTTGGAGCAAAGTTTTTAAAGGTTTGTATTTTCATTCCAAGTCTTTTATATATGCTGACAGAGGCTCTCGCCCATCTTGGGGCTGGCAGAGTCTACTTATTGGTCGGGATGCCATCCTACCCAACATACGTTGGTCTGTAGGTGATGGTAAATCAATCAGGATACGTGGTGATCCTTGGCTCCCTATTGGAATCTTAACTGGCCCTTCAATCCATGAAGAACCTATTTTGGTGGCTGATCTTATTAATCAATCCACCAATACCCGGAATGCCACCCTGCTACACAGATTTTTTGACAATCAAGTTATAGACCAGATCACCACTATCCCTTTGCGACCACTATCTACCAGTGATCAGATTATTTGGACTGCCACTAAAGATGGTTATTTCACTGTCAAATCTGCCTTTCATTCATTCACAACAACAGCAACACAACAGCCAATAAGTAACACTTCCTCATCTTATCAGAATCCAAGATGGTTATGGAACAGAATCTGGAAAATGCATTCCCCCCCAAAAATTCGAGCCTTCCTATGGTCGCTTTGTCAGAATGCTCTTGCTACAAGGGCTAATTTGTTTCAGCGACATATTATTAAAAACCCGTGCTGTCTACTTTGTGATCAAGATATCCCTGAAACTCTTGAACATCTATTTTTGTTATGTCCATGGACTAAAAAGGTCTAGGCGCACCCTAGCTTCAACATTCAGATTTCTCCTATGCAACTCCACATAATAGATGAATGGCTTGTCCAACTAGTTCAATTTGGATCTTTCTTACCTGGTTTGGAGACTTTGGCCTCAGTTCTTTGGCAGATTTGGCGTGCCCGGAATGGTTTCATCTTCTGGCAAGAACGCCTTCGGCCGTCTCGGGTGGCTAAGGCTGCACTAGCTGATTCCCATGTAGCTCGTCTAACGGCTTTGTCGCTAACACATAAGGGCCGCTCGTTACTGAGCAGGGGAACACTTTGGAAGCCTCCAGATCTAGGTACCTTGAAGATCAATGTAGATGGGTCGTATCAGCTTGGCTCGCGAGAAGGCACAATGGCCTGCGTATGCAAAGATCATCACGGAAGACTTACCGATAGATTTTCAAAACATTTTGCTGCATCTTATGCCCTTCAAGCCGAGATCCAAGTAGTGTCTTTCTCTCTCCACCATCTACAAAGCCATGGCTTATCAGATGCTTCAATCGTCCTTGAATCCGATAGCCTCCTGGTGGTTGAGATCCTCCAACGTCGCCGCAAGCCGCCATGGGAAGCTCGGTCTCTCTTCCTCGAAGCCGCCTCCTTGCTCTCGAATTTCCTTAATCTCTCGCTAGGGCACTGCAGAAGGGAGGCCAATGTTGCTGCTGATTGGGCTGCAAAGGCCCATGATCGTTTTTCCTTTGTCCAATGTTGGGCTGTTTTTCCCCCCTTTCATTTGATAGATCTAATTTGCACGGATGCTATAGCTGCCAGTTGTAATGGTTTCACTACTCCAATATAGTTTCTTGTTTCTGACCAAAAAAAAAAAAAAAAAAAACTTCATGGATAGGATTGCTCATCAGCTATGATCAACGCCACTAGGTGTTCCCACAATTCTTTTCTGCCTCATACTGTTTGTATTTAAAGAAAAAACCATTGCGTCAATGAGCATAATTTGGACGGGGAAAAAAATCAATGTTCATAATCGTATTTTTCAAGAAAGACTTGAAATCGAAAAAACATGCCGCAGAAAAGTTACTTTAAGTGAAAGATTGTAGATTTTCAAAAGATATTTAATAAGATTTGATGAATACCTGGAATACTTTTTTAACATTTTTCAATGTTATAAAAGGGATTGTTGTTACTTTAGCATTAACCTTACAAACTTTAATGTTATAGTAATCCTTAACTTTTCTTGCCTTAGCTATGAAACCGCCTCAGTACTAAGGGCTGAACATGTTTAATTATGGTCCTGAACTCTGATTATTTTTTTCACTGCTTTTTGATCCAATGCTTGTGATGAAAAATTGCCCCACGAATCCCGTGCTGTGTTTCTTGCTTGCTTAATCTTCTTCTTCTTTTTTCATTATTTGCTATAGAGCGTGCCTGGCTTTTTCGATTGCCTTTCTTTAAATGTAGTGGGACTTTCTTACTCCAAATTCAACACTTGCATCCCGGACAAATAGTTCTCGAGTACTATTCGCTTTTCTTTTATTTTGTAAAGTGACCATGAGAACACTTCAATTGAGTACTTTCGAAATGTGTGTTGTACTAGCAACTTATAATACTTCATGTTTATGCAAAGTAAAAGCTTCTTGCGAGACATTTTTTTTTTTTATGTTTTTTTTTCCTTTTAAGTTGTTGATTAATGTCATACTTGATAGGGGCCAAATGTCAAAAGATTAGTCTTTTTAATTAATGACCATATTAAATAGGGAAAATTCCAAAATGGGACCTGAAGTACCCTATTTTTCTCAAATAAGGGTCCGAAGTGAACATTGTTTCAAATAGGGACTCGAAATGCCATCATTTTCTCAAATAAGGGCCTGGAGTGGATGTTGTTTCAAATGAGAACCTAAAGTGGTTATATTTGTTTCAAATAAGGACCTGACTTTTCAGTGATCAAGGGTATTTTTGTTTTTTGTGATTTTTCGCCTTTTTTCTTTCCTCTTTATTTTTTTTTGGGAAAATTTCAAAAAATGACCCAAAGTGCCATTATTTTCTTAAATAAGAGCCTAAAGTGGACTTTGTTTCAAATAATAACCTAAAGTAGCTTTGGTTGTTTCAAAATATGGACACCACCTCGCCGATTGCCGACTAGCTAATTTTTCGATTGATCAATGGTATTTTCATCATTTGGCATTTTCCCCTTATTTCCTTTTTTTTTTTTTTTTTTTTTTTATGGTTCTTCTTCTTCCTCATTGTCGATGGCTGCCACCATCGACGATGCCCACAAAGGGCTGGGTGAGGGTCGCCGCCCCGCTGAGGGCCATCCACGTTAGCCACAAGTGAGGGATGGCGTCGCTGGGCGTGGCGACCCTCACCTAGGGGCCATCGACGAGGTTGGCCTCGCTAGCTACTAGTAAGGACTGGCGTGGGCGGTCTCGCCAGCCCTCAGGGGCATCGCCCGTGGTCAGCCGGCCACTAGCGAAGAGGAAGAAGAATAACCAAAAAAAAAAAGAGGAAAGAAAAAAAAAAGGCGGAAAATGGAAAGACAAAAATATCCTTGATCGCTGAAAAGTCAGGTCCTTATTTGAAACAAACATAACCACTTTAGGTCCTCATTTGAAATAACATCCACTTCAGGTTCTTATTTGAGAAAGTGATGGCACTTCGGGTCTCTATTTGAAACAATGTTCACTTCGAACCCTTATTTGAGAAAAAGATGGCACTTCGGGTCCTATTTTGGAATTTTCCCTATTAAATAGACACCGCATATTTGTTTTCATTTGAGATAAGATCATTTATTTTCTCAAATGATAGAAATGAGCACACATTAAATAAAAAATGTCCAAACAATTATTGATATTTTTCATAACATTTAAGAAAAAGGAAAAAATACTTTTAGGATTTCGAAGTGTAGAGAATGAATCAATAGAAATTAAATCTAATGCAACGGCTATGGAATCGAAGAGTCTTGGCCAAATCGAGAAACATGAGGTTTTGAGTTGATAATTACTTGGCATAATAATTTGTGATCATACTATAAAGAAGCAGTTCTATATGAATCCGATAAAGGAGCTTGGATGATAAACCTTGATTGAGCCAAAGAGGTGGAGTTAGCCAATCGCGCCCGAATTTACTAACCAAGGGCCCATGGCAAAACGACTTGAATCTTGTACCTCGAAAGATATGAGGCCTCAATTTCTATCATAATTTATGGCTAATACAGCAAAACGACTAGTACACAGCCACTAGCCTTAAACACGGAAGACCTGTCTTTGAATGAATCGAAGGGCTAGATTTATTCTAATGAATGTTTATTGCTATTTATTTTTTTTGGTGGTTAAATATAAGGTATAAAACTAAGAAAAGTTAACATCTAAAATCTACAATCCTAACTTTATCACTAAACAAAGCATGAGCTAATTCTCTAGAAGGTTGCAAGTAGAACGTAGTATCTAAACGCTTCACTATGCCAATATTGACAAGTGTTTTGGTAGGCCGATTGCCTTGAAGAAAAATGTGACGAATTTTAAACTCAAAATGAGAGCTCAAAAGTTTCCTAATATCTTTAAGGAGTGTTAATCCAGTGTTATCACTATTCTCTCTTGGTTAACAAGTTTTGCAACAATTTTAGAGTCCATCTCAATGATGAGCTTAAGAAAATCTCATTGTTTTGCGATGGTAAGTCCCAACCATAGCGTCCACGGTTTTGCTTGTCCGTTGCTATTTAAAACTGTCACAAATCCGAGAAGAAGACGAGAAGGAAAGGAATATGGGAATTTGTGTAATGAGGATAATAGTGTTTGCTTCATTGATTTCTAGATGTAATACAATGATGTATATATTGTACAAGAGAATTCAATAAAAAAGTAAATAAATTCTTCTAATCTTTCTAGTCCTAAAATAATCACATCTCCTATCAATTACAATCAATTCAAATCCTCAATCGGATCCCAAATCTTCAATCATATCTTCTTTCAACACTCCCCCTCAAGTTGGTGGCTTGTATATATCCAAGACGCCCAGCTTGTTTAGAAGATATGTATGCTGTCTTTGACAAAGGGGTTTAGTGAAGATATCAGCGGGTTGTTCTATGGTCCTGATTCCTCTGGTTTCGATGATCCCTTCTTTGATCTTCTCCCAAGTAAAATGGCAATCAACTTCTATATGTTTTGTCCTTTCATGTAGCATAGGATTTGCCGCAAGCTTGAGTGCCGAATCATTATCACAGAAAAGTAATGTCAGACCTTTAACTTGTACCCCAAGGTCCAGAAGTAAACCTCGTAGCCATATTATCTCACAAACAGTTTTTGCCATAGATTGATATTCAGCTTCTGCCTATGACAATGATACAATAGATTGTTTCTTTGTCTTCCATGAAAGTAACGACTCCCCAAATTTGATGCAAAATCCAGTAATAGATCTCCTACTCATGGGACATGTAGCATAGTCCGCATCACAATAGGCTGCCATCTCCATATTGCACTTTCTAGAGAGGAGTATCCCTAATCCTGGACAACTCTTCAGATATTTCACCACTTTTAAGGCTGCATTCATGTGTGACTGCTTTGGACTGTGCATGAATTGACTGAGAGTCTGTACTACATAGCAAATGTCTGGCCTGGTCATTGTGAAATAGATAAGCTTCCCAACAAGTCTTTGATAGCTTGTCGGGTCCTTCAATAATGGATCATCAGAGGAGGACGTCCCAGCATCATAATCAATACTGGTCAACTTGGCATTCTGTTCAATAGGAATAATTGCCGGTTTGCAACCTATAATCCCGCTTCTGATATAATCTCCATCACAAATTTTCGCTGGTTAAGGGAAATCCCTAGATCAGAACGAGCTATCTCTATTCCAAGAAAATACTTAGGTGGCCCTAAGTCTTTGATATGAAAAGACAAATGTAGATGGTCTTTAAGCTTCTTCACAGCGGAATCATCATTTCCCATAATAAGTATGTCGTCAACATAAATCATCAAGTATATGACCAACGTACCTTTTGCCCAAATGAACAAAGCATAATCATGTTTGGATTGCATGAATCCAACTCCCGTTAATGTAGTAGTAAATTTAGCGTACCATTGTCGAGAGGCCTGTTTCAATCCATAAAGAGATTTGCGAAGACGACATACCTTTGACTCCCCCTGTCTCTGTAATCCTTGTGGAAGATCCATGTAAATCTCCTCTTCCAGATCACCATGAAGAAAAGCGTTGTGGACATCCATCCGATGCAATGACCAATTGCGAAAAGCGGCAATCGATAAGAAAGATTAAACCGTGACATCCTTGGCTACTGGAGAAAATGTCTCATGGTAGTCAAAACCTTCTCGTTGTGTGAAGCCCTTGGCCACCAATCGGGCCTTGTAGCTTTCCACAGAGCCATATGCTCTATATTTGATCTTATAGACCCATTTACATCCAATGGGTTTGCAATCAGGAGGTAACGACACAACATCCCAAGTGTGATTATCAATTAGGACTTTAAGTTCTGCCTCCATTGCCTTTTGCCAGCGTTCATCATGTACAGCCTCGTTATAACTAAAAGGCTCCATTTCCTCATAAACTCGACTAATGCAACATAAATGATCTGACAACAAGCGGTTGAAAGATAAATATGAGGATAAAGGATAACGAGTACCTGATGATAGTGATGAGGAACAGACATAATCTTTGGTCCAAGTTGGTGGACGAGTGGCTCGACCAGATCTTCATGATGGCTCATCCAGCACCTTCAAAGATGATTCCTCAATACTTGTAGGTTCTTCGTGATTTATCTCCTGGGGTTCCTGCTCCATTTGTTGCTCTATGGAATTGTCATGAGAAGAATCATCGCTTGGTGAAGGCAAGACTGTATCTACTATCTGATGTCTTGGAGGAGAAGTAATAAAGTACAATTCAATGTGTTACATTCAGCCGGACCTTGAATATGTAACTATCCGAGACGAGTCGACGAGTATATCGTCGAACTACGTTGTTGGCACCACTTGTGGATGCCGTTTCATCACCACACTCGTCATAACAAAATGTCACATTTCGTCACATTCTTGTGATAGCTCCTCGTCTAATTTTCTCGCTTAACGCGGTCGGCTATGAAGACACATTAATCCCGAGCAGCCTCGCAAATCAACCGACCCGAATACCCGTAGCAAGCAGCGGCCATGCGTACGTCCGCAGCACTTTCTTCATGCAGAGATCAAGACGTGCACATCGGTGTTGTCCTCTCTAATTGCTGCCAGCGTGATTTCATTTAGTTGGCTCAAGAGTCAACTTAACAAAGCCACGTCCATCTATTCTCCTGCATGAAGACACGAGGACCATCGACTTATATGGCCATGCAGCCACGTCCATTTGATGGTCAATTAAAGAGGAACAATTGACCGAGAAGTGGCCGCGCCACAGCCACGTCTTCCCTCCCTTCAACCGGTCAACCAAGAGAAAAACACTTGACCGAAGGAGCAGCCACGTCCTGCATGCATGCAAGGTTGACTCCATGCTGCCCCATTCTCGCATCCAAGGACCGCACATGAAAGCCACGTTTCTTCTTCCCTCGATGGCCAGCTGAGCGAGGTCTTGGGGAAGCCTTGCAGCCACGTGTGTGCGTGAACTCGTGCAAGTGGCATGGGTGAAGAGAGGAACTCGTCACGTGAAGACACCGCAACGTGGGGTGTCTTCATTCCCTGCTGCCACGACCGCTGCATGGAGAAGGACGAGCTGGCATGCGCCTCTCACAAGACTTGGCTCCTTTCGGTGGGACAGCTGCGCCAAGAGGACTGTCCAGCAGAAGCCTCGCATCAACCTCTTCTTGCGCTGGCGATGGAGAACCGAACGATGGCCACGATATCCCTCCACCTGCCTTCGGCTTGGACGGCCACCTCACACCTAAAACGTTGACAATGAAATTCAACAAAGTGGAAAACGGGCGAAACCCACAAAGAAGGCAGAAGGTGCGGTCTTCTTCCCTCTCACGCTTGGCCGCTCCATTTTCCTCGACAGCAAACTTTCAGCGATTTCCACTTAAGGTTTTAGCACCGTTCCGCCCGTGCTTCGTCGACCACTCACACCACTCAAGCCACCAACCTCCTACGCCACCGTAGGTCCGAGTTTCGGTTGCCGTCGCGTCGTTGTCGTCATGAACCGGTGTATTTGCTAACTTGGTGAGTTTATGTACTAAACTCTTCTTAGTAGGTTAATGACGTTTAAGAGGTGTTTAGATTTATTTAAGTGTAATTAGTTTAATTATTAAATATTTTCTGAAATTAGGCCGGGGTAGTCGGTGACCAGAATTTCGTACTAATTGCAACGATGTGATTAATTTTTGCAATCCAGTGTTAAATTGTGAAAATTTGAGTGCTAATTGGAAATTTGGTCAATTATTCCAAAAATTGTAAATTTTGATATTCATTCAAAAAATCCTGGGTATCGGGTTTTAAACATCAAAAATGATTTTATAAACTATATAAACCAATGGGATTTTGAAAAAAATGTTATGAATTTTCTAGGTCCGATCCGATTTGTGTACCAACACACGACTATTTTCACCAGGTTTTTTTAATACAAAGAAAATAGGCCAGGATCACTATTTTAATTAAGGCATTTGAGTGCAATGCACGGTGTCCTGGGCCAAGATTGATTGGTCGTGTGCTGGTTAAGAGAACCCATCCCTGAACTGTGTCGGATGGACATTACCCTTTATGGGATATCCATTTATTGGGATTTGGGTCGCAGTAGAGGCTAGACCTATGCTTTTTCGGGAAAGTTGTCTTTGAGAGACGTAACCGTGCTCAATGGGGTGAGACGATGCCTGGCTACGCTAGTAGACAGCCGAACTTCGAGTAGGTCATACCCTAGAGTGGGTGTAATTATCAATTGGAACGTGTATTGAGTTAAATATCTGCACCAGATTATGGGACAAAATTGTGTGACATGGAATGGGACGTGTCATAACAATTTGGCAATATAATCAGGACCATTGTGCTAATTTGAGAATTGAGTGTGGCATTCCAATTGTTGGAGCTTAATTATTGCTCATAACGGTATGGTTGTCTGTGATATAAATTGTATTGACCTGCAAGGTGGAACTGAGGCGAGGTAAATCCTCTATGCTAAATACGTGATTGTGTGGTTAGGACGCCTCTTGGCGTATTTCCCTTCTAATTGGAGTTTAGAGCGTGGACTTGCTGAGACATTGTCTCACTAGTTATTGAATAACCATTTTTAGGTCCTTAGAAAGTGGTCGTGGAGAACCAAGGCCCCGACGTCTAAGGAAGAGGAGTATGGAGGATTGGCGGATTTGTCCTATTAGTATGTCATAAGACAACCTCTTTTGAGAGTCGACCTTTTTGTAGGTTTTCGACTAAACTCGTTTTGTACTTGAATCTCGTTGTTTATAAAAGTGTGCTTTTGTGAATTGGCGTCCTGCTTTTTTATCCCGAGATGATTACTGTCATAGAAGTTATTATTCGCTTCCGCATGTGCAATAAAAAGAAAGGGTCTTGTCTTGGGAAGTCGCAAAATTTTATCGACTAGATAGGGATGGGCACATGCTTGGGGTTTGAGGTGTAACACAATGCATGCATGACCACGATGTGATTGAGCAAGATCAATTCATGAGAAAGGAAGCAAGCTCCTCTAAGAATTTCTTAGTCCTTGCGAGCGCAACCTTTTTTTTATTGAACCAAAAAGCAAATTTAAATTGGTGAGTAAAAACTAACTAAATGTGCTTAGGTGTTTAATTCGAAGAGGTAGATCAGGCAATAAAACAGGTGGGATTATATGTTGTGGAAAGCATAATGTATTGTGTTTTCTTTAAGGGTTCATGCCACCAAAAACCTTAAACTATTTCAATTAGAATACAAATATTCCAAACTTTATATTTGTGTCACTAAAAACCCCAAAATTGACTATTGGGATATAAATATCCGAGACTTTTTTTGCATCATTAAAAAACCCTGAACTTTTTTGTAATAGAGAGTATATATGTCGCATATGTATAAGTTTGGGTTTTTTTATGGTATTTACCCTTTCTTAATTGGCATAAACTGCCGGAAATATGGATCATAAAGTACTCATTCTTCATTCTACATCATTGTAGTTTTTCATACTATAAAATACTAAAATAGTGCTTTTTGGTGCTGTGATATTATGGTCGATGTAATTACATTACATTTTTTGTTTTTATAAATTTTGACATTGAAGGATATTACATTTTTTTAATTTGGCATTAACTTCTCTCAAGTTTTTTCTATATTTAGAAACATTAGATAAGCGGAAATTTCTTTTTCTTTTTCTTTTGTCGGTCCTACTCTATTCCTACTACACTCACTCTCGAGTTTTGTCATGTCTCCTACAGGACATGAGAGTCGAAACCCACTCCTAAAACTAAATCGTCATCATCCCAACCCTCTGAGAAGGTGGGGATTCGAAACCCCCATCTCTCCCTTTCATATTAAAAGAGTGGTCACTGATAAGCGGAATTAATTAAATAAAAATATAATAGAATAGCACAACACATAGATGAACATACTCCCATTGTAGCTAGTCGGGCTTCTATTGCTAAAATTTGCTGCAGCCTCTCGAAAGTAGATAACATTTGATTGATGCACCAGGTAACGCAGCCTAAGCTTAAGTAGGGTGTACTTATCTAAAGGTTGAGATCCATTCGGACACATAACTAGATATATATTTCGAACATCATTACATAACAAGTGGTGAATTGAGTTTTTCTTACACTGACGTTATCTGGAAAAGGTAAGAAGACCCAAAATGTTATTAAAAGAAATAGCACTGGATTCCAAATAGATGGAGAGAAGGATAGAAAGAAAGTAATTAAGCAATTATAGCCCAATTGCATGAAAGTCAAAGTCAATATGACCATACATAGATTGTATGTATATAAATATGAAGGACAAATAGAGGTGGCAAAATGGGTCTTAGACCCATGTATAACCTATTTAAATCATAAATGGGTCATATATGAGTCACTTATTTTTTGAAGAAACTAATTAAATGGGTTTAACAATTAAAGGATTAAGATACATGAGTCTTAAGCGGGTCTTAGATGGGTTGGATTTAGAACCCATTTTCAACCAAAACCTCAAAATCTCTCTCTTCCTTCTTTAACTTTACAAAAATATTTTCTTTTATAAAAATCGAAATTATAATTATTTTTTATTTTAATTTTCTTTTCTTTTTCTTTCCTTTTTTTCTTTCTTCTTCCTCCTTCTGGTGGCTGGCACGGCAATTGCCAGCAACCGTTGGGGTGAGCTCGAGCTCACCGACATCCAATGAGACTCGAGCCTCGCCGATCTGGCGAGACTCGAGCCTCGCCGATCTGGCGAGACTCGAACTTGCCGGTGTCAAGCAAGGCTCAAGCCTTGCCAAATCTAGTGAGGGGCGAGCTCAAGCTCGCCGACGTCCGACGAGGCTTGAGCCTCACCCACGTTAGTGAGTTTCACCAAATCCAACGAGGGGCGAGCTCGAGCCTCGCCGATTTGGCAAGCCTCAAGCTTGTCGGCGTCGGGCAAGCTCGAGGCTCACCCGTGGCTAGTCGTCAGCTGTTGTCATGGCTGGCGGCCGGCCAAAGAAAAAGAAGAACAAAAAAGAAAAAAAGGAAAGAAAATTAAAAATTATATTCTTAAAAAATAAAAATTTAAATTTAAATTTAAAAAAATTAGATTTTTTTTTAAATAATTATTTTAAAAACTATAAAAATTGTCCATTAAATTTCTGTCGCATAAAACTATTTTAGCAATACCATTTTTAATATATACATATATAAGCTTTCTTGGGTTTAGTTAAATGAGTCGGATATAAGTCGAGTGTAAGTCGGGTTGGGTATGGGTCAAAAAATTTGCACCTCAATAAATGGGTTATAAACGGGTTAAATGGGTCGATTTTGATCGGACCATTTATGACCCGACCCGACCCCCCATTTAACGGGTCTAAGGACAAGGGAATTTACAAACCGTATAGAATGAATTAATGGAAATTAAATCGAATGAAATAGCGATGGGATTGATGTCCTGGCCAAATCGAGAAACATGGGAGTTGATACTCATTCGGCGTAACAATTTGTGATCGTACTATAAGGAAGTAGTTTATACGAATCCAACAAAGAAGCTTGGATGACACACGTTGATTGAGCCAACGGGGCGGAGTAAATCTATCGCTCCTGAATTAATTAATCAAGGGCACATGGCGAAACGACTAGAATTGTATACCTCGAAAGATGGGGACCTCAAGTTCGATCCTTCGTAATGGCTAATACAATCACTTGACATAAAGCTAAAAGAAAGTATATAGTATACACCCACAAGTCTTAGAACGGATTATCTGCCTTTGAACGAATCGGAGAGCTAGATTTATTCTAATGATTATTCGTTGGTATTTAAAACCAAGAATTTTTTTCTTTTTCTTTTTTTAGTGCCAAACCACTGAGATCTTGTGTTCAAGAAAGGTGACGTATCGTATTCAAAACCTACATGCCCACCATGTGACCGAGTGGGGTGTACTCATCCAAAGGTTGAGATTAATGCAGATACATAATTAGATTTATATTCCGAGCATCGTCATGATGTATCAAGTGATGAATTTGAGTTAATTATCCTTATATTAACATGATCTCAGATCGTTAAGAAGACCCAACTCGTAACAAAAGAAAGTGCACTGTATTCCAAATAGATGGAGAGGATAGAAAGAAAGAAATCAAGCAATTATAGCCCAATTGCATGAAAGCCAAAGTCAATATCACCATACATGGATGTATATATGTAT
This sequence comes from Eucalyptus grandis, assembly GCF_016545825.1. Classification (NCBI taxonomy): domain Eukaryota; kingdom Viridiplantae; phylum Streptophyta; class Magnoliopsida; order Myrtales; family Myrtaceae; genus Eucalyptus; species Eucalyptus grandis. Next base: position 22,578,490 of record NC_052614.1, on the reverse strand, counting down.
ATCGATAAGAAACACACGGGAATTTACTCCATCTCCTTGTCTATGCCTGAGGATTCACTGATTGAAGAATGAGAAATGTGATTAGATCATTGAAAGAGAAGGGTTAGACCACTGAAAGAGAAAGGGGGGTGCAGAGTGAACAGCTACCGCTCTTTGCACTCACATTGAATTTTGTTTTTTTATATAAAATAATTCAGTAGTCTGGAGCCGCCACTCATCTACCTGACAAAAAGTAAATGACATCACACTAATTAATCATTAACCTAATTTTTTATTAATTTAATTATTGATTTATAAAATACTCATGCTGTGTTTTTTTATAAAATTGCTCCCTTAACCCAAAGTTCTAAAAAATTCCAACTGTGGGGGAATTAAATTGCAAAATATAATCGGCAATTCACTATTTTAATGTGTTAGGCCCCGGCACATTAGCCTACTCTTAGATATGGTCTATATTCTAATGTATATATTATTGGAGCTAGCAGTATCACTAAAGGTAATGAGTAGGTGATTTCCAAAATTATTGACAATTTAATGCGAAAGTAAAAACAATCAAATTAAATATAATCAAACAAGTGAAATTTAAGTCTAATCGCCAATATTCACTAGTGCACAAAAGTCAGAATTTGAATATTGACGGTGATATGATGATATTCAACAATGTGCAAAATTCTATCAAAATAACTAAAAGGTGTTGAGAGATTAAAAATTACACATAAAATTTATAATGCTTCGCCTTAGAATAAATCTATGTCCACTTCCCTCACATTGACGATCTATTGATTTGATTTCACTGGTCAATCAATAAGAGACTACAAAAGTTAGTAATTGATTTCACAATATCACACAGGCAATTTCTCAATACCTCTCAAGGATTTATAGTTTATAACTCATAAGGGATATGTTCAACAAAAGTCCTAAAACTTGTCAAGAATGTGCAATTAAGTCATAAAACTTACAAAAAGAGCAATCAAATCTTAAACATTGTCAAGTTGGTTCAATTCGGTTCTAAAGTTAACACCGTCAGATTTACTAACGGAAATTACTGACGTGGCGGTAATGTCATATTTTAAATGAATTTTTTATTTTTCATATGGCTTTTTTAAATTATTTTTATTCAAAATATTTAAAAATTAAATTAAAAAATAAAAAGGTAAAGCTAAATTTATTTTAAAAAATAAAACTGTTCAAAAAAAAAAAAAAAGGCACTAGTGGAGCTTTCGTTGCCGCCCATTGCCGAAGGGACTGACAACGGTCGCCGGCCCTCGCCTGGGGTCGGCAATGCTCGCCTAGATTTGGGCTAGCAGGCATCGTCCGACGAGGCCCTATCGGACGAGTCCGAGGGGGAGGAGCAGCCGCAGCTCGACGAGCCGATCAACAAGGAGGACAAGGAGGAGCTTGAGGTCGTCACCTACTCCACCAGCTCTACCGACGAGGATGACGCCGCCCTCGCCGCCAACGACGACGCTGACGAGAATGCCAAGGCTAAGGAGGAGGAGGACCATGAGGTTCAATTGCTCGGCGCACAGATCTAAGGGAGAGGCCGAAGGAGAGGGGCTGAGCAGGAGAAATCGAGGTTTGAGAAGGAGGAATCAATGTTTGAGAGAGAGAAATCAAGGTTGAGAGAGGAAGATCTGAGTCTGCAGGAGAGACTCGGGATCATCCCAGCCCCCGTCGCCTCTGTGGCATCGCTCGTCGTCGACCCAACGACCAGCCGCGAGCCTCGCTGTGCTAGGCTTGCTAGCTAGACACTCACCACCTGTCTCAACGCCATCCCCGATGCAGTCATCCTTGCAGGCACTCGTCTCGACGCCATCCCCGTTGCTCCAAAAACCCTACAACCGCCTATCTCCATCGGCGTCGCCCCCAATCGCCGCCGTCCCCGCATCTCATTCCTCGCTAGGCCTAACGCCCTCTGCTCCTCATCCTCATCGGCAAAGCTAGTAGAGCGGGCGACGGCTGCTCACCCAGGATCCGGGCGAGCATCGCCGACCCTGGACAAGGGCCGGCGAGGCCTCACCCGGGCAAGCGATGGTCATCAACCCCCCATGAGGGCCGGCGTGCCCGGATCTAGGCATCCTCACCCAACCTAACGAGGGTGGCCGACCCCTCCAGTGAGGGTGGCGGTGGAAGCTCCACCAATACCTTTTTGTTTAACATTTTTTATAAAAAAAATAATAATAAATTTAGCTTTCCTTTTTAGTTTTAATCTAATTTTTAAAGATTTTGAATAAAAAATAATTAAAAAAAGCCATATGAAAAATAAAAATTCATTTAAAATATGACGTCACCACCACGTCAGCAATTTCCGTTAGTAAATCTAACGGTGTTACTTTAGGACTGAATTAAACCAACTTTAACAAGTTTTAAGATTTAATTGCACTTTTTGTAAGTTCTAGGACTTAACTATACTTTCTTGACAAGTTTTAGGACTTCTGCTGAACATATCTCAACTCATAAAAGACAAGTAAGTCTAAAACTTTCTTGAACTTTGGAAATTTTTATTTTGGATCTCTCTTAGCTCTTTGCACCTTGGTCTCCTCTTATACTTCTCCACTTCCAATTTACCCATTAGACAGTCTTCAAGGATCATTCCCCGATCAACCTGTTGGACGAAATGGGCAAAGAAAATTGAGTAGCCCTTGGGAGATAAAATATGAATCCTCGTTAATTTTGCCGTCCATACTAGCAATTTTCATATTCCGTGAGTAGAGTTCTTCAATTAAGGAAAGCAACTTGTCTTTATAATGATTGTCAATCAATTGGATGTCTTGCATAAAAGATTTCATTACAAAGCTATCATTAAGATTCAAGATTCATCATTACTTTCTATATTGGAGATCCTGGCCAAATCATTAGCTGTGTCATCGTAGTCAATGAGGCATGCATCTGAATATATATGTCCATGTAGATCTCAAATTCTAATGTTGTCAGGCTCTAGTAGACTCTGAAAATATTTCACGATTTTGAGGATCTTCACATACAACCTTTGCCAACATCCATGTTGTTATTGAGATGCTATCCAAGATGTAATTAATTTCAGCCATGATATTTAAACAGCATTAGATAGAGTCTGAGTAACGTCAAAATATGGACTTCTCTTCATGGTCGTGATATTCAAATAGCAATAGTTTGAATCGGAATAAACTTCTCTTCATGGGTAGTTCCTGTAAGAAGATACTTCTATGCAACTATCAAATTCAAGATAAATTAAGAAAGGTTTTGTCAACTTCAAAATCTATTAGGAGGTTTTATCAACATATACGACTTACGCGTTTAGTAATCATCACATGAAAAGAAAAAGTTAATTAGATTGCGATCTATTTGCTACGTCCCTGGTAACAGAGGATTAAGTAACGGGGAGGAAAATGATCTGTTTTTTTAGGAGTTGGCATAAACCTGTAATTTAAGTTTTGGATAGGAGAATCTGTCCGCCGATTGTTAATTTTTTTATTAATGGAAGATTTCTAAATATGGTAAAGCACGTGATGTTTGGTGTCTCTAAAAGGTTCTTTAATCGGACTGCGTTTTTCACCAAATCATCGAGTGAAAATTGGGTCACCCACTTTAACCACAATGGTATAAACATGTCTAGTTTACTTCAAACTCATTGTAAAATATTATTAATAATGAATAAAGTCAAGACATAACGATGCAGATATTATTTGAAATAGAGTTGTTTGCATGGAAACTATGGGCCTTTTATTCTGAAATGAGGGTGTGAAAGTTCGCACAAGCATAGGGCTACTTTTTCACGTACGCAATTAGGAGGAACGTGGTTGATAGAATGAAGTTTGTTCATTCGCCATATCATGTCTTTTGCGAAATTTAGAATTGTTTGAATTTTATCCTGATTAAAATTGATACTTTCAATATATTCGGCCCAAATAGTTCATGAATGATCATTTTTTCACCAATAGGAGCCATTATTTAGTGTACTGGCTGCACGTACATATGATGCATCCAAATTGTTAAACCATCTAGATTTCATACGAAATGTGCACACGCCAAGACGAAAAACCTTTTGGGGCAACTCTAGCCGACAGCCTAATCTTCTCATCTCCACACAACTTTCTTCCTACCTCTGTGGAGGGAAGGGTTTGAACAAGATGTCTCCCCTCCCTCCCTTTTTTATTTGATTCAGTTCTCCGTTTTCTTTTCCTTATTTTCCTCCCGTTTGGGGAGTATTTTTCTTTTAATCTAATCCAGACTTCTCTCTCCCATTTTGAGAAGGTTTCTATTCCGACCGCTCCGAACCCTTGCTCAACCAAGTTCATAGTGCAGCACGTGGACCTCACGTACGTGCTCGTCGCCGAACATCACGCCCACATGGAACAGATCAACGCGCAGGCAGTCATGGTCCTTTACGATTTTCTTCGCTCGAGCCTTCTTTGGATTTAGTAGCGTCACCAGGCTTGTTATCACTAAGAGATAATCGTTTCCTTTGCCAAAGAATTCCAAGTCTCCTCCGTATACACATCTGGTTTTTTTTTTTTTTTTTTTTTTTGGGGTATCGGCTGATGCCCATCAGGATTTTCCTTCATTGATTGCTTCCTCCAAGACACAGTTATCCTTGTCCTCAGCTTGCATAATATCCTTCACCTCACCAGTGATGCTAAACCATTTTGTGTGAGTTATATCAATGTCCCTGTCACAATACGCTACAAAGTTCCACCAATCTAAGCCACCGATGGCCTCTACCCCGTTTCTCTATCAATGGCAGGTGATGATGGATCAATAGTGTTTCAATGGCCGACTGTGAGTAGGGCTGTGCAAAATGAACCGCCCAAATCAGGAACCACCTAGACCGGTTCTTGAGAATGTCAATTCAATTCTTGGGAGTGTTAATCCCATTCCTAATTCCTAAATTGAAACCGGTGTCCGCACGGTTCAGTTCCCGATTCTAAAGGGAACCGGACAGGACCATCTACAAATACTTTTTTTTATTATTTGTTCAAAAAAAGTAAAATATGAACTATATATTATCTCATCCAATGGTATGGTGGCACAATAACTTTTCACTATTGTTGCTTCCATTAATATCTTTAGATTTGTCACTCTCTCTCATTGTACATAGTCACACCTTAGTGGGAAAAACAAAAGGTGGCTGGTTTCATTGGAATCAAACAAAACAATCATCAATTCTTCAAATTGGGAACGAGTCCTCTCAATCCGATTCCTAGTTGTACTTTAGAAAATCAAACCGGACCAAAAATCCCATTTTGATCTAAAGAAGAGCATGCAAAACAATTCAAGTAGAACTACACTAGCAAAACTTGAACTTTGATCGATTCTACTCCATTCTTGTAAAACATAATTCCTTTAAACTATTGAGGAAATCCCAATATAGTTAGACTTTGAAGCAAGATAATACTTGCTTTAAAGAATTATTTATCTCATCGCGTTGCAAATGATTGCTAACAAAAATCTTTCAAGATACAATAAAATCTTGATTGAAAATACCATATGACAATTCTAGTATTGAACATTTTGGAGAAGAAGATTAGTATTGAACTTACAAATTTTGTAATTAACAGTAAAAGACAAGATTATATATCCAAACAAACACAATCTTTCAAAGATTAAAAAGTCATGTCTGAACAGATATGATTTTTGAAATAATCACAACTAAAAAATTGAAATTCAGAATTAAAATTAATAAAAGATAATCATAATTCCTTTGTGAATAGTCGTATTGTTCTAATAAGACACTATGGTTAATGTTTCATAGATATAAACCTGAATTTAATAAATAAAAAAATAATAACGGTTGATTAGTGTGAAATTTCATTTGGTATAAAACACCTCTTAGTTTGTTTTACAAACAAACTACCAACAATCGATGTCTCCTTGTCTTCTCCAACCCCACCATTATCATGTTCTTGCCATGGAGTGATTTCCCCTTTGCAGTGAAACCTTTTAGAGTTCGCGGGTGAATTATTTGAACCGCCAAACCTCAAATTATCGTAGTCCTACTTATACTAACTCAAGATACTGCCTTCTAATGTGGGTAAAGCTCTCATTCGTTCTCTGCCGAAGAAACCTTTAAAGATCGAGTCTTCCATGCTCGGCCGCATTCAGAGGACTTCTGAAGTCAATGCCTTCCTCGGAGAAGTATCCGTTGTCTTCTCAGTTCTCACATCTTCTTTCGGCTGCCCTGCAAAATAGCATCAATCACAAGCAATGCATACGGAGGATTTCGCCTACCAGCTGTGTCCCCGATAAGTCAAGCTGTTCCTTGCTACCTTTTCTCTCGTAACGTGAAACAAACAACAAAGAAATCCAGTGTATGCCGAACGACGACGGTAAACCAGGATCTGCCTGCCGCATTCCTCCAGCTTCATGCCCCTATACCCTAGATCATATTATCGCAATTCTTTTGCGAATCAACAGGAAAGACACCGAAAGTCAATCCAAACTGACAAACATACATAACGTAATCACTTCTGCCTCCATGGAAACTCAATTTAGTCTCCAAAATGGAGCAACCAATGGATATCCCAAGAATTGGGCTGTATGATTATCCTCAACAATGTAACCCGTTTCGCAACACAATGCAAGTGAGGAGATCAAAACAAGATTTATTTCTTCAAATAAAGCAGCCGCATTCTTATTATGTCTCATGCACGTCCTTTCAAGGAAAACAAGTCGAGCGATCAAACCATACACCGCAATTTCGACCCATAAACAAAAACAAAAAACAAACACTGCAGTGACACAAACAGGTTCAGGAGGCCAACTTGCTTGAAAAGGCCATCTGTACAAAATCATATTTCCACACCACTGGCATCATCTCTTTTTCAGACAAGCCCACCATGTAGCCAAACACCGTCACTATATTTGGCACTGGGATTATTTCAATATAAAAGCAGCTACTGTATATATATAATGTTTGATCATCAAGTCGCACGAGCAATACAGCTTTCACTGAGCCCAAAAGTTGCAAAGCTCCCCATAATGTCTTTCCGGTCTAATTACATTTTCCCGCAAAAATTTGACTCTGCTTGGACATTCCCAATGCCGAAGCATAAGTAAAGCTCCATAGGTCCCACATACAGATGCTTTGCCCATGGCAGGCCTCCCAATAAAATGGTTGTCCATCACAAGTTTTCTTTACCTGAAAAGACTTGGACGGTTCCTCAAATCATCGCATCAAGACTTGAAACGAAAGTAATAGCATGCTTTCAAATGAATATCAGTACTCTGATGAGCATAATGGCCCTAATATTCTGAAATGCTCTTCACAGAGTTGCAAGCCCGTCAGATGTGCAAGCGTTAGGCAAAAGCAACTGGATTAAACCCTCATCTGCATGAGCTAGAATTTACATATATTGGGCTAACCATTGCTTGCACATATCAAGCACAGGGAGAGCATTTGCATGTAATGCCTGCAGAAAAGAGTCGGCATAGCATTTCAGGATCCAAAAGAATAACTGGCTCTCTCACAAATTCATCAACAATACCAGCAGGCACAGCATCAAGCAACGCAACTGTTGGTAAGTGATAACTTTGAATTGTTGGCATTTGGACCAATTGTAAGTTATGAAATCAAGGTCAGTGAAGAAAGTGAATTCACTTTGAAACATGGACAAAAGGGGATTCATGTAGCTGTGCCTCTATGTCAAAACCTCCTTTCTCATAGAAAAAGGAATGACAAGGAAGATTGAGATGCAACACATGGATCAGTGATTAGTAACAAAATGCTTGGACATGAGTAAGAAAACCTGTCCTCTGCATAGGAAGATCTAGACTGAACTATGTCTTTCAAAGAATGCAATCAACAATTTTGTAAGAAGTGCAAAATCAGCATGCATGTATTCTCGTACCAATTTTAATTGCTATTCATCATCCTTTTTTTTCCCCACATTTTGAAGATCATTTATATCATGATCTTTTACCAGCCAATAAAATGATATGTAAGAAGAGCTCTTCCAGTGTCACTTATTGATTTCATTAGATACCTTTTATCTCATTTTTTTTTTAACTTATATCAGTTTAACTCAATAAAGCGAAAAACAATACAAGAACCAAAAATAACCATTGACTCAGAAGCTCTCCTTCCCTTGTTTTTTAAACTGTGAAGATCAAATTGCTACTCTTAACAATAAAAGTGATCATTCTTACTTTGGGAAATGATAGTTTCAATTTCTTCTACTGATTTTGGTAATCATTGTCCTTCATCTGATTGGGATAAGGGGAAAATCATTATGTAGGCACCAATATCTAGATTGCAGAAGTTTCATTGAGTTTAAAGGTATTCATTTAATCACTTTTAATTTTGTCAATTAGTCTATCAAATCTTCTCTGTTAATTTCTTGAACTTTGGTAATGCAATATCGATTACAAGGATTCTCAAATGTAGGAAATTTTAAAAACTCCTCCTAAATAGGGTTGGTTATTACAAAAGTTATCTCTAGGGTCAGTATTAGTTAATTACATTTGGGCTTCTGTGATATTCTGTAGCAATATGGAAGAAGTAAAATAAATGATGCATGCTTCTTATTTGTGCTATTTTTAAAGATATCCGTGATTTTTTTTTTTTTTTTTACAGATAATAAAGGATTTTATTAGAATAAAAAATTCAAATACATCATCAACGTAAAAGGAAAAAATGGAAAACAACATCACAAGACTACAAGAAGTTAAAGCAAGATGTCCAAAGCCAAATAAAAGAATTGAAGACAGAAGCAACAGAGGATTCCAAAAACCTCAAACAATCGTCTGTTGCATTCCTTCACAATGCACCATGTGAAACAAAGTGGTACAGCACTTTTAAGACTTCTTAGAAATTGAGCCTTCTATTGTTAACATTCCAACAGCTAAAAAGATGGATGGCATGACTTGGCATCATCAATGCCACCTTAGACTAGGATATGATTCCAAAGCTTGAAAGCAAACTCACAATGAAAAAGGAGATGATCAACAGGAAAGAATGTTACTTTGATTCTAACAAAATGATAATAGGTGGAAAAAGGAAATGGAATCATAGATGTATTTCTTTGACATACACTAACAGGATATATATAAAAATATATAATCAATCTTAAACTTTCAAGGAAATTAATTTTTTTCCAATATAGAGTGGATAATTAAGAAAAAGGACAATATGGTCAAAAGTCCATAAAGGTTGTACACAAATTAGGAAAGTCCATATTAAACTAAAGAACAATTTTATTTTTTTTTTAAATAAATGCATTGAAAATATGATGAGAATGTTACATCTGTCAGAGAAGGAAAAAAAGGGAAAGGAACAGAAATTTGAAGTGGGACATGAGTCAGCCAAGGAATGGAATATGTGTCAGCTCCCTACAAATCCTCTGAAGAGCATTGCATTTCTAGATAGGATATCGATTGTAAGGAGAGATCCTCTTCCCTATTATTACCAATGCATCAGGAAAGAATGCCAGGATCCTTTTCACAAGTTTCAACATGGCAATCAGAAGATGATCAAAGCCCAGAATGTCCGGTGTACTATAACCCATGAATCACCATCATGTTACTATTTTTCAGCCATGCAATACTACCATAAAAAACGTCTTTAACATTTCCAAGGTTAAAAGAACAAACAACTAGAAATGAGAAAAACTAGGCCTATCGGTTAGAAAGGTGACTTTCTAGTGTGGTTTTGGTTTTGTAAGTTTGACAAGGATACAGGTATAAATTCTTGGAAACTTTTAACCTAAATTGAGAAGGGAAATAACCTGATGTGCTACATATTGCACGTCAGCAACACTTCCACTCCGTGAAGCAATTTGGAATGCACTTTTGAGGCGACCACAGATCACGCAAGCCAGCACCTTTCTGTTAGCAAAATCATTAAATTTGGACTATTGTCAAAACCCTCGAAAAGATAAAGAAATGAATAACTGCATCAGCTATATCATCAAATCGAAGCAACTAATAAGCCAAAATAATGCCCAACGTGGATACGCCACATTTTAACAATAATTCAACCCAGCCCCACTAAAAGGCTAATTTTTACCTAACATGCTGAAGAACAGATCATTGGATCCTAACAAAATGCAACAATTCACGCGTCCCCACTTGCATGATCAGTTAACATCTTCTCTCACATCTTCATTGGAAGAGATTTCTATCCATTATATGAGTAGCCTTCCGATTATTGCCAAACATCCTTCTATTCCCAGTAGAATGGTTAACTCAACTTTGCTTTTCGAATTACCAGATAATTCTCCTAGAGGAAAAAGCAATTAAAGGACATGATATATACGACATTGGGACAAGAAACCTACACCTACTAGGAATAATGAAGTGTATTATTCACAAAAATTGCCATGATTTCTCTGTCTTCCATAAACACATAAGAGATCCATGATAAAGTCCATGGTAAGACAAACTAAATCATACCTGTGGCTGCTGGTTAACATGTCTATCAAACGGTCAGGACGTTCTTTGTGCTTATTTGCATATACGTTTATGGCAGCTCCTAACACCTACAAAATGTTCCAAAGATAATGTTTATTGAGATGAAGATGACATAGAAAAGGCTTTGCTACTCATCTTCTAACAAGATTTTGCAGAATACAAGAGAAGAAACATTGCAAAAAATTGTAAATTGACACATAAAACTCGAGCAAATCACCCAAAGGATTTGCAGTGGTATTGTTGACCTTCAACACCCAGGTCAGCAGTACCACGTTAATTGCATATTTCTAGTAAACATAACAGGTAAATCTCCAAAAATCAAGTGGGAATTTCAAATAGCTTGAGAAAGAAAAAGGAGAAGCTTAAAGTGTTTGAACCTCAACATTGACTTTCTCCTAACAAGTTTAACAATGTCAGCACTAGCATTAATCATTGTTATGCCCTAATAGCTGCATCTGATGAATGTTTCCCTAACATTTTATGTGAACTGCTTTGGAAACTTAAACCAGCTAAGTGCCATGCTATCATGTTTTTTATGGACATTATATCACCTGATCCCAGTCGTCATAAACAATAGTGCCTTTGATATTTCGGAAAAACTCTGTCAACTGGCCTCCTTTTTTCCTTTCCGCAAGTGATGCAGCTACCGCAGCATAAATATCCACGGCTGTATGATATATTAGTATTAGCTCAGCAACACAACTAAAGTACAGTTGAATATATAGACAGCTCGTGCCAAAAGAAGTCATTTTTAGTTACCAGGGAGGTTAAATTCATATATCACTTGAAAAGCCAAATCGAAGTTCCTCTCAGCAAGAGTCTCTGCAATCTCACACCTTCTCCTGCAATTCATAAAGAGAGAACAACATCACATAAAGTCTCTCTTTCAAGACATATCGATATGTTTCACTTTCCGAATGACAACAAAGCCTCTTAGTAACTATTTCTCATTGGTTTGTATGGAGTGGTTTTAAGCTTTACTTTTTCTAAATTTTGTGATACTCACAATTAGACTTTTACTTATCACAAAACACCAGAAAACTTTCAATATATACAAACAGGAAATGCAAAAATTAGGATAAGTACTATTTAAAAGTCAAAACCAAAAATTAGATGTAAGGGTTTTTTTTTTTTTTTTTTTTTGGTAAAGATTTTAGAAGTACCCCAAATTGGTACACTTGTATGACAAATTTACCCAAAACTATTTTTTTGACCATAAAAAACCCCAAACCGATACACTTATGACAAATTTACCCCGACTAACCATAAAAAACCATAAACTAGTACATTTATGAAAATTTACCCAAACTAATTTATTAGACCACAAAAATCAAAAACTAGTAAATTTATGACAAATATACCCTCCGCTAAATTGGATTAATACCACAAAAAAATCACAAAAATTGTTAATCATGACAAACGGAGTGCAAAATCCCAAATTGGTATTATTAGTCAACTATCACATATTATTTAACTTAATAATTTTATAGTAAAATTTAACAAAAACTAATAAAGGGTAAATTTGTCACAAGTATACCAATTTAGGTAAATTTGTCAAAGGTATACTAGTTTAGAGTTTTTGTTGGTCAAAAAAATAATTTGAGATAAATTTAAATTGGTATACCAGTCAACTGTCACATATTATTTAACTTAATAATTTTATAGTAAAATTTAACGAAAACTAACAAAGGGTAAATTTATCACTAGTGTATCAGTTTGAAGTAAATTTGTCAAAAGTATACCGGTTTTGGATTTTTGGTGTTCAAAAAAATAGTTTGGAATAAATTTATCACAAGTGTACCACTTTGGGGTTTTTCAGATATTAACCCTAGAAGTAATCAGGAAAGTTAGGTCTAAAATATGCGACGTTTTACTTATCATTACGAGAGTCTTAATTAAATGCAGGCAAGGTCTAAGGATTGCTGTTGCATATTCAGCTTTCACAGCTATATAATTATGATGGACTGACATGTTAGGCAAAGAAATGTCATTCAAGTTCAGACAACTTTGGAGAGAGCAGCTTTATGACTTTTCCAACAACACCTCTCTTGATAAAATGTAATACATCCATGAGTATGAATGTGGACTTATCCAAAGCTCCAAACCAGACAAAAAAGAAAGTTCCCAATTTCCATGAGAAAACATATTTTCTTCAAAGGACAGTATGTTTAGATTTTGGTTTGAGCACTTTCATCTGAAGAAGGAACAAACCTGAACGTGTCAGGGTCATTTGGGTTCCCAAAAAGAGAATGCTTCCATTGGGGCCCATCTGAGTCATTGAATGATTTGACAACATCCATCTGGGAGATTATTAATCCACAGCAAAGATGTCAGTTGATCGACTACTAAATTGCCAAAAAGAGCTCGAAACTTCAAACTGGAAGGCTCTTTTAACATCAAATTATGTACGTTATATAGTCTGATAAATGCTAAGGAAAAGTTTGAATATTCCTTTTCAGTTCTCAGGTGCTAATTATCTCTAAAAGAGTTATCCATTCCCTTTTAAGTGCATGTGGCAGAAAAAGAGAGGACATATACAAGCACAGAGGAAAAGGTTTCTAAAGTACATTGCACAGACCCAGATTCAAAGAACTAATCGACTAGTAAGTAGACATCAAGCTTCAATTATGATTTCACACAGAAATGATGGTCATTTGCAACAGCACATTCTCTGTCATTCAAGAACTTTCCAACTGAGAATCCTATTTTCTTGCAGAGCATTTCAATGTGTCGATGGAAAACCATTTCAAATAGGTAATCATATTGCCAGTACAGATGCTTTTGAGGAGCAGAGAAAAGAGACCACTAGAAAGCAAATATAATTATTTACTTGTATTGCCACACGGGCAGAAAATTTGACAAGTCCTTCTTCAGTGAGCTTTTCAGAAGCACTTTTTCCTCTCAGGCCCTTTGTGACAACTTTAGTAGAATCTCCACCTTTATGTCGCGCTGAAAGACCTTCATCAAAATGCATCTACATGTCGAAGGAAATTACATCATAAATGAATTGCAGGTCAAGATTACTCATAAGAAAGATATCTTTCTAGTAAGTCTACAATTCATTCAAACTAGTAAGAACACCAATCGCCAACCAAGTTTAAGCTACATAACCACTCTCTTTACATTACAAAGCTTACTCATCTTTTCCTGCCAAATCAGAGAAAAACAATGTCAGCAACATTTTTTCCTCATGTACAGCCTCAATAGCTGTTGTCTGGCAGACAATTTGAACATACAAAAGGAGAACATATTGACATCATCACTGAACATCAATAGAATTGTATGTACATTTTGCTAAATGATTATTTATCTTGCTTACTTACTTTGTATACCAGGACGTCCAACACACCCACACCTGTCAGAATTTTACAATTTGTTAAATTGCTCATAGGTTAAGGTTGTCTTTCATGTTGGCCCCATCTTCTCTACTTCAATATTCTTTTGAGTTTATTTCTCCACAGCAGCAGAATTCTCACATTTGATGAAGAAATTGATAGCACCAAATGACAATCAAATGTACTGGAACTAGTATGAGAAAATCCCTCAGCATATATCTTTTACAAGTGATACACTAAGCACAAAGGCCCAGAGTTATCAGTGAAACAAAGCTAACACACTTTAGATACTAGAAAATACCTTAGCATGCTCCAAATGTTTGATGGCTTCTTCCTGCGTGGCAGAATTCATGAATAGTTGAATACAGCAAAGCCCAGCTGCAACGTGGTCCTTCTTGATAACCTGAATCACAGAGAGAAGTGAAATTAACTCGTGAAGCGAACCTTAATTACAACCCCAAGAAGTGTTTGGAGCCAAAAAGACAAACCTAACCACAGCAAATTAGCCCAAATGGCATATGGGCTGGGAGTGGGGACAAAGGGCAATAAATATAATCATCACTGACACAAAGGTAGCCTCACAATGTAAAAAATCAATTTAAAGCAGACATATTTTATGTTATATTCACAAAAATACTTAGTGGAATTGAAAAACTTTATGTAAGAGCAAAGGTAAATCTTATTGTGGAAGTAAAAACACAGTTTCTCAACTGACAGGACAAAAGTGATGATTATCTCCTCTAAAGTTAAAAAAATTTATAGTAAACAGCAATAATCACACCTAGAAATCTCGTTTATATTAATTACCACCAATAACATGAATGTCATGTTGAAGTCTGGATCAAAAGGAGTAACATTTTTCCAATTAATGGTTACCCTTTGGTTCCACAAGTTAACAGTATGCTAAAAAGACACATGGTTAATCCAACTGCATGTAAGTAAAAAAAAAAAAAAAAAAAAAAATGAGGTTTTTTTTTTTTGGTAAAAAATAAGTAAAAAAAAAAAATTTGAGGTTTTAACATTTACATTTTTGTTTTTGGGGTCATGGGGGTTCCTAACGCTCACAATATTGTGCTACTAAATCATAAATAAAAACATAAAGAATTTCAAAATAAGCCGACTGCCACTAATGAAATAGACAGCATAACATGAAATTGCCACTCTATTTGCTTGACCATCTAAAAAGGACTATATTCTCGCAAGCATGCACCAAAGTCCAAAGAATTCACTACACAATGAGTAAATTATACCTGAAACTTGTTTAAGTAATTGAAATGCTTATGAGTTTCACAATAAAGGCAGATTCGAGCAAGGGCTGCTTTTGTATGATTGACCACATCTTTTGAACTTGATGAGAGTCTCAACGAAATTACTTCTTCCAAAACAGGCATGGCACCAAAGCCAATGCAATAGTCACACAAATCATCAATTGTCCCATATTTTTGTGGAGGTGGAGATGAAATAACAACACCATGGCCTGAAGGTTGAGCGGGTGTAGGAACATCAACCAGTGGAAAGAATAACATACACCCGTCCCTGAAATGGCCATGCCTAAATATAAAATTAAGCGAATGCTGCGGAGCATACTGCACTTCAAAAAAATATACAGTCATGAGCTCTCAGTGGAAGGAAGAAAGCAAGGATGAACCAGAAAATTAATGACAGCTTTAAGGAAGATAAAATGTCCATACACACTTTGTACTTTTAATATTTGAAGTTGAACCTTCTGTTCATCTTCACTTTAGCGATTTCTAGTGGAGTTGTTTGACAAGCCATACGCTGAAGTTACTATCTAGATGACTTCATTAAAGATCTCAAATGAAGATCAACAGCAGGGCTATTTCCACAAATATGACAAGCAAAAGAGCTAAATTGCCAAATTGACATAGCCACTTTGCAAATGCCCCAACCAATAGGTGTCAAGACAATTTTCCACATACAAAATATACCCAGAGCCAAGTATCCCACAAAAAAAGCTTCAAATAGAAATATTCTGCTAGAATCTACAGATGAGGGGAAGTTGCACCAATAAATCTTCCATATACATCTATACATAAGTTCTGCATGCAAATAATAATCAGACAATTTGCATTAAGAAAGCCCGCATAGGGTGCGAACTAAGAGAAATAGAGCAAAGTCAATATCACGCCAACATAAAATATCAAAGGCTAGTCTACATCCTATCAATAATTAAAGCATTCCAGATACAGATTATATGTGTCAAAGATTAGTTTACCTCCTGTAGATAATTGACACATTCAAGATACCGAGTACTATCTAGATTGCTTCGGGGTCCCTCTTCCAAATCCAGGAAATCAGAGTCATTTGCAGAGTTTGATGAACGTCTAGACATCTCTGAACGTGGGAATGTAGATGGCATGTACAGGACATTAAGATAGGAATCAGCAGAAAGTGAATCATCTAATATAGCTGGAGCACTTTTAGCCAAATGGTCATACCTGCAATTAGAAATCCATCATTCACAACCTGTCTCAGCAAGCATGTGAAGTAACCTCAATTTTGTAATGTGGAAAGGGAATCATAACATAAACATGAACAGAGTTTAAGAGTACAAAGCACATTTATCGTGCTAAACATGTCTAAGTAGAAGCAAAACACAAGATGAGCTGGAAAATCCACTTCCTTGATAAACTTTATCCAAAGACAATGCAAAAATATATGTTCATAACCTATTCAATAAATTTGGATAGCATGTACTTAAACAGTTAGGATGTACTTAAACAGTTCATAATGTATAGCATGTACTTAAACAGTTCTCACTAACAATAAATTTTCATCTTAACAATAAGGAGGAAATTTAAACCCTTAAAAGGACATGCACTCAAATCCCTAAAACATCCACCACAAATTGAAAAGGACAAAAGCAAGAGGCATCCTGTCCATGTTTGAATAGGTTACTATCTCTACATTTCTCTTACTTCCAAACAAGAATTTAAGGGCTGGATCCTGGAGCTACACCAAGCACTCCCTCCAAATAATCCAAGAAAGGAAGAAGAGAAACTTAGTGAAATCCTGCTGGCAGAGAGTCAGTCCTATATTAAACCAAATGATCCGCCCACAAAACAGGTGCTCACAACTTTCCAGACTTACTGATGAGAAAACTCCGTCACCAAAATCTGAAACATATCCTGCAAATTATGACAGCACATTTTCCAAAAGAAATGCAGGTAACTCAACCTTATCCCACCATGTGACTTTGAAACATAAATCCTTCATATTTTTTGTGATCTATTACATAACAAGATCTTTATCATCATCTCATTCCACATGTTATAAATCTTCCCCTGCTCCTTATAACATACTGACCGTACTTCCATCTTACAATTTCACCATTTAGTTGGAAGATCCAAAGGCCATTCCACGTGTCCAAACCCCATAAACACCCAAGGGAAAAGGCACAACTGAAGGAATTGTAAACCCCTAAAATTTCAACTAAATACTCTTCTCAGTGTGATCATGAAACGGTCCCACTCCAACTCTTGTCAGAACCAAGTTCGTTCGTCGCTACCCCTCTTATATCTTCTTAGTTCAATATGCCTATACAGACTAGATTTCTTCTAGCTACTAAAAATTTTGAACAGGATAGACCTATTAAAGACCAGTTCTTTCCTCTCTTCGATGTTAACATTGAGTGGTCCTGCTGCTGACAGAAAAGGCAAGCTTTCAAGTTCAAGTGCATTCCTTACCTCTTTCCTTTGCCAGCCTTCAAGAATAAAAATCATCTACCTTCACGTCCTTCAGAGAATAAACCCATTCCTTTGCTGACCACAACAAAGGAGCCATTCTCATTATGATACAACACTGCCATTTTGTATCTAAACAATCCACTTCTTGCATTAAAAGTCACCAGTACTCTTGAGCCCATACTTGATTTGCAAGGAAGATAAATCAAACGATCAATCATTGACCCAGTCTAATCTAAGAATCCACAACTCTCCTACACTCATAGCCAGACTTAAAAATTCATCTGCAAAAGAGCCATGTTCAGATTAACACCCAACAGAACCACAAGATCACTTGCAAAAGGGCTGAATCAGGGCACGGTTCTGATGAGTAACAATTCCAAACACCCACAACCAGTCCTCAATTAAAACTAGGCCGTGCTCAAGAAGCACATGACCCTAGGTTGTTTGGATAGTTTAGGATCAAGATCCAAGATATTAACTTATATTCTGCGGGAAAGCATTTAAACCCTGTGCATATTCTCCAATGGTACATACAGATATCTTGTCATTAACCAACCTCTCTTGGCCTAGGAATAGCAATGGGCAGGGATATCATTAGAGGTGCCCCATCCCCACCCCACACCCCACACTGGGCAAATTTCTCCACCCCGCCCCAACCCCATTGGGCATGCAGATACCCTCGCCCCAATTAATATCAAAGCCTAGAAATCTCAAAGCCAAAGGTACCAATTTATAGAAAATATGCAAACCGACTAAATTAGGTACTAGCACAAAAGTAAAATGGTTAAGGGAAAGAATAAAGTGTGATAATTTATTTTGGAAGGTCTTCATCACAAATTTAGTAGCAAGATATGGAAAATAAAAGATACATATGTTGCCAAAAATGCCAAAATAAAATAAAGAAACTAGGTCTTCAGGAGTAAAAAATAGCAGGGAGGTTTAGGGACAAAAACAGCCTCATCCATCCCTGCTCCACATGTGAGCCAGAAAAATTTGCCCCTCCACCCCAAAACTCATGGATGGCAGGTCTAGCTGCCACATTTTAGCCAAGCAATTCAGGTCTTCGTTTTGGGAGGGTAAGACTGCCATCCCTACCTTGGCCAAAACTCAACCAATAGACATAAGGAAAGTTTGCCACCAAGGAGAAGCACTTAGTCTCCTAAACCTCACCAGTTGCCTCTCCAAGGCAGACTGAGAAGCCTTTCCCTATGTGGACCAAGTTTTCAGCACCAAAAAGATTTTCTACAAGTTCAACACCTCAGCTCTTTTACAGAAGACTAAATCTCTAAAACCACCTTCGACCTCCATAAAGAAGTCTGCCATGAGGATCTCTCATGCTTCCTCCCTCCCTTTTTCACACAGAAAGCTGTCCAAGCCTCCAGAAGAAGCCAACCAACTCACCCCACCCAGGCAGCATAAAAGATTTCTCCTAGCATGCCCACAAGTTTCAGGAGGACCTCCAGACTACCTAAAAGCTGTATATCTAAGGACTTGCTCTTGCTACAGTTCCCTTATCTACTACTCATGAAATTGAAAAAGTGCCGCTTGCCTAATTAGAGAGCAGGTTACCCCTTCAAATCACCACCAGGAAAGAAAACACACTACTAAGCAAAAGAAAAGTAAGGAATGAAAAGACTAGCCATCTTCATCAGAACCAGGGGCTTGAACCTATCGAAAATCAAGCCCAGAAAGGCTTCCGACTTCCACATATGTCAGCTCAACCTCTAATTCACTTGTTGGCTCAGCCAGAAAAGGATAGCAGAGAAAGAATAATTGCCAAAGAAAGGATAGAAGAGGACACCGTAAGGAAGAAGGTGAAATAAGGAATGGCAAGGGAAGCGAACAAAAGCAAAGCGACTGGATTGGTCAATGTACTGACAGTATCCTCAGAAGATCAGCATTCAACACATGTAACACACTTCTAGTCAATTACACATCTTACATTGAACGGACTGCTGACACATCAACAGGCGGACCTCCTTCAATGGTATTAATGATCTCCAAAATGACAGGTGTAGTATCACCCTTATACAACTGAAGTGCTTGCCTGGAGAGAGAGCGAGAAAGATGCATATCAGAACTGATAAACATGTGTAAATTATTATATTCGCGTAAAACTATTTCTTCAAAAGGAAAACGTACTTAAACTTCACTCGAGCTTGATCATAGTGTTCTGTTCGAATTAAAGCATGTCCCCAAGCATTCCATACAGGAAAGACATCTATCTGCAAGAGGAGACATATTTAACCATTGAACTAGTCTAAATAGCACAACACATGACTATGTTGCAGAAACAGAAATTACCTTGCACTTCTTACAAGTGTAGACAGCCATACTATACCGTTCATCTGCAATTAACCTGTCTCGAAGACGATCAGATGAGTCCTTGTCAGCAATATCGTCAAGGGAAGCAGCAATGCCAGATCCTAGGAGACTCTGAAGCAGTTCGGCACGACCAAGCCATATATCCGTCTGCAGAAGAAGTTCAGAGGGCTCATCTGTAGACTGACTGCCTACACTCAAGCTACCAGCATCTGATGATGTGTCATCTGCATCCTTATTTCTCTCAGGATTGCCAGCCAACTCACTAGCCCCAGCCAGCTTTCTAAGAAGAGATTTAGCATAGAATAATCCCTGCTTATAAGAAACGGTTATTACATTAGTTCAACCTGGATAAGATGTACTTTCAATTATAGTACTACAACTTCACACAAAGTTGTGCCATTTTGTCCAATTAAGGGATTATACAACAGTGATCAGTAGTCATGCTCCCTGAACCAATTCATGATGAAAGAAGCACTAGCCCCCAAAAAATGGTATGACCAACAAAGGACTGCCAGCTGAGAGAGCTAGCACCTTGACCTTACATTTAAGTGCCTTCGTATAAGATTTCTCAGATTAACATAATTTAATGAAAGATATGGAACTTTTTCCTCTATTTTAAATACTTCTTTCCTTCACTAAGCAAAGAGCAAACCTGCACAAATGTGTCTGTCGCATGATATGCCCGTCCAATTGTCTCCATGGATGAACTCTCAGGCAACTGTTGGCAGCTTAACACATTTTTCATCTGATTGACGCACAATTCAAGAGCACTTTTGGCAGACACAATCTCATCCGAACACAATGAAAGCAATGCCTAAAACATTAGATCCAAATTTTCCGTTAAGAAGAAAGATGCAAGAAAGTGACATCACACGATCTGTTTACCACCTTTAACACACTATATGTTCGCAACAAGCATCTATTCAAAGTATAGAAGATGTTGATGATTTCAACACAGCTAAGCAAAAGTGCATAATTAAACAATTTCAAATGTATTACCAAACCAAACAGTCAATGCACTATAGAAGAATCACAGAAAGAAAACCACCAGTATACTCTATTCTCTCTCTTAGCCACATCTATGGATAATGTTGCTATTCTACAGGATTAGTCAAGATGTCTATTCAACAAGGCGAGTCCACAACATGTGACATCCATCTTATCTTTTGGTTTAAGACATGCATGTGGTAGCTGTGGATCCTAATGAAACTCAAGAATTGGTGTACCAAGAGAAGGAACTTATCATCAGAGAAGCTAGAGGATGGAAAATAGTTTTCCTCAAGGTCAAATTTCAAATTAGAAACACCCACTCACTGTGGCTTTTCTGTGGACGCTCATGGTCGAAGCAGCTATTAAGTCAAAATCTGACGAAGAATTTCTGTGCATGTGGAGAAATAAAAACCCTCAAAACACATTTTTCTCCCTTGCTAGGCCAATTTACAGGAGTCTTAGAACATCTAAAAATATTAAATCACGCCTTTATTTAGCAGCATAAGTTTCTAGATTAGTTGGCAATGGTCTCATAAGATTTGACTCCTCAAAATCTGAACTTTACTAACATGGATAGATTGATTGATCTGTTTTCAAGCTCACTTAACAGGCACTCTGGATGCATTTGAGAAGCTCCTACCTCAACCCAGATTTTCCAGATTCCTCATTTTCAGCTTTTTGGCACTGGCAAAATGAGGCCTATTTTACTAAGGCTTTCAGCAATTTCAATAATGAAAAAAGCCCCCTGGATCCACAAACTCATCAAGTGATCTATCGAAGACACTTACCTTGAAGAGAATAACATCAGGGCACTTTCATACCGATGGGATGATCTGACAGCTTCATCCTTACTTGGATCCCCAGTTAACATCCATTCATCAACTATGGAAACAGGTGGAAGTCGGTCTTGCCCCTCAGCAGAAAGAGAAGTCAATGAATCTTCCTGAATACCTGCCATTGCCTCCCAAGCAACTCTTTCAGATGGCGATAATCCTGAACTCTTTCTCTTCCGTTGAACATCTTTTGAAGCATTCTTTTCTCCCGCATTTCGAGGACCCCAAGAAAAAGCCCGCCGGGCCTCTTTCTGCAAGTTGCTCAAACTATTCGAAAAAGATGACCTCGTCGAAGCACCTGCTCTTGTTTTCGGTTTTGACCTAGTTCCAGAAACTGACACACGAGGTTCCCTGGAAGGAGAGCTTATGCTGACCACAATAGCTTTAGCAGCATATGTGACAACCATAGAATTGTCTCTCAAGGAAGAAAATTCTTTAAGAATCTGTAAAAACATGATTCCATCATCAGATACAGAGGTAAAAATAATCTAATAATCACCAGTCACATTCATCCATGATAAACTCCCTCTCAATGCTAGATAAGGAATTTCACCCCCTAAGATTAGGCTTTTTATTTGCGATGCAGACTATAAATAAGTATCATCTGAAAATCATCTTCTTGAGAAGTAAAATACCAGAGACGCAGATTGCAGCTGCTTCCTCATAAGGAGAACCTCAAGAATAAGACGAGGGTGCTCGTGCAGAGAAGAACATCTTTGCTGCCATGGCAGTGGCAGGGCAGCAAGAACACGGAGACCTAAGGCCCAAGAGTTAAGCCTGGAGACCTCGACATCTGACAATTTCCCATCTCTCCGCTTCAGGAAGAAGTGAACCTCCATAATATCAACAAACAAAATTAGTACCCAAGTGACAACATGGAATTGTAAAACATACAAGCAAGAAAGAAACAGGAGCGATTACCAGAAGCTGCTTGGACCGCAAGTTGGGTAACAACTGCATGGCACCCATTGCCACTGGTAAAGCATCTTCAGAGTCACGTAGGGAGGAAAGAAATCGTGAGGCTTCTGCTGGACCCCCACCATTCAGAGGATCTGCTGTTAGAAGTTTCACAAGTTGTTGAGCCTGTAGCTCTCTCCGCATATCTACCGATAAACCAGCACTCTCAGCCACTTTTAAAGCAGCAGAAACAGCCCCCTTTTCAGCCAATCTAAGAGCCAAGCCCTCCGGATCTGCTTTACACGCAGCTTCAACCTAACCAGAGTAATCTGAAAGTCTAAGCATCTAAACAACTACAATTATTAATCAAGCAATGATTCACTTTGATTACTCTTAAACAATCTGAGTGAATCAGTTTAGGACAAATGACCTGTTGCCAGCTGCTATAATGATCGTCAGCACTTAATATATGACTGTATTTCTGCAAAGCTTGTCTCATTTGCAAAATCTGAATCAAAACAAACTTGTTACACGAGAAGAACTCGAGGCTGAAAAGAGTGCTGATGAAGAATCATGAAAACAAATTCTTAAGTGAAAATAAAACAAGTTCCGCCTATAGGAGAAGATCAAACTAAGTAAATCTAATTCCACCTCATTTCTGACTGGGTCGCTATGTGGCAGATGGCAGCTGCACATGGTGAGAATGTCCAAGGCGGCATCGAGTTCCCATCCGTGCATATACCTGATAGAAAATATTAAAACGCGAATGACCAAATAAGGAAAATTGGCAATGACTATGTACGGCTATTTTTGAAATATCGAGAACTCAACATTATCAATCAGCTCATCTACATTAAAAGTCTTATTGGCCCTAAACATACTTAAGAGCAAGTTTAGCTGCCAGTTGTTTATCCTTCAACCGCAAGCAATACTGCCAACTGTTACTCCAGATGCTGTGGCCACCATAACTTTGTGCTTGACCAGATATTGAATGATTTTCATCACCACGCTCAATTAATAACTGAAGTAAGCGGTCTGAGGCACCATTACATAGAAAACGATCGGATAGAGCAAGAGCATCCATTAGTTTTCCTTCATCAATTAATCTGTAGAAGAAGATCAGTGAGGTTCAAAAGTAACCCGTGATGAAATCATAAGTAGAATATCATACTAAGTGCAATACAAAATTGGATTATAGAGATGAGGCCACATTTAGCACTGTAACTTGCACTGTTTCAGCAATTAAGTCCTCAAGCTTTTAATTGGTGCGATTGAATCCTCTAACTTTTATGAGTAGTACATCAAGCCCTTTTGCCAACACATTTAATCATGTTAAGATGGCAGCTGACATGGTATTATCTAAGATTTTTTATAAAGAAAAACAAATAGCAAAACGAGAAAAAGAAATAATGCAAGAGGGAAGGCGAAGGGAGAAAGGGAGAGATTGTGATACTTCTGCCAGGCAGGCATCGCCATCTCTACCATTAACACTAGTAACGCATCCTAGTGCTGCCACCGCCAAAGTCAACCTCTATCGTCCACAGACACTACAGTTTGCCTAGAATGCTAGAACATCATGACGTCACATAAAAAATTGAGCAATCGCTGAAAATTTTCACGTGATTCACCATAACTTCATCAATTTGAGCAAATGCCAGCAACATTTAGTTTACATAATCCAGCTTAATCAACTCCTCCAATTGCACGCCATGTAAAGCCAACACCACAGAGTATCCTTTTGAGCTCATCAGGCTTGGCAAACATATTCGCCACCACATATTAGTTTGAACCTCCTTCTTGGTGCTATATACTCAAGGCTGGGTCCTCGACTCTCAATTGGAGAAAAAAATGTGGAATTCAGGATCGGAGGTCCTCTCAATCAGAAGATTGTCCATTATCCATCATCACCATTGCACCCATCTTGTCAATGTTTATCTCTGTGGAGGCGTTGGCTATGCTGGTAGGTCCAGCTAGTGGTGAAGGAGATGGAGTGCTAGCACCGCCACAAGTCTCCAGCATCATTGGTAACGACTGCTGTAGGTCTCCACTGCACATTGTCTTCTATTTCTTGCTTTTCGTTTTCTTTTTCTTATGTTTTACTAAGCTAATTTATTAAGAATTTTTAAAAGTATCTCTTTTTCCACATTTACACATAATTAACTGTGCAAACGACTAAAGGATTTGGTTACACAAATCAGACAAATTAAAGGACTCAATTGCACCAATTAAAAGTTTGACTTAATTGCAACAATGCTGCAAGCTAGATAATTAGATATGGACTTATCCCTAAAAATATCATAAATCCATCTAAAATTATCATCAAGCAAATATGTTCATACTTCTTGATATAAAGCTAAAAGGCATGCCACCAATCAATTAATATTTGTAATGATACGTACAAATAGAGCAAAATAAAGACCCAATTAAAATGTCAAAATTCTATCCTACAAGTGACATAACCTACACAAGGAAGTTATTGAAAGCAAAGGATAAAAAAAACCCAGATGTCAGCATCTAAGCCTGTTTCTTTTTAAAGGCTACATGTGATGTTTTATAACATCACCCTCACATCATATTTTGTAGTCAGGTCATGTGATATGTTTCTCCTTTATGACATTGTTGCAGTCATTCATTAATAGATGTGCCGCTACAGCTGGCATCCCATATGGCAAAAGATAGGCCAAACACACAATAATAATGTCAGAAATAAAAATAAATAAATAAATATTGCTTTTACAAGATTTGTAAAAGACAGATCATGATTTGTTTCTGAGAATAGGAAAAAAATAATAAAAAATGAGGGAATAGCAATTTGAATCTTGAAAACTCTAGAACTGACACAAGATATTTAACCAACAAGATTGGATAATGCAGTTAACTAATCAGACTTGTAGACAATTAATCACAAGTTTCACAATTTCATCATATCCAGAATTAAGGAAACACAGAGAAAGTAAAAGTTGAAAAGACAAGTATGATGTCTTAAATCTTTGAAGAGAAAAGGAGAGAAACATATTAGAAGAGAAACAATGTGCACGGCAAGGCTGCCTTTCCAGTTCTGTTATAAATTACAAACTCATCAATGAGACATGTTTGAAGATGCAATAGATCACTATCAACGCAACATACGTAATATGAAGATTGATTCCATGTAGGAAATTTTGAAATGATCCCTGCAGCATTTTATACCACTAGAGCACCATTAAATAAAACTCCAGTTACTAATAACAGACCACCCCAATTTATGTCTGCTACCACATTTAAAATAGGGAAGACACTTCACTTCAACTCAATAATTTTATTGAGATATAAAGTGAAATTAACAACCCTACATGATGTTTTGACCTTTAAAAGAAAAACAATCCTACAAAGCGCAAAATTTGCAGATAACTTGCACATGCCTTGCCCTATATATTTGACTATCTTGATTGCCTCATCCAATCAGGTCTACTATAAAACCATCCAGCCAAACTTAATTTGAATCGACAATCCAACACTATTGCAGTTTGATTTGCAACAGAAAAGAAGCTAACTTATGTTATTTGAATATACAAAAGGGGAAGATCATAAACACCGTCCAGACTATGGGTGCGTTTGGAATCAGCTTTGCAAGGGACTTTGGGCTTTTAAAGATACTTGGGCTAAAGCTGAGGTGTTTGGGAACAATTTTAGAATTTCCATTAGGCCAAAGCTGGCCTTCCCAAGGCTGAAAGCCCAAGGCAGGTGAAGGGGTGCCTTGGGCTTTCAGCTTTCTCGGCATACAAGTGGTACTGTTCATTTTTTTATTTTCTTCCAAAAATATCCTCAGCTACTCTCGATTTTTCCGGTTTTGCCCTCGTTGTTGTACTGTTCATCTTCTTCTCCGTTGAAGGCCGACGGCGTGTTCCTCGAAGCTGAGTGAGTGGCCGCCGACGGCTCGGCATGGTTGCGATGGCCCAGCCGACTGTCGCCGGGGAGTGGTGCGACCGCCGCCTGTGCAGGTTGAGGCGATCGTTGTGGGTCGCGACGAGGTTTGGGTCGCCGACCTTGCCGCGACCCAGATCCGAGGGCGGCGAGGTCCTCTCGCGACCTCGCCGCCCCAGATCTTGGTCACGGCGGTTGCCGGAGGTCGCGCGACCTCGCCGCGACCCAGATCCGGGGGCGGCGCGGTCGCGTGACCCGCCGCGACCCGGATCTGGGCCGCAAGGTCGCGGGGACCTCGCCACCCCGGATCCGGGTCGCGGCCGGGTCGCCCGACGTCCCGGAGACCCTCGGCGATGGTTTTCAGTGGTCGCCCGACGTCCGGCGACCCTCGCCGGTGGTCTTCAATGGTCGCCCGACGTCCGGCGACCCTCGCCGGTGGTCTTCAGTGGACGTCCGGCGGCCACTTGCCCTTCCCGGCCATCTGCCCTTCCGATCAATTTTTTATTTATTTTTCTTTTTATAACTTTTTTTATTACAAAGCACTTTGCAAATATAATTCCTCCAAACACCATTTTGTTTAAAGATACTTCAAATGGGCTTTCAAACTACAATTTTACCAAACACACTTTGCATTTTGGAAAATACATTAAACTCAAAGGTCTTTGCATTTTGCTAAGGACTTTTCCCAAAAGCGTTCCCAAACGCACCCTATGAATCCTTATGAAGGCTCTCTCTCCAAATATCAGTGCAACTCAAATTGACACTTTATATAAGATGTATTTTTTGCCCAAGAACAAGGTCTCCACTCCGTGGTGTTAAGCTCTGTTAGTGATTATACACTTTGTGTGAGATACGGACGGGTTTATATAATCTTCCTTAAGACTATGTGAAAGAAATGGCGCCATGCCATCATGAGGTTACACCAATCATATTATCATTGACAAGAACTTGTATATAAAAATTGATCTATTTAAAATAAAATCTTTAACAAAAACTTATAATTGTATTTGTTACTACTCTGCGCCATCTCACGATATTTCAGATATTCTGTTTATTCACATGCATTGATAACTTTTTGTATAGTTACAATAATTAACATGTCACCCAATTAATTAACTAATGAAAATATATGAAATATGTTAAAAGGCATGTATTTATACGTGTAAACAATTTACTCTAAAAGAAAAGTATTCCGTAAGTTCAAAAATCATGTGGGAGAAGGGATGTTTTATTGAAAATCAAGTGCTTCCATATACCAGACCTGAAAGTGCAAGTATTATACTGATAGAAGTACTGGGCAGCACCATTATTACATATATAATAAGCGAATTCGATGGTAAAGCTAAATGGACAAGGCAAGGAAACTGAGAAACCACAATTATTGTGTATTTCAGCACAAAAGCATCATTTCATAGTTGGATTAATGTCACATAAACCATGATACATCTGCAGAATACTATC
Organism: Eucalyptus grandis; assembly: GCF_016545825.1. Lineage (NCBI taxonomy): Eukaryota > Viridiplantae > Streptophyta > Magnoliopsida > Myrtales > Myrtaceae > Eucalyptus > Eucalyptus grandis. Next base: position 22,550,653 of record NC_052614.1, on the reverse strand, counting down.
ATAGCACAAAGGCTATGAATGCATATAGTGTAGTGTAATTAATCTGACCCAATTTTTTTCTACTGAATCATTTCAGAGTATGCTGACACTACTCAGTAAGATTAAGCTTACTTGATGTAATCACCTCCAGTAAAAAGTCTAGCTAACTAAATCTGGCTATAAATCATTCAATTCTATAGAAGTATTTTGACAAATAAAGAAGACGCATAAGTCCATAAAGGACAACTATAAGCAAGCTAGGAATGCACTTAAAAGAAGTGAAAAAGGAGAAACTACCTCTCAACAGCTTTCTCGTAAGGTTCTTCATTCTCCCAGTCAAATGAAAGATGCACCGCCATGTCAGAGTCGGTACGATCAGACTTTAGAGAGTCATCACAGGTTTCTGCAGGTCCCCCACTTTTATGATTGACATCTGTCAGACCGACAGGGATCCTACTTCCACCACCACTTTCATCAAGTTCAGACTCCGTGTCACTGTCATGCTCACGGGCTCGTTTTATAGCAGCTCTCTGCTCAAACCTAACTTTGCCATCATCAGCTGTTCGCTCAGATGTCACAGCAAACTCTGAAACTCGATGAAGGTTGGTTTGCATCTGAATCCAACGGTTTAAGGTTGGAAATCTATACATCATCAAAATATAGTTAACAATGGAAATCAGAAAAGAAATAAGATACCAATGACTGCATTACCTTTCAGATTGATCAAGAGCAAATTCATAGAACAAACGATCTGCATCAGATGACTGCAGTAAACCATTGTTGAAGGAACTGGAAATAGACGAGTCGCTGCCATTGTATAAGATACTGCTCCCAAATAAACATGCTACTACAGCCCTTACAGGAGAAACTTTTGCCAGATGTTTTATGATATCCAACTGAAGAGAGAATAGTGGCAAGCCAGGTGCTCCGGGGGAACAGTTAAAGGAGTTGCCCTTAGCTTCTCTAGAAGAGGGAGTGAGAATTTTCTCCAAGTGACTCCTAGAGAACATAGTAAAAACAGGAATGCATGCCCATCCATGGCCAGAACGTGGTGGATAAACTGGAGGCACGCAGGCAGAAATTACTTCATGGACAAAATCAGCACGCATTATCTCTGCCACTTTTGCCGCTGCATCAGTGTTTCCGCGGTCAAACACCAGACGAGTCAAAAGCTGCAGGGAAACAGATGCGTACTTTGTGATTGTGAAGTTTAACTTATCAATGAAGTCCATATCTTGCCCAGATTTTTATGGAATTACCATGAAGCAAAGCCATAATTCAATAGTCACAATTAATCATCAGACGAAGAAATTGAAAATAAAGAAAACAACTCATGAATAATCTTCCAGCAAATGAGTAAATTTGACTTTCCACAATAGCTGAAAAACATGAGTCTTCATCGAGTACTTTATTAAGATTGTTTTCATGATGTGGAAACCTACCACCTAGAATAGACACCATCACTTTACTTAAGCAAGTTCAGTAGTAACACTTCTCTGAGATGATCACCTCACACCTGATACTTGAAATTAGCAAGACTAAAACAAACTCCTAGCCGGAATAAAATAGACAGGTGGCTGCTTTCACATATTAAGACTACTAAAGCATAATTTACCCAAGATGAGATAAAGACAAAAAAGAAGACAGAAATGTTTTATTTTTTTATGGAAGGCTTAAACTCTAGAGTTTCTAGAGATATGTATGCACACAACCTGGCTTCAGCTTGCACATTCAGTGCCAGGGAAGTAAATTAATTCACAAATTTAATGCGAAAGAAGCAGGTTTCAGATGATAAAATATGTACATATGTCTCCAACGTTCAATAAATGTGGTCTTAACAAACTTTGGGGATTCCAATCTGTGCAGTGTGCCACAACAAAGACTTTCTCAGGGTTCCAAAATGATATTCCGTACCATACAAAATCTTTTCACAGGAGAACCGCACCATATTCTTAGTTTGAATTTTCAGGAACTTCAAGAAACCACAGACAATACATGCATTATGAACCAGAAGCTATCACATGTAATCAGAATGAATGCCAACTGTAAAAAGCAATTAGATACTGTATCTTCCTGAATGAGAACACAGAGACGAACAAAATCATAGATTCCCATACTTTGAAAAAAATAAAATAAAAAACTAAGACATACATCTTTAGGCCATTCATAGACGATAGAGAAATAGTTGAAATCATGAGTTGTGTCCGTCCCATCAACTATGTCACCAATTGCAGCAATGTGTAGTATGAACTGCGAAAGATATGTCATTGGCTTGGAAGTTAAAGGGCCATATATTCTCTTTCCAGTGTCTTTCAAATCATAGTTGTTAGCCTGCAAATTCTTTTCTGTGGTCATTGAATTCAGTGACGTCTCTTTGACAGTTTTTAACCCAAGGCCAAGAACTCCATCCTTATTTTGGTGTGAAAGACTTTTACGATCAGCAGATACAGCTCCCTCTCTGCTGGAATTGGCCTCCTTTTCTTCATCAGCAATGGCTCTTGCCAGGTTATATAGCTTGCCTAAACGTAGAAAAAAGAATAAGAAAGTCATAGTTCACAAAAAGATGACAGCAAACTCCCAGCATATAAAGAAAATGTACCACTTAGAAACTGTCGCTTGCTCCTGTAAGCATCTTCAATCATCTGATGTAACGAACCAAGAGCACGGTCCCTCTGCCCTTGTCGGTGAGAATCCTTAGATGATGAGATGACGATTTCCCTGGACAGAATTGCCCGAATAGCAGGAGGATTATCCTGGTGTGAAACAAAAATTATGCAACCCAAAGGTCAATCAGAATCGTACAGGTAGAAATCATGTTATAGCTATTACTTAATTCCAAAAATGTGGATGTTAATTGGAGATATAAAACAGGGATGCACAATGCAAAATGTGAAAACAATGGCCACCAACTTTGCAAGAGCTAAACGAAACTAAGTTCTGTTTAATTGCGTCCTAAAATCCATTTCTCATAGTTGGCTTAAGAAAACATCATCAAGCATGTTTGTTCTGAAGCTCCCCCAGTAATAACAATGGAAGAAGCAGGCAGATCCCATATAGATTCAAGACTTCAATCAACAGAATCACAGTGACAAGAGTAAAATAAGCAATGTCCAAACAGAACACACCCTGACAAGTGTAGAAGGCCTTGGTCTGGAAAAATAAGGGGTACCAGAAGATGGAAATTCGTGAAATTCAGATAGAATTAGTATCTCTCGAGCATACAGAAACACAGTAAAAAACTCTCAAGAGTCTCAGCATCTGCAAAAGCAATGAACTTCCCCCAATTTATGACTGCTGGACAACTATATTTTGTTGCTTGCTTATACTCTACAGTAATAGAAAGGCAGCAGGAGAGATCAGATGCAAACCACATTCATAGCAATTGTCTACAATTTCTACTATTAACAAGTCTACAAGTAACTGCCCCAACAATGAAGATCCACAGAATGAAAACCTAAGCATCAGCAACCACATCCACCCCTTTTGAAAAGAAAAGGATATTTCCATCTTCAACAGCTACTTGATTCATAACCCCATCCAAATGTTCAATAGTTACTATACTAGTAAAGCATTATCCCATGTACTAAGGCGGTTGCCAGGCTCAAGATCAATTTGAGCAAATGATTTCACTAGGGGAAGGACTGAATGATACTTCATCATCCTAAGTTTTGTGGCGTAAGTTTTATTCCCAAACACTAACTTAGGACTCCCTTTAGGTGCTAGCTTCATGAATTAGCGAAGTTGGAAGCCAATTGTCAAGGAACCTGGGAACAAGTTGACAGCTTGTAATAGACCTCCCCTTTCAAGACGAGAAGACAAACCTATTATGAACAACAACCCTTGAATTCCAATTTATTTCACATCTCTCAGATTCCTTATTCTCGGTCAGGAGTCATCTCATTCAGAGTCATTTTCGTGGGGTGATACAGATGTAACATGTAATTTCATTTGGTGGATTGGAAAGCAATCAAGCAATCTTTTGTTCTGTACATGTGCAGGGGGTTTTCTTTTTTTTTTTTTTTTTTTTTTTTTTTTTTTTTTTTTGGGTGGGGTGGGGATTGGGGATTTTACTGAGGAGCGAAGCCTTTGTTACTTAATAAGTCACCTTTTGGCAAATGGCCACAGGGATACACATAAAAAATGATCACCACCATCAAAAATGATCAATCTTTTTGTCCTTGAAAGTTGCAAATTTTGTCCTTGAGAAAAACAAGATGGGTTCAAAAAGCAGGGGATAAACACATGGCACCATCATCTTGAGGAGGATTGGTGGAAGTTTCTTTTAATCAAATGTGAGAGTGAGCAATGGAATTTACATCTATGTTAAGCTGAACAATTGGTCTGGAAAAGAAGCATTAAAATAACACTTTCAAAATCTTTTTGCAGGGGACTGATTTCTTGAGATGTTGTTTCAATGATGGAAGAATCACTTGAGGGATTGATATCTTGGGAAATGCTCAAGATTGGGAGTGTGAAGCTTTGCAAATCGTTAACCTTTATTTTATGATTTTGAAGATTGTTCCCACCTCCAAGGGTGTCTTGTTTTGGAATTGGAAGAAAGAACTTCTTTTATGTGGAAGTCAACCTAGAGGCTGTCAACAAGAAAGTCCATACTGGTAACAGTATTTTCTTGAAAAGATATTTGAAGAGTCAAGAATACCAACAAGAGTACTTTTCTATGTCACAAGTAATAGCTACAGTCTCTTTTTCTTGTGTTAGAAGTTATCTTGAGATGGATTCTCGCCATAGTTAATCAGTATAAAAGAGGCAAGGTGCTAGTGAATTGATTCTTCCTGTTCTATCCATAAAAGCCAGAATTATGAGGCATCTTCTCGTTCATGGTCCTTCAAGGAGAATGATTTATCCAGCTAATCATGCATGAACCAGGAAGAGTTATAGCAGAATCTATTGAGGAAAAATTATGGGCTGCATTCAATTGACAAGCAGCAAGAAGAGAAGGATTTCCACAATTTCTCTCAGCTGTTTTCATTGATTTGGAAAGAGAGGAACAAGAGAGCCTTTGAAGAAGAGGAGTATTCTGTTTCTGTAAATAATTGAAAATTGGCCCAAAATCCCACAAGTGTAGGGAAATTACTTGCCAATGTAAATGCATTGATTGACATTGCCTATGCCTTTCTCTTTAGCATGAGCTTTTTTTGGTTCTTTAAAATCTGTTTTTATGTGGTTTTGCACCCCTTGCTGTCCACTTGTTCTTTACCTTCGAAAAATAAGTGGAGAGTAACCCCATCCAAGCCCAGAGATTTGCCATAGATACTATCCTGTTTGCAATTGATACCCACAAGTTTGTACCCCAGTTCCAATTTTCTTATCATAAGGATTACGCAATGATTTGGTTCCTTTTCTTGGGAGTACACCTATGGCAACAACTTCACCCCCTTTCCAGAGATCCAGTCTCCCCACAATGCTTACAATTGAAGAAATATGAGTTACAAGAATGCCTTTTCCCAGAAAACCTTTTTAATGGAACTTCTTATCACGTAGCCAATAATTAGCATCATTTAACTTCTCTTATAGTAAACAGTACAGTTCAATCTTTCAAAGCAAAATTACTTTTTCACACAATGGTATATTGAGGGATCATGTAGGGAATTGGGCCTCCACAGATTTAGAACTACATCATGCAAACCTTCACCTAAAATTTTAACATAAGAAATTAACTGGTAATATATATATGTACATACATATATGTATATATTAGGGCCATGTTAACAAGTGCCCCTAGGACACTCATTGAGTATACTTTATTTCGGATAATCCGATTTTCAAGGCAATGATGTGCATAACATGAGGCTAATGAATGGGTTGCTTAAGAAGTGCCCTTGAGGCACTTGTTAACATATCCTTTATATAATCTAACAACTAAAGAAGGTAAAAACTATAACTACATGGTACTCTCGCATTTTACATTGTTTGGTCACTTCTGAAGATATGCTAAGGGCAGTAACCAACATTGCTTCTAACATTTTGTCTACTTGCGACTCAACAAATTCAAACCTGACCTGTTCCAAGAATTCATGGAGACGCTTGAGCACATGCCTTGACACAGATATTACTCCTGCTTCATGAATCTGGTCCCAGTAGGTAGGACCACCTTTTTGGAGACTTTCCTGGATATATCTCAGACAGCATAACTTGAGCCTGAAACAAGGTAGAAAAACCTGGTTGGGGCCTGCATATGCTGTGGTCACTTGATGATAGACCTGGCAAACACTATTATGGCACTGCATGCAAGAACTCTGATACTGGCCAGTGAGCAAATTCACAGCCCTGTTACATTCCCTTGAAGCAACAGTGAGAAAAGTTGGCATTTGACGTGATCTAACACAAGTAGGACCAAGAACAATTGAATTTGTAAAAGCATAAACCTCCACCTGCATCCTCTAGATTAGATATATGTCACTCAACAAATCTTCAAATAATGACATCAAGAGTCCAAGCAAAAAGTACAGCCTTTATTTATTAATCGTACCAGCTCTTCCTCGAACATTAAAAATCTCAAAGGGGCGTGAACATAATCAATCGGTATAAACAGACACATTTTTGGTCAATATATCAAATTTGAGCTTCAAAATTTACCTGATCCAAAAGCTCTAGGCACAAATTTGCAGATTTTGCAGATGTTGCAGCCATGTCGATGCATAAAAGAATCTGTTAGCATATGAGAAATGTCAGGTACAATGCCATAAAACATTCTTTGCACATTGTTGCCATTATTAGGATTTTCTGAATGACATGACCACTGAAATAAAATCAGTCCTTCTCATACTTACTATAGCCAGAGGACCTAACTGGGAACGTAACGACGTAAAATCAAGATCTTGAACAGAGGATGTTCCATCAGCAGCACGAGAAACAGCATCTTCTACCTAAGAAGAACAAATTTCAATCAGAAATGGACACCACCAAAACAATCTAGGGAAAAAAAACATTATTTGGAATAGGAACTTAAGGTAATTGTACCACATGGATTGTTCGTTTTAGAATCAATAGCCTTTCAAAAGAGGCAACAAAAGTATAATACTCAGGCATACCAAACCACAAACCTGCTTTAGTGCCAATATATACAAATAAAGCAGGGTAAAATGGACTGATATTATACTCCAACATGTTGTTTTTCAGCACATTCAACTTCATAGAAAAATTCACAAGATTAAATGACACCACTGAAAGGAAATGGACGAGGCAAGCAAGTTGCTTGAGAAAGTCAAAGCAGAAATGACTCATACAGAAGGTCTATATAGCGGAAATATGGCAGAAGCCAAAGTTCTCCACAAAAGCCTTATAAAAACGAGCGCCGCTGATCACTAGACATTCCTACCAGATGGCGGCATTGTGCTTCAATCATATAATTGTATCTTACAAATGGAAAATAGAACTCCAAGGGTAAACTTGTCACCCTACTGATTCAAGTATGCCCAAATAGATGGCCAGTATAGTGAAAATCAGCAAATGCCAAAAGCAAACTTTTCCTGCAGACAAATTTGTTTTCTGAACTTCCTTACCCTAAGGACTTTCATTATATTCCCAAATACAAGGAAAGAATTTCGTAGAAGTCTCCTACAGCAATCTACCTTTGCCAGAACTGCAGCACACTCTCTCTATGGAACTATTTTATATACTTGGCTTGGTTGGTAACCCTTAGCTGAACAGGATAGTCTCTGTGGACAATCAATCTTTGAAATGCCAGTCTTTCATAAGCAACTTCCAATTCACTGACACATCATCACCAATCACCAACATTGCTGTTAAACAAGGTTTAATAAATAAATTAACACCTTAAAAATAAAAATTAAAGTGTATCCTCTAACTCTGTGTAAATGTAGACACTCTTAAGTTATTCAATTTTTCTTATACAACTAAGTTTGCATCCACTTTGCAATTCTTCTATATCAACACGTTTCATTCCATATCAAGTCTTCCATAAGGTTTAGGTACTCTTAAGTCTTTACTCCACATTCTTTCACATGATTCCCTATCCCTTTCAATTTGCAACCCCATCATATACTAGCATCTTCTCAATGGCACACCCAGAAGCCTACGTGCCCAAACTAAACCATAAACGAGCTTCTCCCATCTGATATCAATTTCAATGACCCCTATCCTTTCCTGAATGCATACATTAATAATCCTATTATTTTTCGAGGGTTCACCCACCCAACTAAGCATCCACATCTCCGATACACTCATTTTGTGAAAGTGTTGGTGTTTGACTGCCTAATTGTTCCTACCATTAAGCATCTCAGGGTTTATTGCCAAATCTCTAGAATTTTCCGCACGGGTGGTTTCACAGTCTATAAATAAGGTCAGCATTTTTCCATTACATCCAGTCTATTTATATCAATGGGTAAGATAATCCATCTATTTCTCCGTCCATTTCACATCAAGTCAGCTATTGAAAACCTTCACTCTTTGGGCCTTCACTTTCTGCACTTTCCATCATCCTGTCATTCCATCCAGCCTGAACCTTAACTGACACCCCATGTGCACCATATCTCACCAGTTTAAAAAGAAACTTTTAGTCCTAACACTCCCTCCATATTTCAAGCTCCCCATGTACTTCAACCCAAGTTCAATCTTGCAGCACTACATCATCAGCAAGCACCCATAAAGGAACATCATCTGGGATATTCTTAATGAGCTCATCCATTACTAAAGTAAAACATTAAGGATTTACAGTTTGACCATTTTTTGACCCTATGGACGATGAAAATGATGGTTCCATAAAACACATCCTTCAGAGCTTGTGCTTAAGCAATTCGTGCTCCTTTCTTCTATTGAATCTCCAAAGTTGTCTTGGAACCTTGTCATATGCTTTACCCAATCCATCCAGACCACCCTCTTGTCTGTCCTTATGCCTTTCTACCAATCTCTATAATGAGTGGATAGAAACCCCACAGCAATTCTATGTGATGGATTTGACCAAAAAAAGAACATAATAACATGCAATGCCTCATTCAAGAAAGTTACTCTGTCCCTATATGTGTCCATTTATAACCAACCCCTAAAGAAAAAAAAAAAAAAATTAGTATCAACAATTGATAAAGTGACCAATGTGGACCGTACAGATGCTCTTTTGAATGCAGTATCCACCCATTCTGACAATTCCAAGGTAGCTTTATCTTCAGCAGACAATGAAAATCTATGAACTGCTTCTTCTCCTAGGTCATACTTAGCCCGCTGCATGCAGCTGCATAAAAGTAAATTGAAATAATCAAACCCCAAGAGAATAATACTTTCTTAAAAGAGAATAATACTTTCTTAAAGAAATTACAATCAGGAAATTTCTAATAGAAACCAGACATGTTGAGACATTTAACTATGTTTAGTATGCTAAGGCGGATTACCTTTCTCACCAATAAGACAACCAGACAAACATAAGGCAGTGTTGTTACTCTGACTCAGTTTTAAAAAGTTCTTAAAGATAACCAAGGGAAATTAACACCAGAAGATAGATCTAAATCTAAACAACACCACCCCCAAAAAAAAAAAAAAAAAAACAAGAGAGAGAGAGAGGGAGAGAAACGAAACAAATACCGATGGTGGAAAACAAAGACAATACTTTTGTAGAACTTTATGTTATCAGGCAGTAGTCTAGATTCCTTGCATAAAGTAAAAGGCACATATTTCAAGTTTTCCCCTATCGCCCAGCTTCACAATCAAGCTTCTACAGCATCTAGATAGTACATCTGTAATCACATGCACCTTCATATTTGAGAAGCGAGTTAAGTCCATGTCAAACCCAAGAAAATTTTAAGATGCTCCCTAAGCACAGCATTCTCATCAGCCCAAGCCAATTACCACATTTCAATTTCTAAAGAAAAAAAAGTTCACACCAAATGCCAGGCCAAGTTTGGCTGGAATGGATGTAGATGTTATCTAGGGGCCCCTAAAGATGTCTCATTAAATTTAACAATACTATGGCCTTCTTACCAGAATTCATCTCATTTTCAGACGAGGACATGTAGTGTTATTTCTTATGTACATGCATGTTCACAAATCTCTCTTCCTGGTACCAAACACTAGAAGCAAATGGCCAACACAACACCTCTTCTATGTCACAGTTAAGGCAAAAAAAAAAAATGGCTTGTTCAATGAATTTTAGATTGCTTCGGTCTTCTTGGAACTGACTCAAATAGCTCAATATTGATACAAAAATATAGGGACGATTCCTGGTGACAGTAACCTTCATAATCACTATATGTTAGCAGCCATTCGCCTGAACATAAATGAGAGCCAGTCTGCTTAAATGCTTCTAAACGAAGTTAAACACAGACTCACAGGTTGAGTAGCTTGGATGGGGCTGCACGTAACACAGTCAGTGCCTCCTTCCAACTCCACTGGCGTTCATAGAGTGGCAGAAGCTGCTGCAAAATAGACAATCTCCATTCCCAATCTTCAATGAAATGCTTAGACATAGTGATCCTCCACTCCAAGGCCTGTTTTCCTTCAGTACTTAACCCGTCACTCATAAGATGTTCTTGCTCAGATAAAGATGATGGTAGATTTCGACGTAATATATCAAGCAGAAATTCAGTGAATGATATAACAGTCTCATTTGCCCCTTCAACAGCAGTAAAGTCAGTATGGTCCCCAGCACATGAATCAGGCGATCCATGATAGCCTTTTGGTGACACACAATGTGTCAAATTGAGAGAGAGATTATCCATGTGCAAAAGAGAGATAATCACATTTATCATAAGTATCTGCATTAAAAAATTTTAATATTGCATAAGGGTTACAAACAAATTAAATGACCAATGTCAATGATAAGAAGCTATACAAATCTGTGGAGAAGCATTGAAAAAACTCATGGAGACATTAAAAATCACCACCATCCCATTTACAAGCTTGATACTACCACAATTATCACCCCCCGCCTTATTAAATAATAAAAGCACATCTTCAGCTAGGACTGTGCAACAGGTGAGAAACAGAATCATAGAAGTCAAATACACTGAACTTTCTTAAAGCTAGAACACTACATAGGGCAATCAAAAACTGAGTAGGAAAAGCAACTTAGTCCTAATTCTTTTCAATTGGATAGTTAACTCCAGAAAATTTCCTAAAGATGCAATGTGGAATTCCAAGAGGTTTGGCAGGAACTCCTGTTTGAAAAATCATATTTCTCTCCAAAATTGTCCTATTTGGCTGTCAGGAGATAACTAAAACTTAACTGAGATGATTACCACGTTTGATTTCCTCATCATTAGGGAAAGTGTGTAACAATCATGAAAAGTGGAAATTCAAATGAGGCATAGGGATTTTTGCAATTCAATTTATAATATATTGTTCAAACTAAATTGGTTATAATTAGAATCGGCAATGTTTAAGTGAAATAGATATGGATAATTAGCATTCCCCACATCTTGTTAGCCAGTAGGATATTTTCAGTTGAAAAATCATCGGACTTCCGGAGACAAATCTGGCTGAACCAGTTGGAATCCCTCAATTGCACCATTCTAAAAAGTTTTAGTACTTCATTGATTAATTAAAAGATTTAAAAACGAATCGCACTAAGAATAGTGCACTAATTAGTTCCGCCTAAAGATATAGCATGCAGAGCCAACAGTGATCTAATTTCAAACAAGCTTTGTCTCCACAATCTGCTTCTTTTGACACAAGTAAATTCCCCAGAAAATTAGTTCCCAAGCACCAGCAAAGGATCTTTCTATGTAACCATTTTTCTCTAGTTTTCAATCTATTCTTCCTACCTGAGGAAAGTGGAACACCAGCTTATATGAGGACCAAGAATCAAAAAGAATCATCAGAGAAGATATACATAATCAGCACGTTGTGCAATTGATATTTGAAAGGGGGAGTGTGTGTGTGTGTGAGAGAGAGAGAGAGAGATACATATCTCGGTCACTAAAGAAACTATTTGTGCTGAATCCTTCTAACCACAACAAATCATATCTGACACATCCCCCAAACCCACCTAAACAAGGAAATCCATTCTCAAGAGCACACTCGACATACTTTTATAATGACATATGGCCCCACAGGAGTTTACTTTGACGTCAAATAGAAACTTAGATGTTTGGTAGAAGTGGTGAACAAAAAACAGAGATTCAAAATATATGCTTGAAAGCAATGACAAGGCACAAATAACTAAAAGAAGGTTTTAAATTCACACATACCAGAAGATCGTCAGGATAAAATGAGGAAAAGGATATTGAAAGAGGGAAAAGAAAAGGAGGATAAGATGACCTTGCGTGGAAGATATTTGATCGCCTCCAAGTGATTATGCAAGTCTTTTAGATGATGAAGTGCCACTGGTCCATGATCTTCTCCTTCATTATGCAGAGTCTTTTCCATCGCTCCAAGAGCAAGAACAGTGGATTCCAAAGCATATCTCATGTTCATAAGCTCAATATCTTGCATCCTACAAACAGTTAGTATGCATCTCAGGATGGAACCGTGAACTCACAAGCTAGTGACTATTCATAAATTTGCAGATGGCAGTTGATATAGCAACAAGAACAAACAAGTTCCCCTCACAGTTTGCTTTAATCAATAAGTTTTACATGGTATTAGGTAAAAGAAAAAACTGCAAATAGCAAGTCAAGTTGAATAGAATACTCTAAACCACATTGAAAACAGAAAAACCACACAATACGGAGGGAGTACACTTTGCTGTCAAATAGAGGCAAAAATTATAAAAAGACACCAATGATCCAATGGACCACACCAGAATTCATCTAACTGAAGATATCAATACAGAACCCACTTTACAAACATGTTACATTCTAACATAACAAACCCACTGATCGCACAAAAGGTCTTAAAACGACCCCAAAAAATCTCACAGGAAGCAAGAATTGGCAGAAATGTATATAATGAGCTGCAATTAGACCATTCTTCAACACAAAAACCTAAAAGAGAGATTCTTTTACCACGCAGAAATGGAACATCATTTGTGAGAACCAAGACAGATTTAAGTTCAATAGTTGTTCGAAGTGTCTAAGGAACCATACTAGTAAAATAAGTATTAACTGAAACTTATATAGGCCAAAAGAAGTGGAACCCACTTCAGCATTTAGCAGCAATGCTAACAATGTGCTTGCATGCAAACCAATGAAAGATTCATTTACGTGAGTGCTAATCAGCCAATTGATGCTAAGGTTTTATGTTCACGAATAGTCTTTCCATCAGTTTCTACATCACCGAAGCTGAAAGTCTAAGAACAACAATGAGGATTTAAAATTAAATTATTGTAAAATCTTGATTTAAAGAAGCATAGGCATATACCTCTTCCAGGCGGCAGTAGTAGAAGCAATGGGTTGCATACTTATCAATTCAATAGCATCTTGAAATTTGATACCAGGAACCACATCGAACAGGACCTGTCCGGAAAATATTGTGCCCAAATTAGCAAAAACAGCATTTAAGACAAACATATAAGCGCACAATAGCACATGCACTATCATATGAATCCTAAATTCTAGAAAGGCCTGCAAAAAAAAACAAGAGCAGACTGATGACCATCATATCATATCAACCCATTCAGAATGCATTTGTTTACTCAGGCATGTCCATAAGATCAGCAACTTCTTTTTTCATATGCTAAAAATCAAAGTTGCAGAATATAGTAAATAATGAAAGGAAAAATAATTAGTACACTACAATCTAAACTCCATAGACCACTCATCAAATATGGAAACTGCAATACGGTTAAAAGATCTGGTGCCTAGGCCCCAAGAGATGGTCTTACCCGCAGAGGACTTTGAGCAGAAAGCCTCTCCAATACAAAGTTCTCAACAAAGGGGTCCAAATCAGCATTTTCAGACATAGATGTACTATCTTCTTTTCCAAACAACAGTAATGAGGACTTTGAGTTCCATGTACGACCAGAATTCACACAAGCAACAAAGGAAGCAAGATCAAGCTGATAACATAATGAATCACAAAGATTTTCCATGCGAGATACCTGCCAAAATGCAAAGACATACAAATACACATTTGATATGAGGACACAAATATACATGTTTGAGAAAATAAATAAAGAAAGATAAACGATAAATAAGAGTACCTCATCCGATTGACTCCCATAAAGAGTTGATTCTTCCAGACGGATCACTCGTGATTTACTCGTCCACAGCAACTGCATCAATTTTCTACGGGCTGACGTATTACCAGGCAAGAGATCCCAACCAATTGCAGCTACTAGTGGTTGAAGCCCGGGAAACAGTAAAAGAACCTGTGACATATGTAAATAAGACTAAGCAGACATGATTTAACACCACATATGCGTCATAGCTGCAGGCTACAAGTATAACCAACTCACAAGTAAATATGACAGATTAGCTATTCAATTCAGTACTCACGTATTCAGCTAAAGATAAGACTGGACACGTACATTGCTAGCTTCTTCGAGATGTTGTTTCTTCACCAAAGATATAGTTGTATCCATGACACACTCAAGTACATGTAACCTACAAACTCGAGCATAGTGGTACATATCTCGCATGCAAGCACTAACAGTCGTTCTCAATTGTGAGGACTTAGCATTTGTGTCCATGTCTGGTGCAGATTCCTCCATATATTTTTCAAAACAATCAAGGGGTAGCGGGATTTGCTTGTCAAGTGCTCTGTACTTCTCAATGTCTTCAGAAAGCAACTCATCCTGAATAACCTGCATCAACAAACAACCAATTAACTTTCTTTCACTAGAAAGACATCTTACAATCTAACTGGCATAATAAAGCAAGACAATGCTAGGATGAATGTCCAAAATATCAAATTGGCTAATTCAATCAAATCATCATGGCCTGGAACTGAATCAAATTCTGCCATCAGGCCAGTTCAAACTAGATCTGATTAAGTAGACACAATTCACCAGCTTTATCTGACAGTCAAACACAGCAATCAAGTAATTAGCCCACAGAACTGAGATTCACTGTCCCAGAAACACCCACTTACGACCCATCCTAAGCATAACCCTGAACAGAGAAAGTTGCATACGCCCAAGATCCTATTGCCAACAATTTACCAGGGGACAATTTATAGAGTTTCAAGCCCGATGCTTTTAATTTTATCCAACCATCAGCTTATAAATAAATCAAATTCAAGCTTCTCAATCAACAAATCCAGTTAAGATAAACCCCATGGTTTTCAACTCCAAATGTCCCGTCGCCCAAGGCAACCAAATTCATCACCAAGAAAAAAGAATAGCACCTGAATCATTTGTACAAGATGTGGGCAGTCTGCTGCAAGGGCTTTTGCATATAAGGAAAGCAACTTTTCCCGCATAGCAAGCCAAGAGTCAAAAGATCCTCCCTTTCTTGACAAAAGCATCTTGAGGAGATCTTGTAATGCCACACTATCAAGACATTAGAAGTTTGAGTGCATTAAGAAGAATTGAAAGAAGATTAGTCACTGAAAAGGTAAAAGAAGAAAAGAAACATGCAGAAGTTCGGAAATTGTACAGTTAGTAAAACTAAAGCTCCTTTTCCTCCGTTAAGGGCAATCGTCAAAAATATTTCCAAAATATGACTTTCGACTAAAAGACAACAGAAAATTTGAGTGTGCGTTAAGATGTAGAGAAGTCTTCCCAGTGTCAATTTTACCCAAAACTGTCTGAAATCTGTTTTCAGTTATCATTCCTTTTCTTGAAACGATTTTTAAGTATATTAATTTCAATTTATCATGTTTCAGAATCCCTCAAACTTCCAGTTCCAGTTTTTGTTGGAAATGAAGAAATCCAGAATAATTCTCACGACATTGATATTTTCCATTTCAGTTGGCATATAAAACCAGAGCATTTTATTTTTTCCAAATCTCCAAAGCTTTTTCTAATTTTCAAATATCTGGAAATGAGGAAGCCCAATTGTTCTCCAAAAATCAAAAGCTATTTTTTATTATCAAAAAATCTGGAAAGAAGGGATCCCACTAAACATGTTCTGTTAAATAAACTGAAACTTTTTCCAGTGTTACCAGTCATAATCTGACAGTGTTAGGGTCAAAAAATGCTTATAAGCCCCCAATCCAAACTCCGCAAAACAGGGTCACATTAAACAGAAATAACGGCTTTATATGTAAAGCAGAATATATGCCCCAGATGATACCGACCCGAAAACTGATCACAAAGTGTTCAACTCTCGGCAATAAATAATAAATTATAAAAGTTACAGCAAAAGAAGTCTAACTAAATACTGTGCTTAAATCACCAAACGCCAGCAAAATATTCTACTCCCTACTAAATCTATACATCAACCAAGCCTCCTCCACTCTATCACCCACCAGCATATGTAAATGCCCACCAAACCCCCAAACAACCTTTGACCGAGGTTAAAAAATCAAACACCAAATGCAGAATGTAATTCGTGTAGCTGACCCCACTCGGTGGGATGAGGCTTGTCATCAGTGTAATTGCTGCTGCTGCTACTACAAAGAAAGAACTTTCCCCAAGTCTTACATCCTACCTAGAAAATGGTGCCGAAATATGAAGTGTCAAGTGTGAAAATTTCAAAACCAAATAAGGAGAAATATACGCCTAATTTGGTTTACTACAAACAATTCTTTGTCCAATTCTTTGGATACGGAAAGCATTTTCCACAGGAGCTCTTTCTCCAGCTCTTATTCAGTTTCACTTTGTCTATGAGAAACAAAAATTTATTAATGATGTGACAATCTATACAGGACAGAGTTGTAAAAGATACTCCTTTTACTTAACGCCGTTACCAAGCAAAATAAAATTGAAAAAAGGAATCTAACAAAAGGGGTATTGAGGAGGAACCAATACTAAGCAAAACCAACAACCAAAGGGGTATAAAATAATTTTCAGATGTTAAAAATATATATATGGGACGCGAAAAACTAGCAGCAAGGACTAGGATCTAGGAATAGTGATCAGCTTCACTGCACATCTAATCTATTTAAGGTCAAGAATGATGAAGATATTGCCAACTCAATATGAGGAATAAGGAATAGCAAAAATTGCACATCAGAATCTTGTGTGACATTCAAGGTCACCCCTGCACAAGATAAAGCTCAATAACAACAAGAAAAAATTGTTCAAGTTTTCAATGACTCAATCATGGGGGTTTACTTTGAACCTTATTATAGATAACCGCAATAGAGATGAGGCTGTTCAATAAGCACATTTAGTAGCAATGATATTGATACCAATAATATAACAATACAGAGTTGAAATTGGGTGTTTCTACGAGAAAGTTGGTCCTACCATTATCTAGGTGCTATGATGTAAGTAGTGTATTAAAAAGCTTTAGGATTAGATGGGACTCTACAATGAAGGGGCACTTAAATGAGATATAGTGAAATGCAAGAGACTAAACTACTACCTTCACAAAAAGGGCCTAATCTAATACCTTCACAAAAAGGGCCTAATCTAAATATCTCAGTCTCTTTAACAATGGGATGCTATATAGAAACTGGCATATATTAGGATCTTTACAGCAGACTCCAATTAGAAGGCCTGTTGTTCACAAAGATTTTCATTTAGAACGTGAAAAGATATGAATGGTGATATTTTCATCAACTAGCAACCAGGGAGCATCCAAACAGTTCCTGTCCCAACAAACATGCTTCATCTACATACCCGACATGATTTTTCGTCCCTATAAGAGGAAGAACCAAAGGAGAGTATTTCTAACTCCTGGTCCAACAAACCATTAAAGCAGAACCAGACAAGATATGGCTATCTGGACATTATCAAACTAATACACCAACTAACAGCAACTTCACCCAATCTGGAGATGAATTGCACATCACCTGGACATTAGTTAAGACAAGGGGTAGAGCAGATAATTACAGCTAGCTAACGAAACTTTAATAAACGCATAAATCTCCAACTGTCAACATAGAATTTGCATGGTACCGATTAAATAGTGTCCACCTCTAAGGTAACACCTAAACTTCCTGGAAGAAAAAGAGTACATACCGGAACTCCGTTTCATCTACTCCATGGTCAAGGTGAAGAAAACGAACATGATCAATTGCACCTTCCTCATTCCCATCACTGACACACTCCTTCATTGCATTTAAATGAGCTAACTGAATGCTCTTCTGCATCAAACCCATAATCTTAACATCTTCCTCCTCCAACAACAAACCCGCCCGAGTCTTCCCATGCCTATGCACCATCAATGCTAAGCCAGATTCATCAACCACCCAACCTTGCAGTTGCCTCTGTATGTTCAAACACAACGCATCGAAAATTTCTGCATATTCTGGAACTATGGCCCCCAAACACGATAACTCCTCTTCATCAATTGAGGACGTGCCAGCACTCACGCTGCCTTCTGCGCCACCATTATCGACACCCTCACTTTCCATAACATCCGCCTTCAACCTCCTTACGCCTAACTCCAACAACACTCCCAAGACCCTACCACAATCATTCAATCTCCTATCTACGTCCCCGAGATCCTCATTTCTGCTCTCGCTCCACGTGCCATCACCACCACCCTCACTCCCCCCAGCACCTCGGCCGTCCACGTCCATCCGGATCTTCGCCGCGACCCCGTCGCTGAGGCTCTGCACGTACAACAGGAACTCGACGCGCAGCCGCAGGGCCTCGGGGTCGAAGCTCCACGCGGTCAGCGGCCTCTCGAGCCGCAGGAGCTCGAGCGCGCACAGGTAGGCGAGGAGCGAAGGGTTCGGGCACGACTGCGACCACAGCACGTGCTCCACCCGCCCGGCGCGGCTCACGATCGTCTGCAGGACGTCGAGCGCGAGGTCCGGGTCCTTGGCCCGCAGCGTCAGGAGGATCGCCCGGAGCGGCTCGAACTGGGCGAGGTGGAGGTGGTTCGCGGCCACGCGCAGGAGGAGCCCCGTCTCCTTGTCCACCTTCTCCATCGGGAAGGACCGGAAAAAGGAAGGGGAGGTGAATCCGGCGCGATGCTCAATCGACGGTCCGGCGATCCGCGGCGGCCAGGAAGGCCGGAGGCGGAGCGAGCATGGCGATCGACGGCGAGAGAAGAGAAGCGTTCGATTCGCGGGGGGAGAGAAAGCGAGCGAGAAAGTGAGAGAAAATATCGGGGAGCCCGGGGGGTCGAAATTTTCTCGAGAATCCTGGAGGCGAGAAAAGGATTTCGGAGTGGATTCGGAGGTGATGATGATGATCCCCCTCCCCGACAAAATTCCGGTACTCGGAGAAACTGCAATGTGTAGTGCGCTGGTTTGTTTTTTTCTGTTTTTTTATTTTTATTTTTTATAACTTCTACAGCTCTCTATATATCCGTTGTTCTCTTATTATTAAAATTTAATTTATAAAATCAAGTTATTTTTTTTATGCCCCAAATCAACCGGACCCGCCAGGCTTACGCCGGGTAAAACACGACCCATAGAGTGCATGGTACATCTTGGACCAAGCGTTAATACATGAGAGAAGTTAGTACAAGACCCTACCATTGTGGTTGCCCTACATTTAAAACGTGTTGACAACACGGAGATTCGAATTCATTCCCTCATGCAGTAAGGTAGTAAAGTTCAATAAACTGCGCTGCTCACTAGTGGCTAAATCAAGTTATTTTTGTCCTACAAATTTTCATTAAAATCCAACCAAATCTAGTAATGTGAACAATCACGTAGACATGGACGTGGCCACAGAAAGTTGAAAATACATATTGAATTCGATCATTATTGAATACTCAAGCTTGCTCAAAATTTTATTTTTTGTCAACTGACCTTTTTGTTTAGTGGCCACAACAAGCTCAAGAGGCCGGCAGCTCTAGTAAAGAGCTTTGTAGTTGCCTTAAGCTTGAGTGATCGCATGGTCTTTATTAGAGCTCACCAATGCTCAAATGGATGTCGCAAACTTGAGCAGTAGCAAGCTATGTTTTAGAGTTGGGATGACAAATTTGCAGATAAATGAAATTCAATGGATTTGTAACATATGGATCGACACACGTAGAGAGAAGACAGTTTATTATTTTTATGTCCCAACCAACATAGGCATTGGCGCATTCGCCAAATTTTATCCATATCATATTTCAATGTCTTTTGATATTCAGGTTGATTGAATTTGGCTTGACCTGCTATTAGAAAGATTTTAAGGAAATATCTTAAGGTAGATTTAGCTTGATTTGGTATTGTAATTCGATATATTGCTGTGATGCCTTATGTATTGCCTTAACATCATCCAAATCTTAAATATATTGAAATGTCTGGAACGGGCCAAGCCTAGTGTAATATAAACCTTATAAAATATAATCTAATGTCGGAACGTTTTAATAAAATTATAAATTACTTTTCATTAAAATAAATACGAAAACATATTAAATCGTATCCATTCGACGTTAATCCGGATCATCCAGATCGGGCCCAAAAAAGGCCCGTGGGCCTCAGCCCCTTCCCAGGAAAATAGTGAAGGCCTTATATAATTGGAGTGGGTAGGCCCAAAATACTCTTTAAGTTGGAAGTCATTTTTCGTCCTCTTCCCTCCTAAAAATTAGGAATTTTAAGAATTGGATAGGCCCACATCATCTCCGTTTTTTTTTTTTTGGTGAATTATACAAAGATCATAATTTTGTGAGTGTAATCTCTTATCATTATATTAAATTAACGATTTTATCACATGATAAATATACCAAGACACCAAAGTATATTTATTAAATCAAATTATAATATGCCAATCGATAACTATGATGCATTGAAAAGAAATGCATCCAATAATATTCTATAAATTACTTGCTATCACGTTTCTCATTATCCATCTAATTCAGAAAATATATTTTTCATATTTTGTAATCAAATAATTATATATTAGGTTGGAAATTTTATTTTATATTTTTCAAATATATAAATGTATATAAGGTGTTTAATTGACTTTACTTTTCTTTATCAACCAAAATCTTTCAACACATACCCTTTTACTTTATCGACTCAAAATACTTGTAACTTTCATAACACACAATTATTAACAAAAAAAAATACTTTTAGGTTATACTTAAATTTAGGCAAACAAGCAGGACTTTTTATTTATCATCAGCCCCTCGATGTCTTTTTTCTAAATTCCTCCCTACATATTATCTAGGAAAAATACCTAAAAAAAAACCTTATCACATTGGTACTACTTTGGTTCTAAATATTTTAATTTAACCAATTTAATTATAAATTGCATTTGTATTGGTTGATTCCATTTGACATATTTTAATTGGAAATTATGATGATCTTATGTAGCATGCGCAACGCTAATGTTCAAATAATTTTAATAATACTTTAATATTTTTTTGTAGTTTTTCAAATTTTCCTTCTTTTTTAGTGTTGTTTACCTCTTCTTTTTTTTATATGGCTAGCAAAGGCTACCGATTGACCCTCGCCGGCAGTGGGCAAAGGCATCACGGCCCTCACTAGCTCTAGGCAAGAGAAAGGTCGCAACATACTCATAATCAAATCGCTCCAAGGCACATGAGAGAAAGACGGAGAAGAAGAAAAAGAGGAAGCGTTTGATTTGATAAAGATAAAATTCTATTTAGGAGAATGGGATCAAACAAGAGGCAAAGCTACCCATCTCGTTGGCTTGCGAAACCTCCCTTTTATTTTTGGTCTTCCTTTATTCTCCTCGTTCACCCCCTTCTTTTCGGCCTTCATGTGTTTTGTATCCTCCACCTTGTCACGTTGTGACCCTCCATTGGCTTCTCTACTTGTGGTGGCTTTGCTCCTTCTCATCTGCATTGGCAAGCTAACTCTCTGGTGTGGCTCGCATCGTCGGAATCAACCTTGATTTGCCCAAGAAAATGTTCTCCTTTCTTGATCAGCTTGCAGTCGTAGTGCTTTAGCTGGATCTTGCCTTCCTTGCCTCTTCGGGTGGTCGTTTGCTTGATCGACACTTCAAGTTGCTCTCCTTCGGTGAGAGCATCCCGACCCTTGCCAACGGCCCTTGCTAAACCTCATACCCAAAAGTTTAAAAAAAAATAAAATGTAAAGAACATAAAAAAATTATAATAAAAAAAATATTATTTAAAAATATCAATTTATAAGCTTCATTTCACTGTCGTGTTTGGACACCATGATAATAGTGAAGTCAATATTAGTCATGATAAAAACGAATTAACCATGGTTAGTAAATTTTAGACTAGAAGCCCGATATTTTTTCTCTCTCA
Source organism: Eucalyptus grandis (assembly GCF_016545825.1). Lineage (NCBI taxonomy): Eukaryota > Viridiplantae > Streptophyta > Magnoliopsida > Myrtales > Myrtaceae > Eucalyptus > Eucalyptus grandis. The sequence continues at coordinate 22,528,589 of NC_052614.1, read as the reverse complement.
AATCCAAACCGATAGCTCCACAAGTAATGGAGATCGGCTCCATCTAAAAAGCGATACTCTCCCAGACTTACTTAGTGATAAATAAAAGAGATAAATGTCATGCAGGGAATGCTCTTGACTCTCCTCGCGTTAGTATTTGTGGGATATCACAAATAGAATAATGACCAACGTATAAATGTATATATGTATGCATGACCCCTCAAATCACCAACATACATATTCTTCTTATTTAATGGTGGCATTGGGCAAAAATGTTATAGTACTCTTTTTGAATTGGATTTTTGAATTGGATTCGTGAGATGACCCCTATACATAAGCATAACCCATCAAAATCATCACCGTAGATTTTTTTTCCTCATCATATGGTCAAGATGCAATCGCCTTATCTATCATATACCCCACTGAGCATAAGAATTTTTAGAGCAGAGTGAACATTCTCCACCATGCCCTTGAGAATATTCTAGAGCACCCCAAAAACTTTAGACCCTACAAAATTCAAAGTTATTTTGATTGGTCTAGTCACCTCTTCAATCCTATTTTCCTTAAAAGACTTTTGGCTCGTGACTCCTTCTTGTAGGCCCTATTTGGTTGGGCATTTGGAAAGCCCTTTGGGACTCTAAAGTCCCTTGACCAAATACAAAGGTGTTTGGTTCGTTTTTTCGGACGTCTTTGGTTAGATGCAATTGCATCTCAAAGTAGTTCTAAATCAATAACATAAATAATGCCTTGAGAATTGGATGCACATCGGAATGATGCAAAGGCTGCACAGAAAACAACAAGCGAAAGTGTTGGCTTTGAGGAACGTCAATCGTGTCTCTCTCCTGAAAAATTTCGAAGCTGCTCAAACTTCACATCATTTTGATTCCCATTTGAACGACTTTAACCAAGTAAGGACCTTTCTTTTACAAAGCTTGTATTCGTATTCGCGGTCAATAATTTCTTTTACATTGTCAAAGAATTGGTTATTTACTTCAATTATTTCACGTGCTTGTTATATTGAACACATCATTTCCTGTTTTTTAAACCAAGTGCTAGTGACGTTACGATAATGTATAAATGGGCTTATAAATTTTCACATGTGTAGATTTGGGCGTGGTCGAGGTCATTGAAAGCGGGACGATAATGAATTGACCCTCCACTTGAAAATGAAAGCATCGTCCCAAGCACATCGAAGAGATAAAAAATCCGATCTAAATTTGCTGGGAAAAGGAAAAACTTCCATATATCATTTTCAGTAAGTTCGATTACAACCTTTATTTTTACATAATTACCAACACATATTAGGCGACTCTCAAATTTGGATCATCTATTTTATAATAGACCCGATAAATGTATTGACAATCCCTAGCAACACCCATAAGATGGATGGCTCCGATTGGATTTTTTAGACCTGTTGAATGGGCTTGGATAAAATTTCAAAGCCCGTGTGTTTATCTAAAACAATGTAAAACTATGTTTTGTTAAAAATTCAATCATAATATTTATAATTTATAAATGTTAATAGGATATAATAAGACCAAATTTCTACTCAACATTATAATGAAGTTGTCGGAAATCACTTTATAGTAGGGTTTGCTTAAAAAATTTACTTAATTAAATTGACTTTTACATTTTCATTTAATTGAAATCTTATGGCGCGCACACTTTTACTTCTTCTTTTTTTCTTCTTAAATTCAAAACATCTCTAACCTTTCACTACTTACAATTATCGACTCATAAATATTGACTCATAAATATGCATATTATCATTGTTTTGACTCTTAAGATTTAAATTTGGACAAACCAGCCGAAATTTTTTTTAGTTAACTCATGTCCGGGTTTACGGTGTACTCAGCATTAACCGTGGTGAAAATGGATTAACCGTGGTTAATGCATTTTAGGCGGGAAACCGAAATGATTTTACCTCCATTCTCTCGAACGCGAACCGCCGTGCTCAGAAGTAATCTTCATCGCCTCTCTCCCTCCTCCGTGTCGCGGCGGTGTTTTCGCTCCGGCCATCCTGCTCCGGCGAGAGTCGCCATGCCTCGACCACGCCGGGTTCCGGCCGCCGGCGCCGGGGGAACGGAGGCCGACGGTCGCGAGGGGGAGACGACGCCGTCGATCCTGGACGACGCCCGCGACGGAGAAGTAGTAGGCCCGGAGGTCCTCCGGGAGCTGCGGGAGCGGTGGGAGCTCGCCTCCGTTCTCAACTTCTTAAGCGTAGGCCGTCTCGCGCTCCGATCGCTCTCGTTGATTTTTCACGTTTCGCTTTGATCGCTACCGGTTCCGGAACGAGGACCGGAAACGGAATGCTTTTGAAGTTCGCCGTCGATTCGACGATGATCGTTTGCGTTGCCTGCAGGTTTTTGAGCCGGTAATCGGGAATGAGTTCAAGTTGTCCGCCGAGGAGATCGAAGGAGGTCTGATCAGGCCGAACTCTTCCATCGCGCAGCTCCACATCAAGCTCTTGAAGGTTCTTACACTGTCATGAACCTGCGCTTACGTTGGTAGCTTCTACGATTATTCAGCTTGTCGTCTCGGCTAGGAAATGGTTTTGTCTGTACTCAGTCTGTTGCCTCCAGTTACTTTGTTACATTTATCAACACATGCTTGGGATTTCCTATCTGGATGGTCCGATATTTCCTCAGAAATGATCGCTGCTTTAGAGGAGAAACTGGAATTTTTTACTTTCGGGGGTCAAACTAGACATGAAAAGCCTAACTTTTAAGAGGGAAACAATTTTCAAAACGAGCTTAAGGTTAATATTTGGTGGGAATCTTGGATGCTGGCATCCGCTTGAAAAGAAGTTTTACAGGCTAACTAAAAAAAATCTAGTAACTTCTGCAGGAAAATTTGACCTGCATTTTCTGCAAATATGCGCAACGAATTTGCTTTCTCTGGACTCTTGTTATTCAGATAAAAGTCTGTTGAATATTTAACTCGCACCTGTGAATGTCGTTCTTTAAGCTAATCTAGATTATTTTGGTGCTGGCTGGAACTTCTTTTGGAGGTATGGTCTACTCACAGTTTTCCCAAGAGCAGGTTATAGTCGTGATTGTCATGAGAATGTCAGCAAGAGCTTGTTATCTAGTTTGCCCAGAAGATTCGTCAATACTGTGGCTTATTTGATGTCAATGTAATCTGAATAAATGCATGGCATTTTTTTTTTTTTTTCATTTTAATGAGTAGAATAAAGCAACTAGCTTGCCTTGTCTATATCTTAACTTGCCAACTATCTCTTTCATCCTTCTATGGGTTGGACTCTATTCAGTATTTGGTGCTAGTTTATTAGCATAACATTCACTCTAAGCAGGGAATTCGGCCTATTAGCAAAGCATTGGATGGTTCTGATGCATGGGTGACTGTACTCTGTAAGAAACTGGACCCATGGTGGCAGTGGGTAAGTCAATTTTTAATTCTTTAGTTCTCTGCATCTGGTTCTCCCATGTAGTACCTGAATGAGTAGATGACCACGAGAGACTGGCCAAATTTCAGGTTGCTGAGGGGAATATCCCATTAACGCTGGCTAATGGGTAATTTTCCACGGGCCATCTATTTGATTGCTTTAATTTCCCTTGAAACTCAAACATATAGGCTTAAGTGGCCTTATGTGCTTGTATCAGGAAGGAAATATCTCAGTACAAAGACCTTGATCCGGTTGGTCGATTACTTTTACTGAAAGCTCTATGTGAACTCCGAGCCATTGTAATGTTTTTTCTCTCCCTTTCGCTCCGTATACATCTGATGATCTTGGTATGCTTTTGTATGGAAATTTTATTGAAATATCTAAAGCTTTTTGCTCTGTGACTCTGAATTTTAAACACTTGATATCAAATAGATTTTCTGAACCTAACAAAATTTGTACTTTGTAGATGAGTTTTCTGAGTGTCTTCTTCTCTATCAGCTTTACTAACTCATTACTGAACTTTAATGTCATGCAGCAAGATGATGCAGTGTCTTACATAAACAACGCCCTTAAGGATGGAACTCACATATCTTGTTTTCGCAAAGAAAAGCTTGCTAGTCATGGAAATGGAACTTCTTACTGGTACTGCTAACTAAGAGTGTTCTTTGGACCTAATTATGTGTGGTTTGACAAATGGTGATGTTTCCTCTGATGGTCACGTAGGTATGATGGAAATGCAACTGGTGGGTACAGGCTATATAAGGCTGTATGTATTCCCAAGTTGAAGGGTACCAACAGGGATGAGCGCTGTGTACCTCTACCATCCAGAATGTTTCGGTGGGAAACACTTGCCACTAATCTTGATGAGTTTTCTGAAGTTGTGGTAAGGAAGTGATAGTAGTTTCTGGATTTTCTAGTTTTTGGGGAGTTTAAGCTTCTACGAATCACCCATTTCATGCTAACAATGACAGGAAGCACTTGCATCAAGCAAAGGTGTAGCTGAAGTTGCCGTCAGTAGAATCATACAATCTGATATAATACCTGTCCTACAGAAAATAAAGAAGGCAAGTGTTACTAAGGTCTTCATGTAAATGCAGCCCTGTTTTTGTTACCATGACTATTTATGTTGGAAAGAACTCGATCTCCAAGTTTCATGTTTACTTTATCTCCCCTGTCTACATTTACTTTTTCTCATCATATAAACCTGAATCAGTTAGCTTTGAAACAGAGCAAAGAAAGAGCTCTCAAGCGGGAAGAAAAACAAAAGATGCTCCTAGATAATTTTAAGAGTTCCTATGCAGTTGCTCGTCCTCGATCCTGCCGGAATCGTCGGCCTATAAGTTACACATTCGGTATGATGGATTTTCAATTACAACCTGTTAACTTGCTATTGTTTGGGCAGAACTTTTGGTGTCATTTGGCTTTTGAAGTTTAAACCAACTTTCTCCATGTGCAGAGGAGTATGATCGGGCCATTAATGAGGCTATACAAGTCACACAGTAAGATCTTGTTCTCTGAATTGCTTTTGATACTTTATGGAATACAACTTACTCTCTCCTTCTAAAGTCAGGTGTCGCCAGGGAATCTCTAGATTTGAGTTTTTTACTGGCTTAGCAGCTGAACATCATAGTTTCTGTAGATCTTGGTACCATTAGTATCTTTCCCTTACGATCATGTTGTGTCACCGCTAAGTAGTGCTCTTAACAAGTGTAGACTGTAGGGGCTTGGGGCCTGGATATTCTAAAGCCAGTATGTTAGTTTTTTGAAGTATAAATGCAAAAGACCATTCTGGGCATGACATATCTGCTTTTTGCATAGTCTGCATTGAATGTCTCAGAACCTTTAAGCTTTCGACAAGAAAAGCAGTGAGAACAATGATAGAGGCTATGCCAGTCAAGGAATGATACGGCAAGAAATGCTCTATCATGTTGCTGCACTAAAAAAAAGTTGTATTTCTGCCAGATCGTTGGTTGCTAAAACTGCTATAGGAGTTGGAAGTGAGCTACTTTTTGAAAAGTGGAACCATAGGGCAGTCTACTCTTATTTTCTGATAAAGCATGTTTTTTTCTCATTTGCATGCGTTATGCATTTCATTCATACAAAGCTGATGTGCATTCTCAGTCTCATAGAGCTGATGCCAAATAAGAAAATGCAGAGATTCTCGCACCAGCTATTTACATAATCTGTTGTTCAGTAGGTCGACTGCTGAAGATCAAAGGAAACAGTACAAGCATTGTGAGCTTAGTAAAGAGGATGATAGCCACAATGAGGAGACACATTCACACGAAGGGATTGATAGAATCAATATCTATGATGTTTCTGAGACTCAGATTAACAGGCTTGAAGGAGCTAGAAATGACAACACGGATGAGGAATATGATGGAAAAAACATTGATGATGATAGCAGTAGGTCAAAAAACTCGGATGAGGACTGCCTTGGTAGCACAATCGATTCTCCTTCTAATATTAATCATCCAAAGAGGCAAATTCATGTTTCTCATAGAGTGGCTGGATCGCGCTGGAGCAAAAGGTTAGCTGGAGCTGCTGCTCATGCAGTTGAGGAAATGGGGACGTTGCACATGAAGAAGTTGCTGAGTCAAAGACCCACTAGAAACTCTGCTCTAGACTTGGCTATTATACCCGATTCAGATGATGAAAACCCATTAGGGAACGCCAGCAGCAAGATCATTTTGGACTCTGCTGTGGTTAGTGACAGCGAGGATGACACTTCCGACGTGTAACAATTAGGCGAGTCAGGTTACGTGCAAGGCCCATTAATTTCCTTGAATTTTGCGATCTAGCAAGAAAATTGTCTCATTGTACATGGATGACAGGATGCGCCTTTTTGCACATATTATCTCCAGGCAGAGGAGGTCAGTTTTTGCAGAATTTTCTGTGGATGCTTTCTACTACGATTGAGAAAGTTCCCTCAACCCTGACCACCCTCTTACCAGGACATGACAATGATTTAGGACATCTTTTCTTAATTCTGCAAAAGGAAAGTAACTGTTCATGATATTACTGCTGATGGAGTCAGGAGTGGTTTTTTGCCTATTGTAATAGTGTTTGCATAATTTAGTTCGTTGCGTGCTGCCATGTGGCTTTGGGGGGGAAATTCCGAGAAAAGATTGGGCTCTTGCTTGGTAATCGATATATGCAATCTCACATTGAATTCCAACCGTCCTTTTCAAACAACAAACATTCAAATGAGTGATGGTAGGATACCCTATCTTCTCTCTTTTATCCTCTTATGTAAACCATAATGTGATGCATTGGATGTTGGATAGCTGCAGAACTTCCAAGCAGCGATGTAAAATAGGCTGCTTTTGCAGCAAGTTGTTTTTCTTGCCCTTCAGGTAAGCTGCCTCCTTCGAAGCTCGCCTTAGTGCAAATGAAAATTATTCAAGTTCAGCCTATATGCCATTCAAATTCATCATAATTTATGTAGTTCATGGTTTCTATTTTGATATCAAGCTGCAGTTGAGTGGGAGCTTATTAATACTTGAATTTTGTTGAGCCCTAATAAGGCATCTAGGATCTAAATGAGCTCGTGATTCCTAGTCCTGGGTGTTAAGCCGCTCTCTTTGGTGGAATATATCAAGAACTATAAAGTTGACCTCGAACTCAGCTACCTAGCCTTCATTTGTGGAGCTCAAATATTTTTTACCCTTTTTCGGAATACCCACAACAGATTGCTTACTCTAATCAAAATCATATTACCAGTTGCCTATTGTTCGTGTAATTACGTGTCCGCAAATGAGCGCTTTGGGAAAAATTGAAAGGCTAAAATTTCCATGAGGAAGGTAGGAATCCTCCTTTATGCTTGAAAGTTGTCCTATGAATATCGGCTCATGTCTACGGGGCCTCTTTGATTGAAATCACCTTTCCTTAATCTCTTTTATTGAGGATATTAGATTAAATGGATTAAACTAATTAATTTTATGGGACATCACCTTCGCTCCAGTCAGGATGGCCGAGTGGTCTAAGGCGCCAGACTCAAGTTCTGGTCCTCGAAAGAGGGCGTGGGTTCAAATCCCACTTCTGACAAATTTTCTGCCACAACGTTTTACTTCTTGCGTTTTTTAGTAATTTGAGCCTGACGCAATGCAACGTCTTTCTCCTCTGGCCGAGAAGATTATCAATGTCATTTACTGATATCATGACTTCCTTAAATGCATGTGTGACCACCATTGAATTGGTCGTTCCTTTTTCTCTTTTAGATGAAAATCGTCGGGCAAGATTTTTACACATCTTGTTCAGAGCTATAATTAATTTATCTTTATTGACACAGTGAAAGAAGGTTTCTTCAATTTACAAATTATCAAAACTAGGCATTGCGCAAATCACCCACTTTCCCCTATCTTATTAGGTTTGGTAAAATTCTTGGAACCCATGTCATGAGTTTGAGGTTAGTGGGAAAGTATCAAAAAAGTTGTTTATGATTGAATTATAAAAATTCAATCATAAACATTTCAATAAGACCAATTTAATCCTTAATTTTTCACATTGGTACTAATTCAATTTCAACTTTTGCCTAACACAATACAATAGATTTAGAATTTTTTTTTTTATACTTTTCTTGAAGGTTGACATCAAGACACGACACAAGTAGCACCACAAAATTAGTTGACTTGAGCTTAAAAATAACCTTGCTTATGTGAGAAAATACTTACTTTGCATTCTAAGTTTAACTTTTGTTAAGTTGTATATTATAGGCCATGCGCAAGGTGTCATCTCATAACAGGACGATAGATCACTTTATACATCGAATTAGCTAACTTTGTTTCATCCCAGTCATATCTTCACAGGTAAAAGATACTTAGATTCGAAGTGTGTCCATTTAAGACACGCCAAGATGCCACTACACCGTGACCTTGCCGTATGCAACTTAGTAATGTTGGGTTTTATGTTAGACGTCGCATCCTACGTTATGATAGTCCTCTGAATGCTCAAGTCCAACCTGAGAAATTTTTCATATACCTCAAAATAATAAGAGATCTTCGACTGTCATTCCATTTAAACTCGTTTATGACATATTATACTTTCGTCCTACCTGTTACCGATACCATTCCACTCAATCTCGACTCGTCACTCTGCCCCAAGGTCGATCGAGTCTTGAGTATAATTCAGGACCGGGCTTGACTACAATGTACTTTCAATAAGCAGCAACTACACTTCACATGAGGGTTTCTGTTAAATTGACTCCGTGGGTTAGAGTTAGTCATGGTATCTTCCTGACGGCCTTTAACATGACTTCCTGATCAAAATTCTATGCTTCCACAGCACAACCTTTTCCCATTAGAAAAGAGGGAGTTTTCTTTTAGGCCTTAGCCATAGAAAAAGAGGCACATCAAATGCACAATGTTACAAAGCCAGGGCAACCGCCTCTTGGGTTCCTTTTCCGCTCCAGACCAACCAGTTTTCACAAGATGCACAGAGAAAACTCCTTAATCTGAGCAGCTTTAGTGTAGAACACCTGCGGGACACACCTCAGGCCATATCCTTGAAAAAGGGGTGTTTTAGGGCTTCTTGAGCGGTGAGCCGTTCTGATGGATTGTACTTCAATAAACCTCGCAACAAATCGGTGAGAGAAGATCTTGAGGAGTCCGCATTTTGAGCTACAAGGTTCTGCCACAGTACAATAAATGAAATTAGCAAAACCATGCAAAATTTCCATCAGTGGAAGTCAATGAATCAATTTCCACAACTCCAAGGAGAATGGACAAAAGCAAACCTGTAAAGAATCGAGTTTTTTCACAGCTCTAATACTCTCCCTTGAAACTGCGCCTTCAGGCCAATTTAAACGTGATCCTCGTCTAAAATACATTTCAGCTCCCCTACTGCCAACATAAATAAAAGGAATTTTAATTTAAATACAGGATAAACATTAAGAAACATCTCTAGGACCATACAATCCTGTTACATGAAATGCGCCAAACCCAAAGCAAGCCACTCCTGAAACTCGTTACACAAACTCATTCTTAGCAGGGGAAAATTTGACATTTAAAGACACGTCTACCAAGGAACAATTGAACCAGATAAAACTACAAGGATTACAGGTTATAAGGAACTTACTTGGCTCCTCTAATCATATGCTCCGGTAGAGGTCCCAACACCCTCTCCATCATTGCCAAATGCTCAAGATTTTCATGGGTTTGAAATAAAGCTTCCCCCTGAGAACACAGGTCCAATTTAAAGGACTCCCTCCACCAGATTTGATATCTGAGCTACAATTGGAACAACAAGACTAACCGTGCATAGTTCAATAAGTATGCATCCAACACTCCATAAATCACAAGGATAACTCCATCCTAAACCTGTAAAAGACACCCAAAAGAAAAAAAGGAAAGGAATAGAAGTGAGTCTTAAAATGTTGACAAACCGTAATGGCAGCTGAAACAGTCAATTTTATTTGATAACCACAAACATACAAGCAGAATCCTGACCCGCAAATACAACTAAGCACCAACTGCTCAGGCATGAAAAAGACCTCATCGATTCACTACTTTAAACACACACCAAACAAAAACTCAGAGTTGAAATGTGAACCTAACCAATAACTCCACAAACTCAAAGAAACATCAACAATCATTGTACTGATTAAACTGACCTAATACTAATCAAATAGGCTTTGGGCTGCACAGTGGCGAATGTCATGTAGAGAGAACTATGTCCATCCTATAGCCAGTTCTTACACTATGTAAGTCAAGCTAATCTTAACTTCCTTTCCACTTTATATCAGTTTTATAGAGCTTCCCATCACAATTCAAGGTGACAACTTTCCAGATGCTAGCATACAGGTACTTGGAAAAAGTCCAAGGCCATATATAATAAGAATGGAAAAATTAGTAACCCCCCTAGATCACTCAATCGAATCCGTTCTCCCAATCATATAACTCCATCATCCATTCAATCAGGCAACACACGACAGATAAAAAAAAATCAATAAATTGAATATCTAATATGATTGGGAAAAGAAAGACAACTTGCAATTCACTAATGAACCACAGCATTATATCCCTCAAACTGGTGACATCCCAAACACCAACATCGAGGACACTCACGACCAGAGCTCTTAAACAGAACCCAATAGTCACAGTATTGTAAATTTCCTCTGTTACAACAATCACTACTACATTATAACCTTCCATTAAGAAATCAACAGGAACGAGTTTAAGAGTTTCTATACCAACATCAAATATTTTTAGATAACGGATTTAAGAGTTTCTAGACCAACATCAAATGAAAATCTTTATTGAAACAGAACACAAACCATCAAAAGTAATCAAGTACAGCAGGGGAAGCACAATTTTATGTGCTAATGTTCAAAAGGTTTCAATGTGTGGATGGCCAGTTACCTAGGATAACCTCCGGTGCTCGGTAATGCCTTGTAGAAACGATGGAGCTATGATTTTGATTATCATACGCAGTACTACCAAAATCAATCACCTTAATGGCACTAGACTTGGGCAAGCACCGATACTGCATTGCACCTGAGGTCGTCCTCTGTATGATCCAACAATTTTAATAAAACAGAATTATCCTAATTAAGACACAATTTCCAATTTGTAAGAGATCGTGTACCTTAAAGTCAGGAATATTAATGGATTCAGAAGATTCAAGAAGGATATTTTCAGGCTTCAAGTCAGTGTGAATTAAGCGCAAATCGTGCATATCTGCTCAAAGCAATAAAGCACAGACGCTACGTCACATATAGCAGCAGTTAGAAAGCATAAACCTGGGAAGCAACCAGGTGAAGCAAGAGGCTTTTGGAGGAATATTTATGAGAACAATACTGGAATGAGAAACTAAAACAAAAGCCAAGAATAATCCACAGACATGCTACAGATTCCAAAAGCTGACGTCCAAATTCTCGAACAAGATCCACAGGAAATGGATGATATCTATTTCTCTTTAGAATATCATATAAGCTTGGTCCAAGCTTCTCAAACACCTGATAACACCATTCAAATGCATCCAACAAAAGGGTTTCTGTTTAGTTTCCAATTGAATGAATATGGTTATTGATAAACTACTAGCACATGAGAATGGCAGGTTCAACCAGATGCCCAAGCTTGATATCAGCACATGGACACAAATATCACCAACTTCAGTTATGATTGTGATTAAACATAAGAATGAGAACACAGTCTGGATGTTAAAAAGAGCGTTTCAAGAGAGATTTCATGAGGAAAGAACAAAATTAGCTATAAAAACAACAGAAGTTAGTCAGATCACTCACTATGCATATGTGATCGCGGTAATCAAACCAATTCCGAATTTGAACACAGCTGTCCAGAGCAATGAAGATGCACATAATTAGACCATGTTATCTGATCCAGCAATTCAAGAAGCCAAAACCACATAAATAATACCGAGAGCTGCCCCTATCATTCTTGGCAATGAGTTGAAGTATATCCACTTCAATCATTGCTGCATCGCGATACTTCCTTATACTTCGGACAACCTTAACAGCCACATATTCTCGTGTTTGGCGATCCCAACATTCCAAGACACGCCCAAATGTGCCTACAGCACTAGCACAATGTTGAATGATGCAAGCAGAATCTCAATAACAAATATCTTGAGGACAGCAGGAGCTCTCGACAGGCTAACCTTCACCCATCTTGCTGAGTATTTTATCTGTTGCACATTAAAATTGCATGTGAAATTAGGACTAACCCACTAAGAGACAATGCCACCAAATACAAGATTCAGTAAAAGTACACCAGATGTCTGTAGGATAAAATAAAATTCGAGACATAATTTCAAAAGGTTGCTCGAATCACAGATAGATTTATAGTCATGATACAACATATTCATCGAATCTAAGAAGGCCCATGACAAATATATCAAATTCCTTTCAAGGGCACCCGATTTTTTCATGTAAAGAAGAAGAGCAATCCCAAAAAATACAAAATCCAGAACTTAGGCAAATTGACTTCATAAGTAGATATTACAGCACAAATCACAAAACCAACAAAGTAAGGGCCTTGGAAGACAACAGACCAGACACGGAGACCTCATTTCACAATACCCAAAAGGGCCAAAAACATTAAGTTGAACTAGCGTCGTGGAACCAAGCAAAACAGGAGCTTCTGAGGCTGGACCCATTCGACTCACATAACCATCCAATACATAATCATCCAGCAAACACAAGTGGTTTTGCCAAGACAACGAAAAAGACTAAGATGACAGAACGATGAAAGACGCAGATAACAACCACTTCGCGAGCGTAACCAGGACATACCCACCAAAAAAAAAAAAAAAACATGCTTTGTTGAACGAGCGACGTGCAGAGGAACAAAACTCGTTCTCCAATCAAAGCTCCAAAATGATAGGAAGCAGACATAAAACCAGAGGAATGAATCACGGTCACGGCAAAACGGCAAGCGCAACACGACAGACATCGGATCACGGAAAACGTACATCTCGGAGTGAGGTTCTCGCCGAGGCTGTACACGTAATGCCCCTCGCGGTCGTCGTCCCTCTTCGGAGGCGACGGGTGCCGCTCCGCCAGATGATTACCCGCCAAACCAGACTGGTCCCTCGCCTACAAAAAAAAAAAAAAATTCCCATCAAAACCTCGAGAAAAACCCAGTCCCCCGATTCAGAAACCCTAGCTCTCCCCCCCAAGCAAAACCGCACGCCAAACCCCCCGACGGACCTCCGACACCGCCGGCGGGACGTCCCAGGTGAGCCGAGGCCGTTTCTCACGCGCTCCTTCTCCATGGATTTATACACACCACCGCCGATCTTCCCCCACCGCGACCGCGACGGCGCGTGTCCGAGGATCGCCGGCCGGCGCTCGCGTATCTGCAACGCGAATCGATAGGGATTGGGGGAAAAGGCGCGCGCTCGCTCGCGAACGGGACGATGAAATTAGGGTTTTCTGGCCGGTCCGCTTCTGAGGAAGACGAAGGTGCTGACGCGAGCGAGGGATATGCCGGTGATGGTGGTGACTGCCTTAGAAAGGATTATATATATATGTTTTAGCAAGTACACAATTTTTATCTTAAACTGAATTTAACACAATGATAAGTTCATTTTAAAAGCCAATTTTTTTGATATCCCTTAAAAATAATTATATATTTACTAAAATTTTCCATAAGTTTTTCCCACTATTTCTTGAAACTCAAATGACATTTGAAGAGTTTTATAAAGTTTAGCCATAATTTATCTACAATAACTAAGATGGTATTATTTATTTCCAAATTTCGAAGGAAAAGTCGTAAAGCAAAAGTGAGAAAAAATTAGAAATTTTGGGTGAAATGGGTTCACACACTTTGCCTATATATCTTGAGTGTAATGCGAGGATGCAAATTCTTCTATAATGATTAGATCAACAAATTGTGAAAACAGAACAGATTGGTATGTTACTCGTGTATCAATGTAGTTGCTTGATTTGATTGGCAATTTGCGCTTAAAATTTCTTTAACTCATGTGGTGGAAATTCATTGCATGTGGATTTTCGAAATATGAGATCTAGTTGAGTTTGAATTGCTTATTTTTTTTCAATACAAAAATTGTTAAAAAAGTCCTAAGGCAATTATATCGGTGTTAGTTTAATCCTAAACCTTTTAACATAAAATTAATTAAATCATTTATGCTAATTTTGATTAGAAGACTTATGGGGAGAAGTGTTAAAAAAGTTCCAAACCTTTGTATTTGTACAAATTTAATACTAAACATTTTGCATTTGTATCAATTTAATCCTAAACATTTTTATGTTATGTCAATTCAATCATTTCCAATCAATTTTGGCCGAATTTTGCTAACTAGATGATAGTCGGTTAACATGAACAACTTTTAATAATATTTTAATTTTTTTTTCCTTCTCTTCTCCTTTCTTCAATTGGTTGCTAGCGACTGGCCAGATTGCTAGTGGCCATGAGGGCGGCCTTGCGTTCAGCTAGCGAGGTCAAGCTTCATTGGCCATGAGCAAGGCTTGACCCTCGTCACCCAGGTCTCGAGGGTAGCCTCGCGCCCAAATTTGACGAGCTTGAGCCTCGCCGGCCATGGGCGAGTCATTGCCCATGCCTCAAGGGCGACCTTGCGTTTGGTCGATGAGGCTTGACTTCGCTAGATCTAGCGAGGGTGAGTCTCACCAATCCCGCTTGAGGTGGCCCTCATGGTCACTAGCGAGAGGTTGACCTCGCGGTCGGAGAAAGGAGAAGGAAAAATAAAAATATTATTAAAAGTTGTCCACGTCAACGCTGATCAATCTACGTTAGTCAATTGGTGTTCAGTCAACAAAATCTAGCTAAAATTAGTTAAAAAGGACTGTATTGGCACAACTTAAAAAATTTTATAGCTAAATTTGCACAAAAAAGGGTTTATGATTAAATTATCGCAAATGCAAAAAATTTAGGACTTTTTTAACACTTCTTTTCTTATGTAACATAATCAGCACTAACGTGAACATTTTAATTTTTTTTTCAAATTTTTTTTCCTTCCCTTTTTCCTTCCTCCAATCAATTATTAGACCTAGGTGACTACCTAGAGGCAATGGCCGACCGACGAGGTCATGCCTTGACCATGGCTGCGTAGCCTCTAGCGAGGACTCGAGCCTCACTAGCGATCGGTGAGGCCAACCTCACCGAGCCTTGCCTCTAGTCGGTCGTCGGACATCAGCAACCAATGGGAGGAAGAAGGAAAAAAAAAAAACCAATGAAATAAAAAATATACATATAAAATTTGAAAAATCATAAGATATTACTAAAAATATATTCACATCAGTGTCTAGTCATGTTAGCAAATTGATTGGCAATCGAAATATTCAATCAATATTAGTCAAAAAATTAACTATGATTAAGTACTATTAAAAGATTGACTATAAATCAAAATATTTATGATTAAATTAGTACTATTAAAAGATTTATGAAGGCTCCCAATCTATCACCAAACAAGTCACCAACCATCATCAGCCCCTTTACCTCCAATGACGAGATGAGATGATTGTTGGAGGTGATGAGGCACAATATGTTTGAATGGTAGGTGCTCAAGTGGTGTGGAGGAAAAAGGCTTGCACGCAAAATAAAAATAAAAGAATAAAAAGAATGTAATCTCAAAACTGAAATCCAAATCGAATGAAATTTTCAATGAGTTATATTCCATTCAATTTGGGTCGAACACTCATTCTACCGTTTGGTTTAGTTCAAATCTCCTGAAAACTCAATCCGAATCAAACCATTGACATCCTTAATCAACACATTATAGGTTTTAAAATCACAACACTTGAAATTGAGCCAATTTATACAAGGCAATAATAATGTAAATATCATAACTTTTGTATAGCATTATTTTGAGTATCATAACTTTTTCATTACTCACTTAGACATCGACTGTCTTACTCGATCTCATCGGTGCTAACATAAACAAATTTTCAATATTTTTTTGTTTTTATTTTTAAAATTTTAAATTTTCATTTTTCATTTCTATTTTTTCTCCTTCCTTGGGTAAGGACAACATAACCTTCACCTAGGGTAAGGATAATACGTGCGTTTGGAAAGGCTTTTGAGGAAAGTCTTTGGACAAATGCAAAAGTCATTAAATTAAAGATGTTTTCCAAAATGCAAATTATGTTTGATAAATTATATTGTAAAAATCCATTGTGAAATATTTTGAATAAAATGGTGTTTGGAAAAATTATATTTGCCAAAGTTTTTGTTATTCATTAAATAAATAAAAAAGTTCCTCAACCAAGAACAAGCAGTTGCCCGCAAGGAGCAGGCAATCCGACCCTTTGTCGGCAATCCGACAAAGGCCCTTCGATATAGATAGGCGGTCCGACAAGCGTCACGGCAATCAAATTTGGTCATTACAACCCTTGCCGAAGGGTCACAGGACCCAAATTGCGCGACCATGATGGAGGTCGTGGTGCGTTGGGCGATCCTCATTGCGTCGCGGCGACCAAATTTGAGATTGCACCTTCGCGACCCATTTAATTGCAAATCTAGTAGTTGCGTGAGCCTCCAGCAAGGGTTCATGTGACCTTCGCGTGAAGGTCGTAGTGTGGTGGGCGAGACAGTTGTCGACGACCGCATTTGGTCGCAACCTTCACTGTGATCACATCTAGTCACAACCAGATCTACAACCAGATGGGTCGTGCGACCCCAGCGACCTCCGCATTGAGGTCTCGGTGCAAAAGGTGCAACAGTCACCGACAATCGCATCTGGTCATCAAAACTAGATGGGTCGCAACCTTCGCGACATCATGACCAAATTTATGACTAGATGGTCGCGCGGCCTCGGCCACCACATCTGGTCGCGACCAAATCTACGACTAGATGGGTCGGGCGGCTCCAGTGACCTCCGCGTGAAGATAGCAATGCAGCGGGTGCGACGGTTACCGTCAAGTTGGCGATTGCGATCGCTCATGGAGAAGAGGAAGATAAATAGTGAGGGCAACATTGAAAAATTGAAAAATCAGCAAAGATAATTTGGGAAGAAATTTTTTTATACACTCTCAGCCAGCATGCCAAGAATGCTAAAAGCCCAAGGCAGCTCCCAAGATACCTTAGGCTTTCAGCCTTTGGAAGGCCAACAAGTTTCAAAAATGTTCCCAAACACCCCATATTTGCTCAAACGGGCCTTGGATACCCAAATATACTTGGGAAAGCTAGTCCCAAAAGTAGCCAATGTAGCCTCACCACCTGTAGGTGAGGACGCAAAGGCCCTCGTTGAATTTGGGCAGCCATCATAGCCTCATCCAATCTAGGCAAAGTAGGGGTCATTAACCGAACCGAACTGAAAAATTCAATTTTTTCGATTCGATTTTCATTCAGTTCGATTTTCATTAAAAATCGAAAATTTTCGGTTCGGTTCGATTTTTCTCGATTAATCGAACCGAACCAAACCGACAAATAAAAGTGGAGAAATCTCGAGTTTAACCAAAAAAAAAAAAAAAAATACCTAAAAACCGAAATACCGAAAACCGAAAAACCGAACCAAATCATAATTTCGGTTCGGTTTGGTTCGGAAGATTTTTCTAACGGTTCAATTCGGTTTAGTTTTTCAAAAAAACCTAACTGAACAGAACCATTGACACTCCAATAGGCAAGGATTGCTGGTGTCTATCGCCCCAACCCTAAAAAATAGGAAAATAAAAGCAAAAACAAAAACAAAATCAAAAATAAAAAAATTCAAAAATAAAAAAAATTCAAAAAGAAAAGGGTTAATACCGTAAAATCCCAAACTAGCACACTTGTGACAAATTTACCCCAAACTATTTTTTTGATCATGAAAAACCCCAAAATCGGTAAACTTCACAAATTTACCCCCGACTAACTATAAAAAACCCTAACCTGGTACATTTATGACAAATTTACCCCAAACTAATTTATTCAACCGCAAAAAACCCTAACCTGGTAAATTTGTGACAAATATACTCTCTGCTAAATTGGATTAATACCACAAAAAAAAATCACAAAAATTGTAAACTGTGACAAATGCAGAGCGTAAAATCCTAAATTGGTATACCTAGGTTAACTATCACGTGTCATTTAACTTAATAATTTGAGAATAAAATTTAACAAAAACTAACATAGGGTAAATTTGTCACAAGTGCACCGGGTTGGGGTAAATTTGTCAAAGGTATACCGGTTTGGGGTTTTTGGTGGTCAAAAATAGTTTGGGGTAAATTTGTCACAAAGTGTACCAATTTGGGGTTTTTCGGGGTATTAACCCAAAAAGAAAAAAAGTTCAAAAAAAAAAAAAATTCAAAAAGAAAAAAATTCAAAATTCATATTGGATGCCTTGCCAGCAATGACGCTCAAGTTATAATTTTACTCTTATGTAATACTTAAATAAGTGAAAAAAAAAGTTGTAATATTTAAGTAAATGTCACACGAAAGTTACACCACTTGCGCTATTCTCCTCCCCAATTCAGACAGCATAAACACATCACGCAAGTGAATTTTCTCACCACGCAACGCAACATGTAGTAACTCCAGAATTTGGCTGACGTCTATTTTTGTTGAAGCCTTAACTGCCACCATTCCCTTCAAGGAATGACTCTTCTGAGGGACTCCAAAAATCAACATCACAAAAACGCCTCAGATGGAGAAGAACAGTTAAAACCAGCCCAAAAAAGAACCGGGAAGAGTAGACTAGGTATATACACATCTACGTTATAGGAGGAGAAGCAAAAGGTTTGGTTTCTAAACGCCCAGAGCCAGCGGTTGTTGCCAGATGATTGAAAATTACCTAAGTTACTGGTCAAAATTCCCCAGCATCCCTACAACCAGATAGCCGAGCGCATTTTTACATTTGCCTTTTTTACATTTGCCTCTTACCAAAATCTGCCTAAATAGTGGAGCAGAAATGCCAAAAAATCTCCTCTGCTTCTCCTCTGCACAAATACAAAAGAGCAAATCAATTAAAGTTTGAGCATAAAGGGCATTCCAATCATGCAAAACCATGCTGGTAAATATCATAGAACATCATGTTAAAGTAAAGTTCTTTTGTACTTAAATAGTACCGATAACTTATAGTTTCTCAAAGCCAAGAAAGTTTGACTAGATTTTTGAAAGAGGTGCGTGGTACTTCTAGGTCACTTTAGAGCTAAAGAGGAGCCTCAAAGTAAAAGCTCTTGCTCGAGCAAATTGTATCTTACATACATTGGTTTGGATAAGTTTTCTGCAAACAAGACAATTGGTGCAAACAGACAGTGGGACACAAACCCATACGTCTAGAAACAAGAAGAAAAGGCACATTGTTCAGTAGAAACAGTCCTTTTAAATGCAAAAAGACCATGCTACTGAATAAAATTTCACATGTAAAGCAACAATTGAGGATAAAATGTAGTCTAAATATAAACCTTTGCTTTTGTTGAAGCACTAATTGCCTATTCAGTGGCCGAATGGCGCTATACATCACTTGGACTTTAAAAGGGCCTTGACTTTTTTCAATTCCACCCCTTGTAGCTATAGCGAAGGGAAACAAAATTAAGAAGCATCAGCATAGTATAACAAATGATCAGTAGGATACACAAAAAAACAGTTACCCTCAGAAATAATAGGGTGAGAAATCATCTCATCCTGAAAGCTGGAAAATACAAACCTTATATAACTTATCCAAAACAAAATCTGATTTTTGTTGTAGCAAACACCACTCCATTGCCATATCATATACTATGGTGTTAGGCTGTGAACAATGTGAAGTAGATACAGCTTCCTTCTGCTTGAAAGAAAGTGAAAGAGCCACAAATATAAGAAAAAGGTCCAACTGTGCCCAGTCAGGAACTTGATAATGAAGGGGGAGAGAGAAGTGGAGGAAAGAGAACATACTGTCCCCCGAGTCTGTGGCTGCTTTGGATTACTAATTACAAGATGGCCAATAAATGTTGACTGCTTCCCAGGAGAGCAAGGAGTCTCAACACAGCCGACAAGAGGTCTGGCAAAGTTTTCAAAAGCAGAGAGAGAGAGAGAGCATTATTAACATCGAAAATACACAAAAGCATATTCTTGCAGCAAAAGGTCCAAAGCAGCTCCTGTCACACTTTTGCCCCTTGTTGATGAGTAAAATAGCTAAGAAAGCACTTCAAGATAAACCTGTAAAGAGGAACATTTGTCTACTGGTCTTCCAAATTAAATGGGTAAATGAAAAAAGACAACCTGATCAAGACCTACATTGGTCAAGCAAGTAATCTGCATTTTCAAGTCCCCTGGAAATTTCCATGAACTTAAGTTATGCCAGAAACTACTATTTCCATATTGCCCCAACCACTCAATTCACCGAAGATATATTTGGAGTTAACATTAATGCAGAGTACCCCTACAAGGACCAATCATTTATTGAAAGATAAATTTTATGTGACAGGCAGCCTATGTACAACCATCTAATTTAGTATGTGCAATGTCAGACCATGTACGGAAGATTTAGCTACAATGTTCACAGAAGCAATTAACGGGAATAGACCAGCGGGGAAGATTATGGACCTAAAGGAGCCAATAATATCAAAGTAACTAAATTTGAGTTCTATTGCATCTCATCTGAAATGGCTCGACAGCTTTATGGCATATATTAGTGCACAAACTCCTTTTTCCAACATTTTCAGCAAAATTTTAGTCCCATCCCAAGCAGACATAATTAACAACAAAGAGTAAACAAAGGAAACAAAAGACAGAAGGAAAAACCTATTAGAGCAAAAACATGTTTCCCGTTCTAGCATATTTGCCCTTCCTAAGTTGCAAGACAATTGACGCACAATGACACTTTTTCATCAAGTTGTAGACATTAAGAACGACCTTAAACATATACAATGAACAGTTTATTAGTTAGAACAGCAACATCATTTCCATACACTCTCACTTAGTGCTAGTCAACCTAAACTTTTGCATGGGAAGTACATCACAAATTTATTGGTCAATAAAACTTAGCCTTGCTTTAAGACTTGTTCTCCATATATGGAAATTCCAACAAGTTGAATTAAAGAGCATCAAGTCCATTTCTCTCCTTATTAAGGTAAAATTTCAAATGGTCCCATGAAGTGCAGTCATCGTTTTCTCAAAAGAGTATCCAAACTAAACTTTGTCTCAAAGAAGCCCGTTAAAAGTGGGTGACTTGGTAAAAAATTACCCCCCCCACCCAAACCCAGCTCACCGGCCCACCAATTCTTCCCTGGCCAATGAGCACATGCAAATCTTGTGGCACTTTCCAGCCAAAGGCCAAAGGCATTTTCAACCAGGATTATTTTTTATCATATTTTTCTTTTCTTTTCTTTTTTTTTTCTCTGTTTATTCTTCCTTCCACAACCTCATGCCAAGACCTCCCTCTCCACCCTCAACGATTTCCTTCCACAACCTCATGCACCTTTGACACGCTGATTGCCTGCCTTTGCCATCTCGGCAACCTTAAGAAAGCCCTACATGCTATTGAGATGATGGTGCATAGTGGCTTCGGCTTTAAAAACCGCAACAGGACTCCAAGGGCAAGGCTTGCCACCTTCAACCCTCAATCAGCAAAGTACGCTTTGAAGCACTGCCAAGCAGGAGCTCAAAAGAGGAAAAGCGACCACCCTCAACTGCTTGAGTTCTTTGTCCATATGGTCGAAGTGAAATCACTTGCAAGAAGAACTACATTTCCCACCCCCAAATCCACAACAAATAACTAACTAGAGCTTGCCAAGGACATCAAATCTTCTTGTCGCCATCCGCCACCATCATCATAGGATTGCCACACCATATGCCTCCTCATTGTCCATTGTTGCCATCCCTCCTATGCCCCATTGTCACCCCCACTCCCCCCGTGCACACTACTTCTGCCCCTCTCCATGTCCATCTCTCTTTCCACCCGCCGCTGTGATCATTGTTGACAACTAGACAGCAAGACCATGAGCCCGAGATCGGGAGCTCAGATCAAGCATAAGCATCAGGTCTCAGTTCGCTCATGCTCAACCTGAGCCCCAGTAGATCATGACTCTAGGGCTCCGATCAACCTCAATCTTCCCTGCGATGCTGGATGAGGTCAACGGCATTGAAGGCAAGGTCGGCAGTCAGGGAAAGAGAGGGGCTTTGAAGGAGATTGATAAAGTGAGAGTATTCAATTTATTTTTTTTCTGGCTCGGCTATACCACTTAGCCAAGCCATTTCCTTTTATGATACTAAAAAGCCGGGCAACTCTGGATGATGTCCTCCCCAAATCAATCCAGCTTCTCGTTGCTGAGTCCCATGAGAGCCTGTGCAAGGATGCAAAGCTCACAGGCTCTCTAGTGGGGGGAGGCTGATGAAGGTGTTGAAGACAGAGATTGAGGTGATGTAGAGCTAAGAAGATGGGAGGCGTGAGGAGGATGCGTGGTTAGGAAGATGAAGACACTTCATAGATTGGATTAAAGGAAAAAGGAAAACAACAGAGAGAAAGAAGAAAGAGAAAGGAAAAAAAAAAAAAAAGAAAATGCCTCTGGACGAAAATGCCCTTGGCAATGGCTAGCAAGGTGCCATGTGAGACACACATGCTCGTCAGCTGGCAAAAAATTGGTCGACCAGTGAGCTGAAGGGCTGATTGAGACCATTTCAGGGGCTTTATTGAGACAAGATCCACTTTGGGGACTTTTCTGAGAAAACAGTCCCACTTTAGAGGACTAGTTGAAATTTTCTCAAATATTAATAACTAAGGACGTAGTTAATCGAGTGCAATGATGATGAGTTCTTCTAATTAAATGAGTAAAGTAAACATTAAAGTTTTCTAAGGAATTTTGGCAAAGCCTAATTTTTAGGCTACACAACATCGCTCATAACCTTCAAATCAGAGGAAGAAAAAAGAAAAGAAAGCCCTCACAGGAAATTAGTCCTAAAATATTTTAGTTAGTGGATATAGTGCTCCACCTAGTTGAATTTCCTAACATTTTGCATTAACCTCTCTCCATTTGAGATTATGTACCCTAGGAAGCACCAGAAGTAACAAAGCTGGAAAAATATTAGAAAACAACAATGAGATGAATCTCACCTGCTTTACTTCTTGTGCTACATTTGTAAATAAGTAATGGAGGCTTTGAAGTGTTATTGCACTCAATGGCAGCAAGGATTTTCCAATCTAGAATCTCAGGAAGTAGGAATAGTAGAAAAGGAAACATCATTTTCCTTCAATTATTGTTGGCCAATTAGCATTTTGTTTCCTTTTTCTACTCCTTATTCTCCTTGCTAACTCGACACACACTAAATGACATGATACATGTAACATTGGCAGCCATGTTATTTACTATGGCTGTATTAGTAAAAGTTTGGTGTTTGTAGCATTGCCAAAATTAACATTTTGTCCTTTCACATGGTTTGGCACCTTTAAAAATTAAACTTGTAAAATGGTAAAAAGGGGGGAAAAAGGAGACAACCAAATTAAGAGGACCATCTTCATACATACCTTCCATCAGGTAGCACCAAGCATCCAGTCTCTAATTTTTTGATGGCTGTCTTTGCTGCTTCCTTAGTTTTGAATATCACAAAAGCTTGACCTATCTCCCAATTCACATCGTCAAAAGTAAGCAAGCATGCGCATGAAGCATTGTTAACAGAAGAAATTTGCAAAATTTACTATCCAAAAGTAAAAAACAGCAATGACCTAATGGATAATTGTAAAGTAAAACTACATCGACATAAAGTTTAAATGGAAGGGATGTTCTCACCTCATTTGTCTCAATTAAATGTACAAATTCAAAAAAAAAAATTGAAAGAAAATCGCTATACACATCAAACTAAGCCCTAAACAAGGGGTCATCAAACCAAAGCCTCGGTTCAAATTGATATAGTATGAATCGATTGAGCCAAATTAAACACTTCTTTTTGAGTAATATAGTTGCGTAACTATTTGTACCAAGAGTGCTACAAATCTAGACCTGACAAAAAGCAATCATCCTCATGAAACTGATATTATTAATTCAAAAACAAATGATCTTGTCAAAAAGTAAGATGTAAAAAGCTAGCATCTATACAGCAGTATAAGGGATATCTATCTATGATACCTACTTATAAGAGACCTGTAAGGCAAGCTCCCACTTTGGGACTAACACAACTATTCCAACATCAAACCAAAAGTGAGATAGTCAAAGGACAAAGTTGTAGAAAACAGATTCTACATTTCCTTTTTTCAGTTACCGAGAGCTAGGAGAGAGCATTAAGTAACTGCCAGAATGTTCTGCACCATAGTGCCATTGCTATCATGCAAGAATAACTCGTGCTGTTTTCTACAGCATAATTTACAAACCTCAGTGTCATTTGCAAGTGTTGATATAAGGAGACCTATTGCCTTAGATCCATTCAAGTTTCAAGTCATCACAGTTGGAAGACCACTTAGTCAATAAATGAAGAAAAGAATCCAACAAAGCGGTTGACCCTTTTGTGGTTACACTTTCAAACAAGTTCAATAAAGTCGAGCAAAGGAGATTGGCAATGTCACTGACTTTGAAGATGGAAAATCCAAAATAGATTCTTTGAGATTCATGCCTATTCACCTGGAAATCACTACACTCAGCAGGAGAGAAGATGATATGCAATAGCACTTTCTCCCGAGAATCTTCTGTGGATCAATCCTACCCGCGCCAACCAAAGATTCTCAACTATGAGAAACAGGGAAAATACCAACATGGAGAAAAGGTCTTCCCCATCCTCCTTCCCAACAGAGGAATAATAAATACATCCATCATCCCCAACAATCTTCGACTTGGATCCAACAAGTAATTTGAAGATCAAGCCCCACTCTCAAAAGACAGATGACTGGGACTCCCCCATTTATAATTCACCCAAAGCAAGATCCATCAAATCGCTTAATGAACAACTATCTAAAGCGTGACCATGATTACTAAAGTTGGCTATTCTCAGGAGAAAGTTCAAGATAAGATATGTGTCTCCAGACCTTGCCAAAAGCACTAAACTAAATCTAGAACATGTTCACCTCCATAATTACTGCGCAGATCTATGGCAAAGTCAAAATGAAACTGGGGAGAGCTTAAAAAAAAATCCCTGATTATGCACCTGGCAGAAAATGACGATATAAGCAGTCCAAACTTCTGCATCCTGTGTTATCAGCCCAACCCACACAATCCTTGTGTTATTGAACTTGTGATTGGCCTTTGAAATGACCAAATCTTCTCATGAAGTAACTACCCCGTCCCGCAAAAGAATCCCTCTAACATGATTATCCATCTAGAACTCCTACAACTCACATCCATCAAAATTACTACTTGTTCATGCCTGTATCTCTCAACAACAAAAGCAGCAATTTTGATTTTCATGCCAGAACAAACCATGGCACTCCACCTTGCAACTCCACCACCGACCCAAATACACCTGTGAACAATGATCTTCGACTGAAATTCTTCAGTCCTTTAAAAAAAAAAAAAATTCAGAAATTGGCCCTCCACAGTGATGTGCCCCGGTCTATTTGCTCAATAAAGGCAACCCATACATATAACCTCCCTTCACTCTCAGCCCCAGAAAACTAGCTCTCCCTTAAAGGTATCTTGATGACAATAAACCAGAAGATGTACACAAATATTTTATGATTAGAAGGGTAGGGTACAGCAAAAGCAACAGTAAGATAGATGGTGGACACATTAGAAGAGAATGCTACCTGAAAATTGAAGGCAAGGAAAAAAGAAAAAAACAAAAGGAAGCTAACAGAGCTAAGAGGAGGATGAAAGAGAGCCCAACCAGGGAGAAAAGTGTGAGTGCGTGGGTGCAGGGAAGAGAGAGAGAGAAAGAGAAAATGTGATATGTACCATTAATCTGAGTTAAGCTGATCTTAAATTCAATTTGGAATAGATTTTTCTATCAGAGTGGTCCAACATAACAAAAGTTAAGATCCAAACACACCACTCCACAGCCCATCAAACATTCTGCTTCCCAATAACCCAGCTCAGCTAGATGCACGATGACTAATATAAAATAAAAATAGGCCACAGAAAGGCAAATAGGTAAAACCATAAAACAACTTGCAGCTGTATAATCCAGCCTTTTTCCAACACAGATTGTTTCAGCAACAACCATGATATTGTGGAATTTCCTCATGTATGAGGATCCTTTATCATCCAAGCATAGCAACTTAGTATTATTAAAGCCATGCTTGTTCACAATTAATTGAAAGCAAAACGTAATTTTTTGCTTTCCTGCTAAAATTTAAATATTACCTAAATTTAAATAAATTGTAAGTGTCAACTTTTAAATATCATAAGTGTCAACTTTTAAATATCATGAAAGTTTCAGGTGTTCCAGATTAAAATAAATTGAGGTGCAAGATCTTGATTAAGCAAAAAAGGAAAGTAAAAGTCAATCCCGAAATGCCCTATGTCAGGGTGATGGAAAAATACCAGTCCTCACACATTACAACTACATCTCAGAGTGGCGAATCATTAACTAACTGCGATATTGCAATTGAAAATTGATACAACAAAATCAGTTATTTCTGTGCTTTTCTTACCAGAGTGAGGGCTAGAAGTTGTAGTCTGTGGAAGCATCTTTGCTGAGCATTTCTCCTTCAAGCCTTGCCGAATTATATCCTGTAAGTTATACACTATTGTAGTGACGAACTGCAGTGGGAATAATCCAGTCAAAGAAATCGCTTGGCCAAAGGGCTTTGACACAACTTTTAAGAGAATGGGAAGTCCCCAATGGATAGTACTCCCTGAAAAATGGTTCCACTAGCTAGACTACATGCCTTGGAAACAAGAGTAAACCATGGGAAAGAACCTTAAAGTACATAGTGACTTGAGAAGAATCTGCTAACGTGGTGACTTAAGCAAAAAGAAACGATATCAAATAAGGCCCAATCAAACTTAAAAGATCAATGCAACCTCATGCATTCACTATGAAAGATCCCAATCTCACCAAATGCCAATACCACATGTATGTTCGGGAATATCTTATATGCAAGAGACCTCATACCAGTATTTAGCTACGTAAGGTAACAGAACAACAAACTGATTTAATTTCGAGCTCCCTCTTGGCAAAGAGATGGAAATTCTTGACAATTCAAACATAGAAAACTAGTTCAGAGTGCCTTATTTTCTTATTTGTAACAGCATTCAGAACTGTACAAATTTGTGGCAGTTTACTGTCTCAAGCTCAAGCAAAAGCAGAACAAGATCTTCATAGTTATTTTGCATTACTAGCAAGAGATCTTAGAATGTTAAACGATTCCAAATGCTTAGCCAGCCAGACAAGCTTCTCTGATGACAGGGGTTGTGACTAGCTGCTTGAACCAAACTCAACAAAAGATTTTCCAAGTTTGCATTATTGGGGATTACCTCAACTTCAGTCGAGACATAAGTTGGATCCAAATTTTGAAGCAGAACAAGTGTTCCTTGCTCACATGCAGCCTGCATTCTTTCTTCAAAAGGCTGAAAACAGAATATAACAAAATTATTCTGACATGTAAATTACATCCCCAGGCCATTCCAAAAGAAAAGAAAGAGAGTTTGGGCCACTTGGAAGCTTTAGTCTCTTGGCAACAAGATACTCGCATGCTAAATCAAACTCAACTTCATATTTGCTTCTCTTTTAGCACTACAAATAACATTATGCTATATCAAAGTCAATTATCATCTTTCTGTTATTTGGCTGGTTGGAAAGAACGGATCAAGGGAGCCCTTTGAAGGAAAAGAGTCCTTGGTCCAAGCATTTACTAAAAATTGTAACTTCCACAATATTGGCATATAGGGATCTAAAAATGCTTGGTCTTGATAAGCTCTCTTTTGACTTCGAACACTTTTATAATTTGGCAGCTCAGCCTGAAATTATATTTACCTAGCAAAAAATGGGATAATACAGAGAAATAAAGACCAATAGACAACAGGGACGAAAGTACTTACAGGCTCCTTGAACCATGTGTTCTTATCCTGTCCAAAAAGCCAAAAGCAAACATCAAAAACTCGATCCAGGGAACATATAACAAATGAATGGTAATTAATCATATTGCACCAATTATAATATTTTGAACTAAAGGTAATTTAGGTACCCCAAAGAAATACCATTGAATAATCCAAGAAAGAAATAATTAATGATGACTAAAAATGTAAGAGACCATTGTAAAAATATAGATTATGCATCATCAGAAACCCATAGCAAATTCAAAACTACTAATCTGGTCCATTTTAACCATACTAATTTTGTTTCTTCTTTTTCAAGTGAACTCATCCATTTTATGGTCACCATTCTTCTCACCTTAAATTATCCCATTTTTCCCTTGGTTGGTGATATCAATTTACAATTCTTTTAAGCTTTTCTCATCAGCAAAAAGAGAAAAATTGAACCAAACACCACATTAAGGGGAGGACCACCGAACCAATCCATTAATCTTCAAATAATCATGCAACCTAAAATACTGCAAACAGCACCATCCGCTCTCTATTCAATGAGCTGAAGCTCAAAGTCTGATACTCATATAGTATCTTTCTTGGCAACCATAGAAACATGATATAACCTTAAATTTCTAATAGGCAGGCTACTGAAAATGAGGAAAGTTCTATAACTGCTGCAAAGGTTTGGCCTCCCACCTTTATTTTGGCATTAAAGAGGCAGCCCTCTAGACAATATCTTTTTTTTTTAAAATTTGTCAGACATATTTTCTAGCATCTAGGTAATAAAATGAATGCAGCCCCTAGTGCTCTTTCACTTACGTACATACGTACGAACATATGTACAAGATACATAACTATAAAATAATAAACCCTTGACTCCTAAATATATGCAGCAAACTTTACAATCATGTAGCAATCTTCCAATAAGGGTGTTCATTGATTTTATTTTATTTTTTAAAACAAAAAATTCCTTTAATGGTGTTCACTATCCAATTTGAGGGATTTTCATAGCAAAATATATACCCATCAATTGTTACCAAAAACTACAAACCAATATCAAACTAAACCGAAGGAGTAATCATTCAAGTCAAACCAATTACTTCCATTTGGTTTTATTCAATCTCCATTTGAACAATTTGTTTCATCATTAAAATCCAAAACCAAGCTAAGATACTAGAACTCCACTTTGGTTAAATTTGGTTCGACTTGAATAAAAACAATCCACCTTTGTTTGGGTGAGATGAGGGGAATACTAAACTTCCTCTTTGATCAGACTATCATCTTGAATCCCACCGTAGACACTCTTAGGAAACTTTCTTTTTCCAAAAATTCTCCTATTTAGACCTCGCGGTTGTACAAAGTACAAAACGTGCTTGCAGTGACCATGGTAGGTTGAACACAGCATACCAAAGAGTGAGTTATATCAAGGGAGCATTCTCTCATGAATCAATCCAATATCCCAATCTTGTATAAAGATTTTTTTTTTTTTTTTTTTAGATTCTTCCTTTCAGAATGGGATGTGTAGGAAATTCCTATTGACTGTAGTCTAATATAACAGAGGGAAAAAGGCAACAATGGTACTATCCCCCCACCAATGAAAGGGGCAAGCTCAGGTTCTTGAATTACATAGATAGGTCATTAGCTGCACCATATTATTTTTTCCCATGCTTGAAAAGTAGTAGTCAAACACTAATAAAGGAGGTAAGGATCGTCAAAAAATAGCCATGGTAAAACCCCCAACTCAACCCTAGATTCCACAAGCAGATAGCAAGTTAAATCTACATTGTCGTCCATCCTTGTGAGATGAAGTCTGCTTTCCAGCCCAGTTTGATCATCAAATTCTTCTCAGCAAAATTGAACTAAATCAAATGATAAGCTAAGTTGCTTCAAAGTCCAGCACACCACATCATATGCATAAGCTAAGAATTTTTTTGCTCTATAATTGACCCGTCCCAACCAAAACTAAAGATAATTTGAGTGATTAGATCAGGTACAAGACTTTCCTCATGCCTTCCCATTATCAATCTAATCACCTTAGTCCAACACGACCACAAAGTCTCCATCAATAGAGAACAAAAGTTATACGAGTAATCATAGGTCCCAAGGCAAGTAAATGCACAGCCATATCCAAACAAGGAGCTTAGTAATTCCACAAGGGCATGGCCCAAGTGTGACTTCCTATGTTGTTCAATTGAGATATGAATTGTAAATCAAAACGTTAGTAATGTTGTAGAATAACTGAAAAATAGATATCTCAGAAAACTTATATTGGTCACAAAAATAAAGATATTATGAAGTAACAAATGTAAATGTATAGTGAAACAAATATCATGCCATTGCGCAACCTCTAAAGACAAACCCGAAATGCCGCCACCACCACTGAACCTTGTCCCTCGGAGCAGGGATAGCTATATAAATTATTTTATGCCATTACTCTAAATCTCTATTACAACCCAAAAAGCCTAAACAAGAAAAAATTCAAAACCCAAATGACCTAAAAATAGATTTGAAAAAACAAATGATACCCCCTATCAAAAAGTTTGAACATGTAAGAGTATTTATAAAATGAAAATTGAAGTTAGTTGAGAGACTACAAGGAAAAGAAAACATGACATGAATGCCTACAATTGAAGAGTTGGAACAAGAAAACATATGAGCAATTAAATTCTCACAAAATTCCTCTCAAAGTTAACACTACCATAACCTTAAAATGATTCTTAAGAATCACAAGTATCAAACTAAAGAATTTTTGTGAGGCCACGATCAACTGTACTTGTGAGATTGTGTAAAATTACTGTAAACTATTCTAAAAACTTAAGTTGTTAGATGAATGCGTAGTTTATTATTTAGGGATAATATCATAAAAAACTCCAAATTAGTACACTTGTGACAAATTTATCAAAAACCCTAAAGTAGTACATATGTAATAAATTTATCCCAAATACTTGCAAAAGATACTAAATTAGTATACTTGTGACAAATTTACCTCAATTTACTTTTTTTTTTTATAAACGCCATAAACCCCAAATTGATATATTTATAACAATATACCCTCCGTTAAATAGGATCAATACCATAAAAACTACAAAACTAGTACAACAATGACAAACGAAGAGTAAAATCTCAAATCTGGTACGCCGTTCAATTGTCACGTGTCATCTAACTCAGCAATTTAACGATGAAATTTAACGAAACTAATAAAGATAAATAGGTCATAAGTGAACCGGTTTTTGATAAATTTGTCAAAAGTGTATTAGCTTAGGTTTTTGATGGTCAAAAAATCAATTTAAATAAATGTCACGAGTGTACTAATTTGAGATTTTTCGTGACATTAACCCTATTATTTAAATATTATAACACTCCCTTTCATGCTTTGTCCGATCAACTAAATACTGAGCATGGACATATTTGAATGGGGAGGCAAATAAAGGCCTAAAAGATTCAAACTCAAGAGCTTTTGACTTTGATATCATGTGAAATTTTGTCAAACCATTGCCAACTATTCTAAAACCTTAAACTGTTACATGAAGGCGTGGTTCATTATTTAAATATTGTAACAATACTAAAAATATTTAAACTATGAGACAAAGCCGGAATTTCATCTCTAAATCTTTGTAAAAATCTCCCACAAGCATCTAGGATTTTCCCAAAAGACTAAGCATTGAAATGTAACACTATAAAACAATGTAAAATATGCGAACCGCTACTAGCTAATTTTGAGACTAAAGTGTTGGATGACAATTTTCTTCATATCTTCACTCCAAAAAAGTTTTACAAGTTGAGGGCCACAATTAATTCTAAAGGTAGAACTTTCCATTCTAGAAAATTTGGCTCCTCGTAATAAAATCAAATGGCAAAATAGAGATTTGAGGCTCATCAGTCACTACAAATTGTGACTAACAAAAGTGAAAGATGAATCAATGAAGAACTTATGGATCATATCATTCAAGGTGATGTTCTCCAGTCTATTAGTCAAAGGAATTGTTGGACACTCATTATAGGCTTGTTGACGACTCATCCAAGTGACACCTCAAAAAGGATTTCCATTGCAACCAAAACAATTGGTGGCAACCAAGCCCCACCACAACTAATGCCAACAATCACAATCATAGGTGTCCAACTCAATTCTAGGGAATCATATGATTGAATATCCGTTTCATTAGTTTATTGTGTTATCTATGATTCACACCTACAAAATGAATTATAACCGCGTGATGATCTCAACAAACTGCTTACTCCATCCTTTACTTGGATCCATGGTTGCATCTTATACTTTTATCTCAATAATAAATCCGGTTGCATCTTATACTAGTGTCTCAATAACAGATCTCAAAACATTACACAAATTGCCTAAGTATTAGATTAGACTGGCAGAACAAAACATGAGTACCACTTCAATCAAAAGGCCTTACCAATGGCCCTATTAGGATCAAAGCTTGATATACACTCCTTTGTTACCTTGATTGACAACTTAACCTCTTGGAAAAAACGATTAATTCTCATGGCATCAAATTATCACACCAATGGTTCAAATATCAACAACCCCTCTCATGTCATTATATCTCGTACAAATCTTTACACCCAAGGGTGGTGTCAAGATATTAGCTTGATAGATTTCATAGGTACAATTCCAAACAACTTAGAATTCACAAGCTCCAAGCCATTGGAAGACAAAACTCCTTTGCATGCAGCTCAACCATTTATATTTGACCCAACATGGATTTCTTATGTTCGAGTCAAATTCGATCTGCAATTTAAGGTCCACTTGTTTGAAGGAAAACTGATTCCAGAAATTGTTTTCCGACTTTCCGATGTTTGGATGACGGAAACTGATTGATCTACGAAAAAAGTTTTCCATGAACCTAGAACAAGAAGCTTAGGTTGGGGGAAAACGACTTTCCCTTGTGACAAGAAGAAATTCACTTTCCATACCACCAAATAGATGAAAACTAATCATTGTCCTTGAAAATGATTTCCATGGAAATAATTTTCCTTTATCATGAAATGTTCAGTGAAACAAATGCACCCTTCATATTCTAAACAAGCTTCACCCGCTCCATGATCTTGCCAAAGAGTTCCAATTGACTGATGATCTTACTTGAATCTGGAGGATCTCTTAGATGGAATGCAAGTTTCTTAAATGCAATAACAGCATTCCTTGACAAATTAGGCCACAAAAGTATATCTGTTGAAGCATAAACAAACAATATATACTCAATCGACAAATATCCAACTGCGAACTTACAACATCAATTGGCAAAGGAGCTTGCAATGCTTCATAGTTGTTTTTGTCATCCTTTTGAGGAGATTGATGATAGGACACTTCATCCAACTTCCCACGAGAGAGTTCCATCAATTTCTCCTCTGGCTTCAAAAAGGGGCCTCTCTTTCCTCTTGGAGATTCAATGAGATTTTTATTTCTGAATTTATTCTCAGATGCACTTCCACTTTGTAGTGGAGTCTGATGCCCGACAGCATCAGTTGACTTGCCTTCATCATTCTTGAGCTCATTCCCCAAGAATATCTCTGAAGCATCCAATTTTCGTTTCTTCAATGGCCTATTGTGATCGTCCGATGGTTTAACTATTGCCTCACTTAGCAATGCATTATTGTGAGGGTCTTCATCCTCTTTGTCGGAACAGATAACCTTTTCAACACCATTGCGATTGGGACTTCTATTAAAGATGTTCTTAACTGCGATGATTAAAAACGTTTGATCAAATGATATATATTCAAATGTTTTAACACACAAAAGTACTCCTCTATCATTTTGTCCAATAATCCTGTTATTACATACTAGAAATTAAAGGTTTCATCACTAAATGATGTTCAGTGTGCTCTATAAACAGCACACTATATAATGATCTCAATAAGAGAGCACTTGTAAGCTTAAGTAGGAACAAACCTACTTAATTAAAGAGAAGAACACAATGAGTTATGACTTGGCTTTAGCGACCATTTGTCTTTTAGCGGATCTTTAAGTTTTACTAGAGTTCCCAAAAATTATAACTTTACTTTGAGATAAAGAACAGTCACTTGTTAACTAAAATACATCTATTCTCACATTTTGGATAAATGCCTTTCATTCCACATGTATGTTAGTTTCTCACACCCATTATGTTCGTCTATTAACATTGCTTTAGTCACCATAGGAGACACATAGTGTTGCGTTGCTCCCCTGGACAGAATTGAGCAGCCTTCAACTTGCATTGTCCATGGAGAAGGAATAGCATTTCCAGACCATGGGTTAAGCTCCACATAAGCACATAGTTATGGTCATGTTAAGAGAACCCAATCCAATCAAAGATGCTAGAGTGGAACATGATGATTTGAGAAACAACTAATCCGAGTAATAATGATATCTAAAAATATATCGCCACTTAATAAGACCAAGCACTATCAAAGCATAAACAGTGCACATACACTTCAATTTACATCTATATTCATGAAGTTGGCAATGACAATTGGAGGTTATTAATCTTTTATCCCTTTTTTATGTTCCATTGCTTTAGGTGGTTGTGCCTATCTCAAAAGTTTCAAGGCAGTGTCATCATAGATTCAAGGATACAACCGTAAATGTGAATAGAGCAGACTGAAAAAAATCCTCAAATGGAAATTTGTATTGGACTTCTAATTAGAGCAAGTTTATTATGCAATATAAAAAAGTAGTACTCACCGAACTTTTCAAACAATTTTATAAAACAATTTTATAAAATCCCCTACTTAATTTAATATTAAATGAATACCAAACAAACTTGACTCATGCTTTTTAGCACTCACCGAACATTTCAGTACTTAAAATTTCAATTTAATCAAATAAACCCTTAAGTGTTTGTTTGTCTTTTTTTTTCTAAAAGAGGCAACCTTCACAAGTTTACCATTATTTTACTGAATAAAATTACACCATTGAGGCCCATATTGCATTTATCTACTCCAGATAGAGGGACAAAAGGGTTTTCGTTTTATGTTTGGGGCTCTTTACTTCTTCACCTTTCCATCAAGTGAGCAAAGATGTGAAAAGCACCTAACAACAAAAGCCCCAAAAGTGTGTGCCATTAAACAGGCCTCATTCAAACTTTACAGAGGTAGAATCTCAATGCCCCGCCTTGCCTCATCACCTAAGCAAGCGCTATATGTGCCTTTGAAGATATTGGCCTACTTTGAGATTCTGGTTCCATAAAATTCTGTTGGGATCTATGTAAGCTTAACAGATGTTTAGTTCGTCCATAAGTCAAACACAAAAGCCATTTTGGCTATGCTCTATATCAAGGTGGATCAAACCTAGGTGACAGTAACATCCTACATGTGATGACTAAGAATGAAATTTCCATAAACCCTAGGTATCAGTACCACCTAGAGAAAGCTCCTTTTCTCTCTTATCAAATAATAATAAAAACAGAAATTATCCAATGTTAGAATATAAAAGCAAAATACATACCTTCAGTGCCAGCAATTTTTTCATCTATCTTATCCATTATTTTGTATTCGCGACATCAAATGTACGCGAAAACACAAAGTCAGCTTTTTGAAGCTCTTCAGGTGAAGGTTGCAGATTCCTTGCGTCCTTTGAAGTGCAGATGATGTGGCATTTTCCAGCAATTGCTTCCTATAACAGTACATTTGTTAGTTAGCAGCTAAATTTTAACTTCAAGCAAACTAATGGCTAATGCTGCCTCTGTGTCTCCTGTAAAAGCTCATAGAACAGACAGGAATTGATAAGTTTAATGATCATCTAATAATTCACCACATCCAGTCAGAACAAATTTAGGGCAGCAACTTCAGTCAATCATCCAATCCTTATTAAGGTAGACTCACAAAAATATCCTTAGAGATCCCTCTACATGCAACTCAAACTTGATTGGAAGATTGAACTTACAAGTTGCAATTACAGAAGCACGACGAGCTAGATTAAAACCTTTACTATTTTGCCAAAGAACAGGCTTAATCTATTCAGTTGCTTGTTTATTATTTATTACTTAGGGAGTCAAAGGCATAAAAAGTTTCTGCATCTGCTTCATGCCCACATGTATAGTGATGAATGTGATGTATAGATACTAATCTCGAGATTTTTTCCACAATCAAAAGGACGGCACCTTAGATTATAAACCAAAATACTTTTAATAGAGGAGAAAACTTCAACCAAAAATATAGTGACAACACTAGATCAGAAAGGGCCAACATTCAAATAAAAGATGATGAAGAATCGTCAAAACTCAGTAGGCTCAATTCGTTATTTCTTTCTTTCTTATTTTGATAGGTGTATCAAACAGGATCAATTCAATCCACACTGGAAAACATGATGAGTGTGGCATGATACAATGGTTAAAAAAATTAATAAATTCATACAAGTCAAAAGCTCAGTAGCCTTGTTCTCTACTAATGGTGGGGTTCTGGGCAGAAAATTGTTGGCTAATACTGTGATTAATGTTTATCGCATTAATATTCCCAAGATTGGAAATTCAAAGCTTTTGCTCAATTTTTTTCTTTTATTCTTAGTAAAATTATAAGGTTTGTCCAACTTTTGAGGATGTACTGGAGTGAAGTAGTGGAAAAGATGGAAATTTAGCATCAAGAACAAGTAAAATGCTCCCCCTAATGGAGTAGTGAATGAGAAACCTCCAGAAATTTAAACAATCTTACCTAATACCATGTCAATTTCGTGGGATTATTGCTAACTTTTTAAAAAACTCAAGTACAATGATGCGCTTTAATAGTATTTGGATGCCCTGACATAGACGATCATACTATAGGATCTCAAAGTAATGGGAAGCACAAAAAATGACTGAATTCTGCTGTTCCAGGTTGCTTTTCGACATTCATATGGCAATCAGACAAACAAACAGCAGTGTCATTAAATAATTGGAAGTTCAACTTAACACAGACATTTACAAAAAAAAAAAGTTCACTCCATGAGATGTCTCCTTGCCATTATCAATAGAATCTATGTCGCTGATCAATGGCCATATGAGAGAGATAAGATCATTGACATCCTTAGATATTATAATGCAAGAAGAACTACAGAATCATGCCGCAGCAATGATCTCAAGCATGTAGAAAACTTCAAAACAGCAACTTTGATCAAGTATAAGACAGCATTTGCAATCATAATGTAAAACAAGTACTTACCAGAGGATTATCATTTGCAAGACCTACACCTTCACCGGATGCCAGGAATAATTCATTCTCAAGTGGCTGTTCAGTTCCTAGGTATTTGACAATCTCACAGGGACGGAAAAACCACAGTACCTTCACTCTCCTAGTCTTATTTGGGGTTTCCCAGATCCTTACGAGCTTCCCAATGTAGGGCTCGGGCTCACCTTCCTTATATAGGTAAACATCATCATAAAGATTGTACTCAACGCCATCAAAATGGAAGGATTCGTAGTACTTGATCTCTCGGTTCTTTACACTGACTCCTTTCTTTTTACCCCACTTGAAACCAATATCGCTTGTGTCCACCATGCTCTCCTAATATACCTTTTCCCACCTGACCACATGGACCACAGTAACATGAATGAAAGCAGCAGCACTGTGCCCATTTTCCGGGACTCAAACGTGGATGCTAAAAGCAAGAAAACCCGATTCCAATACAGCAGAAGAACAGACAATGGTACAACTAGACATGAGGACTAACACAACAAGCATTATAGAGCCCGACCACTGCTTTGACAAATTCCACGGCGCCCACTTGTCCCCACAATCAAAACCACTGATAAACACCCGCAACAGGGGAGTTCGCAAAATACCCTCACCATTCCGAGGTCAAACCAACAGCCAATCTTCTTGCTCAAAAGGGAGTTGGATGAACACAAAGCGACATGAAAATAAAAAATGAACAATTCCCACTGAACATGACATTCAGGCAAGAAAGAAAACCCAATTCTAATACGGCATAAGAACAGACAACACACAACAAACATTACATAGCCCCGAGCCTCGGCGGCGCAAGCGACAGAGCATACCCCAGTTAATAAACTAACAAACCGACGACCACTTCCACAAATTCCACGACACCCACTCGTCCCCGCAATCAAAACCGCCGATCAAACACTCGCGAGGGGGGACTTCACCGAACACCCGCGCCGGTCCGAGGCCAAAGCAGCAGCCGCCAATCGTCTAATCTACTCAATAGGGAGTTCGATGGACACAAACCAGCACGAAAAAGAAAAAAACGAACGAGGAACGAAGAGAATCGAAGAGTGCGAGCAGTTCCCACTGAACATCACATTCTGTAAAAAAAAAAAAATGGGAAAAAAAGGAAAAATGGGAGACCAGAACGAGAGGAGGAGGGGCAAGCAAGACGAAGGAGGAGCGACTCGCCAATAGAGCGTCGGACCGGCGGAGCTCCGCCTCTTCTCCGTCGTCCCTCCGCCGTCCCTCCGTCGCGGAACAGCTCCGAGTCTTCGGAGGAGCGGAAGAAGAGATTTTTCCGGGCGGTGTTATTCCCGAATTCCGGCGCCCTAATTTTTGGGGGGCGGCCCTTTTTTATATGAAGATATCGGGTGCTTCAAGCGGCGTTTTTTTTTTTTTTTTTTTTTTAGCGGCGTTGAAAGTGGGCCTCGGGCTGGGGTGAAATGTCGGCCGAATATTTTAGCAGTTAGCAACGGGAAGGGATAAAACGGGAATTTTAAATTATTAAGGAATTAATACCATAAAAAATTCAAAACCGATACACCTATAATAAATTTACTATTTGTTAATTTTTGTTAAATTTTATCGTCAAATTACTAAACTTGATAACACATTTTACCTTCTATTTGTCATAAGTATACTAATTTGTAGTTTTTCATAGTATTAATTTAGTTTAACGAAAACTAATTTAGAATGAAATTATCACAAATATGTTAATTTGGAATTTTTAATGGTTAAAAAGTTAATTTAAAGTGAATTTATTATAGGTGTATTAATTTGAAATTTTTCGTGATATTAATCAAATATTGAATGAGGATTAGTTATGAAATAAGAAAAGCTTTAGTAACACCTCATTGGTTGAGAGGCCTTTGGAGGGTTTTGAAAATGTATTTACATTTTTGGAGAACTCTCCCAAAAAGATTTGTCAAACTTTACTTATATTTGTCCAAAAACTTCTTAAGAAAAATGTTTGACCTTTTCATATCAATTTATTACGAGACATTTTGTTTGGCATGAAAATAAAAAAAATGTATGATTTTTCATGTTATATATTACACGCAATGACATTGCCTAGAAAAACCACAAGCATCTTCTTATTTAATCAAGCATTTGACGAGCGATCCAAACACAATATTAAGTTTCAAGAATTTTTAATGTCAAAGTCAAATTTCATTTGTTAGCAATGGAGGATCCGTGCTCTACTAAACCTGCATTCATTCTTTTTGTATTTTTTGGGGGGAGAATGCATTTATTTCCCTCATCTGAATGATGGAAGACCAATCAATATATTGAAAAAGAAAAACCTTTTTCCATTGATAAACAGCAAAATTAATTAGAGGAAAAAGGGAAAGCCATTTTCTTTAAACCATCAAACAAATAAAAACTAACAATATTCATTGAAAATAATTTTCACAAACAATTTTTTTTGTTCTTTATCGGTTGAAATTGTCTTTGTAGGGTTCATTTATTTGAATGAAAGTTGTTTTCAAAAATTTGTTTCCAATTTTTCGATATTTGGATGGGGAAAACTAATTCAACTATGAAAAGTACTTTTCATGGACAGAAAATAAAAAGTTTAAATTTGGGGAAAACATTCTACCCTCCTTGCAAAAGAAACCACTTTTCCCAATCCAAAATTAAATGAAAATTAATCATTGTCCCTAGAAAATAATAATGAGATCCTTAAACTTTGGTCAATGTATAATATGATATCTAAACTTTCAATTTTTTTAATCCATCGT
The DNA here is from genome assembly GCF_016545825.1 of Eucalyptus grandis. NCBI lineage: Eukaryota > Viridiplantae > Streptophyta > Magnoliopsida > Myrtales > Myrtaceae > Eucalyptus > Eucalyptus grandis. The sequence continues at coordinate 22,489,045 of NC_052614.1, read as the reverse complement.
TCACAAAATTATTAAGGCATCAATTATTATTGATAATGGAAACAGCTTTTTATTGATTAATTATCTCAAGCAATATAACTATTCGTCTTTAGGGGAATGTTATCCAAATCATTCTCTTTTTTTTCTTTTCTAATGAAAGGGACCCTAATCTCACTGGTCGTCCTTTCCTCTTCCATTAACAATGTCCCTGTGAGGCAAATGCTGAGTAACGAGAATCCTCCCCAAAAAGCTGACTCAAAAGCGGAAAACTCGAATGGGCAGAGAAAGACGAGAAGAAACAATCACCAAATCACAACACCTCGACCGAAACGACATCAATTCAGATCTCAATTGGCCCGTCGAAGGGCGGACTCTCGAGAACCAAGCGACGAATCGACCCTGCTCGCGAGACGGGGCAAAGCACGGCGCGCAATGCAAGAGCACCGGCGCCGAGAGAGAGAGAGAGAGAGAGAGAGACGAGGAGGTCGAACCTGTCGAAGAGACGGCGAGGAGGAGCGAGGGAGATAGACGGTCACCAAATTCCTCGGGCGGGGGGGCCCTAGGGTTTTGCGGTGTCGGGATTTGGGGGGAAGAAGATGTCCACTTTCTCTCTCTAGAAAGCCCTTGTTTTCTCTCTCTGATTTTCTGTTGGGGAAGGGAGGGGGAAGGTGGGGTGATGGTGCTGCTGCTGCTGCTGCTGCTGCTGCTGCTGCTGCTCGCTTCCCTCCCTCCCTCGCACGTGACGCCAATCGGGAGGGCCCGGGCAACCGTTGCACGTGTTGGCAGTTGCGGACCGCAACCGAACCGGGAGACCCCGATTTGGACCGGGTTCGAACCTTTCGCGTTGATTTCCAGGCCTTCCTCGTCGACAGGCAGCAGTTGCCGGACTATTCGAATCTTTTTGTTTTTTTGGAAGCTATTGTATTGACGTGGTCAACTATAGATGTAGTCCTTTATCGGCATGTGAAGAGGGTGAGGGTGAGGACGGGCCCTATAAATGGGGGGAAGGAAAAGGAAGGGGAGACCGGAGAGGAGGAGGGGTAAGCAAGATGAAGGAAGAGCGACTTTGCCAATACAACGTGGACCACTCCCTCTTCTCCGTCGTCCGGCGGCGCTTTTTATATATGAAGATTTCGGATTCTTCTTGCACCGATGAAAATAGAGCTGACAAAATGGGTCATAAATTCATATTATGACCCATTTTTAGTTAAATAGATCATATATGGGTTAAGTGAAATATGAATCAGAAATGATCCGAGAAAGTAAAGCACAAAAAGAAATTGGTCTAAATGGGTTATTAGAAAACCCGCTTTGAATCTATGGCATTCTTTAACTTTATAAAATGTTTTTTAATAAAAAATCAAATTATAATTATTTTTTATATTTTAATTTTTTTTTTTCTTTTTTCTTTTTCTTCCTTCCTTAGCTAATGGCTAGCGACAAGCCAAGCGAGGCTCAAGCTCGTCGATGTCGAGCAAGGCCTCGGCCTCACCGGATCGAAGGATCGAGCCTCGCCCGATGTCGGCGGAGCCTCGGCCTTGCCAGACGGGTGAGGCTCAATCTCGCTATGACCGGTCGCCGACTATCGTCATGGCTAGCAATCAAAGAAGAAAAAAAAAAAAAAAAATAAAAATTATTATAAAATAAATTATAATTTAAAAAAAATTAAAAAAAATTTATATTTTTAAAAATATATTTAAAAAATAAAAATTCAAATTTAAAATAAATATTTTTAAAAGAATTATACAAATTTTCCATTAAATTTGTATTGTATAAAAATTGTTAAAAAATCCATATTGCATAAAAATGTTTTAACAATACTTTTTATATAAAAATCATAAAAATTAGCTTTTTTAGTTTTAGTTAAAAAAAATTTCATGTTACAATTTTTTATTCAATGTTATTCACTTCAAATAAGAAAAACATGTGCATAGTCTAATTCTTTATAAATATTTCAATCTATAGTTTTTTTTTTACTTTTTTTATTTACTATTTTAAATTTAATTTGAGGTTTTAATCAAATTAGCATATAGTAGAAGTGAGTTTTCCTATAATATTAATAGGTTTTAACAATACGGGTCGGGTCGGGTATGAGTCGAGTCGGATATGAGTCACTTAATTTGCACTACATAAATATGGGTCAAATATAGATTAACCCATTTTCGACTTGACCCATCCATTTGACGGTCTAGTTGAAAGTGGGCCTTAGGCTAGGGGTTAAATATTGGCTCAATGTTTTGAAGTTAGCAATAGGAAATGAGGGATAAAACAGGAATTATGAATTATTAAGGGATTAATATCACAAAAAACCCAAAATCAATACATTCGCGATAAATTTAATGTCCATTGATTTTTGTTAAATTTTATCATCAAATTATCGAGCTTGATAACACATTTTGCCCTCTATTTGTCATAAGTATATTAATTTGTGTTTTTTAGTAGTATTAATTTAGTTTAATGAAAACTAATTTAAAATAAAATTATCACAAATATGTCAATTTGGGATTTTCAATGGTTAAAAAATTAATTTAAAGTAAATTTATTATAGGTGTGCTAATTTGAGATTCTTCGTGATATTAATCAAATATTAAATAAGAATTAGATAGGAAATAAGAAAAGCTTCGGTAACACCCCATTGGTTAAAAAGGCCTTGGAGGGTTTTGAAAATGTAATTACATTTTTGGAGAACTCTCCCAAAAAGATTTGTCAAACTTTACTTACATTTGTCCAAAAACTTTTTAAGAAAAATGTTTGACTTTTTCATTGAGACGTTTTGTTTGGCATGGAAGATAAGAAAATGTTTGACCTTTCATGTTATATATTACACGTGGTGACATTGCCTAGAAAAACCACAAGCATCTTCTTATTTAATCAAGTAATTGACGAGCAATCCGGACACAATATTAAGTTTCAAGAATTTTTAATGTCGAAGTCAAATTTCATTTGTCAGCAATGGAGGATCCGTGTTCTACTAAATTTGCATTCGTTCTTTTTGTATTTTTTGGGGATAGAATGCATTTATTTCCCGCATCTGAATGATAGAAGACCAATTAATATACTGAAAAGGAAAAACATTTTCTATTGACTGAAAACAGTCAAATTAAACTAGAGAAAAAAGTGAAAGTCATTTTCTTCAAACCACCAAACAAATAAAAACTAACAATATTCATTGAAAATAATTTTCACAAACAATTTTTTTTTGTTCTTTATCATGAAATTGTCACTGTAGGGTTCATTTATTTGAAGGAAAGTTGTTTTCAAAAATTCGTTTCCGATTTTTCAATATTTGGATGGGGGAAATTAATTCAACTACAAAAAGTACTTTTCATGGATAGAAAATAAAAAGTTTAAACTCGGGGAAAACATTCTATCCTCCTTGCAAAAAGAAACCACTTTTCCTAAACCACAAAATAAATGAAAATTAATCATTTTCCTTGAAAATAATATCCATGCAAAATAGGGATAATGACACAAATGATTATTGAACTTTGATATGATGTATAATTTGGTCCTTAAACTTTGGTCAATGTATAATATGATCTATAAACTTTTAGTTTGTTTAATATTGTCTTTAAGCTTTTGGCATATAATGTTAAATATTGTTATTTCTATTAGTTCTAAGTTTAGGAAAAAATTGAATTTTTTTATATAATGTAGGGGCTAAATTGAACATGTATTAAAATTTCAAAAATCTCATTGAAGACATTAAAAGTCTCGGGACCATATTCATATTGACTAAGTTCAAAAACCACATCAAACAAATTAAAAGTTCAATTGCCATTTTTTTTTTCATTTTCCCTACAAAATATATTCCTTTATTATAATTTATTAGTGAAACAAATGCACCTTAGCATATATAGACATTTTTCTAATTTGACACAATGTACACTTTTTTGGATGGTAAATTTCCTTCAAATTCTTTGTTAATTCTCAGGAAGGAAAGCTTACGTACTTATAGCCATAAATTAGAGCCCTTTCCTATGGGTACATTATCAAGATTTTGTGGGGTGGAATATGATAAAGTGCTTCTTCGAGTATAATTTCACTGGATGAATTTGCGCAAATGCCTAATTAGATCAATGCCCAAATTCCTTCGATAAGAGATTTACTCGTTAAAAGCTCGAGCTGACGTCTAAATCCCTCCAAATTTTCGTGCGGTCACCTAATAAGCTCTAAACTCTTGAAAGTTGTGAATTACCCCATGAACTTCGTATTATTGCACAATAACATCCCAACTTTGAAAATTTACGGATTATTACCCTCATGAGTTACGATTTTTTATGGGGCCATTTGTGTTCACGCCCGCATACCCATTTACCGGCTGCTGCAACAACAAATCAAAGTATGGCAATTGTTCAAGGATAATTCGTGATTCTCAATTTTTAGAGGCTATCGTGCAACGATATCAAAACTCAAAGGGCATGAGACATCGTTTCAACTTACGTTAATATTATGAAAAATCCAAAATTAATACATTTATAACAAATTCATCCCATATTAATCTTAATTAAATTTTATTATTAAATTGTTGAATCGAATGACACGTGGCGATGACGAGCGTATCAATTTAGAGTTTTATCTTTCATTTGTTATACGTATATTAATTTGTAGATTTTTATGGCATTGATCTAATTTAACATGAATTAACGGAAAATGTATCAATTTTGAATTTTTTGTCGTTGAAAAATTAGTCTTTGATGAATTTGTTAATACTTTCAATTGTCACCTGTAGCTCAACTCCGAAACGGCGGGTCGTTTCACCTCCCAGTCAGTTTCCCACTAGCGAAGAGGCCCCCCCTCGCTTCCAAAACGGCACGGCGGCGGAGCGCGATCTCAGCGTAGCGTGTTCACGGACAAAGTCAGTATCGGACGGGGCGTCGCGACGGGGAAATTCCGTCATCCATCTCCCCCTTCTTCTTCGACCTCCTCGCTTCGAGCTCGCCCGTCGTAGATCTCTCTCCGCTCTCTTCGATCGCCGGATCTCCGTCGCCGGCGCCCCGTCGGAGCTCGCAATCGCCGCGTCCGGGCGCCGCCATGGCTCCGCCGGGTCAAGCCCAGCGGTCTCCGTCGCCGTCGCAGCCTTCCGGGTGAGTCCTTCCCCCGGTCCGATCCTCGCCCCCGGTCCCGCGCTCGATTTGGCTTATCGGAAGAGGAAATCGCTTCGGCTTCGTAGTGCCTCCGCTGCGATCTCGAGTGATTGTCGCGGTTTCGGTCGTCCTTAGTGCAATTCGATGTTGCGTTCTTCATCGCTATTAGCGGATGATGCCTAGGAGCGATACTGGCCCGGCGTAATGTGTTTTCCTGGAGTTGATCGAGAAAATCTAGTTTGGCAATTTTAGTTTAGTGTTCCGCTTGTTGTCCATTGCGGTTGCCTTCATCATCGAGCCCTCTTCTCTGATTGTTCTGATGCATATGCATTTACTCGGCATTGCGTTTCTTCCATGGAGATGGAAGAACATGCTTAAACTCCTGATTTTGATATGTATGACCATAATCTGGATGATTGTGGTGCGTTTCATGTTTCTGTTAGTTTCTGGAGCTCCAGAAGAGAATTGCCGAGTTAGCGAGTAAAATTTTTCCTATCTTTGTAATTCCATCTTCTCCGATGTTTCACTTTCTTTGAATGGGAGGAGTTAGTAGTCCCAAATGGTCTGTTCGGTGAGTAAAGGTGAAAAAGAAAATCTAATGGCTTGTTTGGTGTGATTGGTTTTTTTGCTTTAGCTATCGGTTTTGACTTAATAATTTAGCCCTCTCAAACACAGACCCTAAATAAGTATTTTAGTCACTTGACGAGAAGGAAGTTTTATTGGGTTTTTGCATTATTTAATGGTCATGTTGAGGATGGTTTTGTTTCAACAAGTATTTAGGATTTGAGGACTTCTTTTTCTAACTGTAAATCCAAATGCTGGCAGAAAAGGTGAAGTTTCAGATCTAAAGCACAACTCCGGCAGCTTGCTGGCAGCCGAGCTCCTGGTGTTGATGACTCCAAGCGTGATTTGTTCAAGAAAGTGATATCCTACATGACTGTAGGAATCGATGTCTCATCTGTCTTCGGTGAAATGGTCATGTGCTCCGCAACTTCAGATATAGTCCTGAAGAAAATGTGTTATCTATATGTTGGGAACTATGCTAAGGGCAATCCAGATCTCGCACTTTTAACTATTAATTTTCTTCAGAGGGACTGCAAGGATGAGGATCCAATGATTCGTGGGCTTGCACTGCGAAGCTTGTGCTCATTGAGAGTTGCCAACTTGGTGGAGTACTTGGTTGGCCCATTGGGTTCAGGTTTAAGGGATAGTAACAGTTATGTGAGAACGGTGGCAGTGATTGGGATTCTGAAACTGTATCATATATCAGCTGTGACGTGTATTGATGCGGACTTTCCAGCAATGCTTAAGCGTTTGATGCTAAATGATCCTGACACCCAGGTGGGATCATGTCTCCCCAATCTCAGCTCAAAGGCCTCCTTTTACCCACATATGTTGTATTTTCCCATTCTCTTGCAGAAGGAGATTAACACTGTTGTCTTATTAGGTCATTGCAAATTGTTTGGCAGCATTGCAAGAGATATGGACCTTGGAGGCAAGCAACTCTGAGGAAGCATCGAGGGAGAGAGAAGCTTTACTTAGCAAGCCACTCATCTATTACTTTTTGAATCGGTATCTGCAAGTGCCATATGTTTTAACTCTTGTACAAATTCCTTTTGTAGCTAGAATTGATTGAAATTTGTACTTTGATGACAGTAGCCTGAGGTCTGGCCAGCTGTTTTGGTTGTCAAAAACCTGCTTTAGTTGGTATCTGTGAATATCAGCGTGAGATGATGTACCTCTAATGTTGTCAGAAACTAATATGAGAGGATGCATGCCACTTATAAGTATTAACTTAGTTAACATAGAAGTAAGTTCAAATGATGATTGCTTAAATAAGCCCCCAATTTTTGTCTTTTTTTTTTAATATAATAAAAATAGCATATAACTGCTAGTGGGCCGTTGATAGAATTGCCTGATCTGCTTTATCAGGCCTTTTCTGACAAGTGTAAATTTGTTCCTGGTTATATGGATTTTTGGGATGGAAAACTCTCTATGGGGTCAGAAATGCAAGCTTTCAGTATTGGCATATTTGGCATCTGTATACCTGCAATGACTAATGTGTCGCAACTTGTTGGATAGCCGTGTTGTTTTGTGTCAATGTTTTCTCTAAGAGGATAACTTGTGCCTGGATTATGCTGTTAGGATGCATTATGATGCTTTTGTTTCTTGAGCAATTGGTTCACTTCATTAGAGCGATATTAGTCTCTTCACAGTGTGGGATTGCAGATAAGTAGAATGTAAATGTTTGGTTGCATGCAGGATTAAGGAATTCAGTGAGTGGGCCCAATCTCTCGTGTTGGAGTTAGTTGCTAAGTATGTACCGTCAGATAACAATGAGATATTTGACATCATGAATCTCCTCGAAGATAGACTTCAACATGCTAATGGTGCTGTTGTATTGGCCACCATCAAGGTTTTTCTACAGTTGACCTTGTCCATGAATGACGTTCATCAGCAGGTGCCTATCGCAACTTTGTTAAATGTGGAAATATGGTATTGTACTAGCAGTTATTTTGCTGTCATTGCCTATTGAAAACTTCCAGAATTGAAGAGCAACTCTGACTCATTAGTTCTTGAAAGATTGAGTTGCCCAATTGACATATTGGATGTGCTAGCCTGCTTGGATTTTGGTCATGTTTGTGAACACATCATTCATGACAAACTAAAATCAGTTTCTAATAAAGAGGTGCTGACTAGACATAATATAGTTACCAAGAAGATAGACGAAATAGCATATATGGCTCTCAAGCTAGTGGGCAGGATCCCAATTTGATTTATTCATTTTCTATTTCTAACTCCAATCTAGTTTGATGTATTCGATATGTCTGCAGGCTTTATATATGTACACTACGGAAGTGTATGTTATATTTTTTTATGTTTGAGATGAATATTTTGTAAGTTGGTTGCATGGCTATCATTTATTTGCTCAGGAATTTGCAGTTCCTAGCCCTGAACGTGGTTTTATTTTTGGCTTCATTAGGTCTATGAACGTATTAAAGCCCCTTTGCTGACGCTTGTGAGCTCTGGCAGTCCAGAGCAATCTTATGCGGTTTTGAGCCATCTGCATCTCTTAGTGATGCGTGCACCAATTTTATTTTCCTCGGACTACAAACACTTTTACTGCCAATACAATGAGCCATTTTACGTGAAGAAATTGAAGCTTGAGATGTTGACAGCGGTTGCAAATGAGAGCAACACTTATGAAATTGGTGAGTAAACACAACGTTGACTCACTCTGAGCCACCTCGGAGTATTGGAGGAGGGAAAATTTGTCAGTATATATGCACATCATATCATGTTATCTTTTGATTGTTACTGATTCTTGGTGTTATTGAATCAATCTCAGTGACAGAGCTATGTGAATATGCTGCGAATGTTGACATTCCTATGGCAAGGGAGTCAATTCGTGCTGTTGGAAAGATTGCACTTCAGCAGTATGATGTTAATGCCATTGTGGATAGGCTTCTTCAGTTTCTAGAAATGGAGAAGGACTATGTGACGGCAGAGACTCTGGTAGTTGTTCATCAGAATTTGTCCGTGCTATGGCTGTGACATTGGCCTTATTGATCCAAGTCCAATTGTGGTGCAGGTTCTTGTAAAAGATTTGCTAAGGAAATATCCTCAATGGAGCCAAGACTGTATTGCTGTTGTTGGAAATATCAGTTCCAAAAATGTCCAAGAGCCAAAGGCAAAGGCAGCTCTTATATGGATGTTGGGGGAATATTCACAGGATATGCATGATGCTCCTTATATATTGGAAAGCCTGATTGAAAATTGGGAAGATGAGCACTCCTCTGAGGTAATATGACGCTGGTTTACTGCACTATTATTGTCTCGTTCTCTGCTAGTTTATAGGGCCCACAGCCTTCCTTGTGGCTTGTTGGGCTTATATTGATCCGAGCTCAAGGTAAAAGGGCAAAGGATCTCCTCACCCTTGATGGATTAGGTTTTGCATGATGGTTCAATGAATGTCTATTCTCTTTTGGAGGAATTGAAAACATATGTCGTAGCGGCAGTTTGCAATTGTTAACTATCTGAGTTTGCATTTTCTAATTCAATTTGTACCTCATCTTGTATGCTGTCGGAATTTCAAGCCTCTTGCTATTGTGATCACTCATGAAAAAGCATTGTAGATTCATTATCATCATTTATCTTTCTCGATTAGCAAATTCGTATCTTCTCTTATACTTGGAAGTGTTCTAACTTGCATGGTATACCTATTGGTTGCTGACTTCATATAACAGTGTACTAACCAGGTTTCAAGACATTGTCTCTCGCATTTGGTGTATTCTAGATATGTCTGTTGCTTGTTAAGTGTGCACTAGTTTGAACAAGCTGTCTAATGTTTTTTCTCTTTTTGCTTTCCTTTCTAATGGTTTGGGAAGTGGAAATATGGAGTTGAAACTCTCAATGTACCTACATCAAGGAAGGAACAAAGAGATCAATTTGCTTTGAAAATTTGGTGTTTCTGAAAAGAAAAGTGTCGCAGAACATCAGAGTAGTAACAGAACTCTCATATATATGCATTTGGGCTTATGCTGTCTCTAGTAGCATTATTCTCACAAATCAGTTGTGGTTCTACAGACAAAGTTGACTTTGTGGTTCTGCAGACGAAGTTCAGTTATCTAAAACTAAGATTCTTAGCTATATCATTTGGTAACCTTTGGGGCCATTTATTCCCTCAGGTCCGTTTACATCTCTTAACAGCTGTGATGAAATGCTTCTTCAAAAGGCCACCAGAGACTCAGAAGGCCCTTGGAGATGCATTAGCTGCAGGACTTGCTGATTTTCACCAGGTGAGAATTGTTAGTTGTGCATTGACATAGTACACTTGACGATGAAATCTTGACCTGCTAATTGTTGCCCATTGCAGGATGTTCATGATAGAGCCTTGTTCTACTACAGGCTATTGCAATACAATGTAACTGTAGCAGAACGTGTCGTGAACCCTCCCAAGCAAGCTGTTTCGGTTTTCGCTGATACTCAAAGCAGTGAAATCAAAGATAGGATATTTGATGAGTTCAACAGTTTATCTGTCGTGTACCAGAAGGTAACTAGTGTTCTATCTTCTAAGGAACTTCTACTTTATTGCCTCCCTCAGGTACAGTTATGTCAAATGTATAAGATACCTATTATTTGCTGATATTTCTGCATTTTCCTTCCAATTCTCTTTTCCCATTATATGTGCCTAGCACAGAGCTGGAACTGTCTGCCTGGCCTGTTTTGATCAAATTTCGCCTTAATTCGTTTTATATTCTGAGCGAAATGTATAAATTTCTTTTATTCCTGGATGATCAGACACTTTGCTTTCTCTTCCTTTTGGAGTTACAGCCTGTTGAGAGAAAAGATGTAGGGCCAATCTTTATTGTGAAATGAACTAGTCTTTAATGAAGCCTTCAGCTGGAAAAATGATTTTTCTAGACTTTGGCTTCATTTCCAGTTCACTCTCCTGTCTCCATACATTCAAAACATTCTGCTAAGCGAATTCATTTACTGGCCATCTAATCTATTTTTGCTTAATCCAGCATAATGTCACTTGTGTTTATCTATTTTGCATTTAGATTGTCTGGATCTATGCAGAAAGAAGCAATCTGTTTTCATTGTGAATCTCAGATTACCCTAAAATAGATTTTTACATGTACCTGCCAAGTTCTGGGGGAGTTCAAAATATTTTCTCATGAGGAAGTATTCTGTTCATACTGGTTCCTTATCTGTTAATCTTTTCTTATCAAAAGTTTCTCTCTTGAATCTGATTGTCTAAGTTATATTGGTGTTGAATCCTTTCAAACTTTGACCTGTTATACTAGGATTTACTGTGGGGAGTCAGATTAACACCTTTCTAATTGCTTGCAGCCATCTTACATGTTTACGGATAAGGAGCATCGTGGCCCATTTGAGTTCTCAGATGAGCTTGGTAACTTATCCATTGGAGCAGATGCTGCAGATACTGTAGTTCCTGCGCACCAAGTTGATGCAAATGACAAGGATTTGCTTTTGAGTACCTCTGAGACTGAGAAGGAAGATGGCAGAGCTCTGAGCAGCAATGGTTCTGCATATAGTGCTCCTCTATATGACGCACCCGCATCTGTTCCTGCGTCACAGATCCAATCAGATCTAGTAAATTTAACATCCGGTCTATCAGGTCATGTGCCAGCTGCTAGTTTGGCCATTGATGATTTACTTGGTCTTGGTTTATCTGTCACTCCTGCACCTGCCCCTTCACCTCCTTCTCTGAGCCTTAATCCAAAGGCTGTTCTAGATCCAGGAACTTTTCAGCAGAAGTGGCGGCAGCTACCAATATCCTTAACTCAGGTTTTTGATGCTTTATTGATTGATGTTCTCAATTCTTTGTCATCAACTTTCATGTTTAACGTGATAATCTAGTCAAGTAATCTTGTATGCCAGGATTAACATTTGCTATCAATGTTGCAACTCATAAAGTACCCAGAACCTTTTTTGACATTTTTTTGTTAATGATATAGTTAGTTTGCAATTCATTTACCAGCACTGAGTAAATAACAGTCATCGCTAAGAAACCTTCTGTATGTGCATCAGTGAGTCTAGTGTACCAGGGTAGCTGGCACGCAACAGTATTACATTTATCAGTTTGTTTTTCTTTAATTGAGAAGTAGGTAGTGCTATTTTATGATTCTTATTTCTAATAGACATATCATCACCTGCGGCAGGAATTTTCAGTAAGCCCACAAGGAATTGCAGCATTGATCACACCCCAAGCCCTTCTTCGGCACATGCAAGGCCATTCCATCCAGTGCATTGCATCAGGTGGTCAATCCCCTAATTTTAAGTTTTTCTTCTTTGCTCAGAAAGCGGAAGAATCTTCAAATTTTCTGGTGGAATGCATTGTCAATACATCATCAGCTAAAGCACAAGTAAAGATCAAAGCTGATGACCAGAGTATGTCTCAGACCTTCTCGACTCTATTCCAGTCGGCCTTGTCCAAATTTGGTGTACAATGAACTTGGTCTGCCATGTATCCAATATTTTGCTTCTGAGGGAGTTATGCTCTGTTCAATTGCCATCGTTGTTGGGGAAGGGTGAAAAATAAAAGAGAGGAGGAAGTCTTAGAAACAAATTGCACGAGAAGAAGGGGCAAATAGTGAATGATGCTGTGTACCTTTCCCCTTGGGCTGCAGATGAGCGGTATCATCGTGTACTACTGTAGAGCGCTTCTTGCGATGCCTTATCAGGGGTGCAAATTGGCTATAAACTTCCCCAATCATATCTGAAATGTTTCATAATCAATGAAAAACGGATAATCAGCTTCATTTGTTCAATTGAGAAACGTTGCGAAGGTTCTTGTGATAGGGGCCTTGTTTTTCCATTTCCTGTAGAGGATGATATGGTCATTGTTATACAATTGAGGTAAATTTCAGTACATTCTGTTGGTACTTTTAATGGGCCACCGCCATTTGGTTTAGATTTAGCATTGAAAACTTTAAGAGGTCAGATGTAAGAGGTCATAAGCAGAAGTTGTCGCATCTCGCTCGTTGTTTTCCTCACTTTTGGCATTTTGTTATCTGTAACTTTGTTTTTCTTCAGAAGTACAAATGCACGTAAGATGTCGCGATTATTCTTTGTGGCTTTACTTGGGATTACCGCACACATGCGATTTTCTCTTTTGTTCAGCAATAAGTTGCCGGAATGATGAAATTTTGTAAGGGTAAGGATAGGTAAACCGGTCTTAATATCCATTTTTTTGAAACAGTTTTAGGAGACCTGGTATTAGTCGAAATTATGACTTTGGAGGAATTAGTAGACCTAGCACATAACGATAGCCAGTCAGTCAGTGCAAACGGTAGCCCTCAACTCTCTCAACATGTTAGTATCGCATTAGGTCTATCCTCTGGAGGAATTAAGAGCGGTGCACTCGTATAGTCGACTGAACAGTCTTATATCAGCTGCATTGCTCTCCTATATATTTTGCTTTGATACTAAAAGCCCGAAACTTTCTTCTGAATAATGAATGCTCTTCGTTATCCTTGACTTCCAGATGCCTTTGCAGCTCAATCTGTTCTATTGGCCATGCACCCGAGCCACACAGCATAATCGTCACTTGTAAATCAGTAATTTGGTCAACCAAACCTACCCAAAATATCATGTTAGCAAGTGTTCTTCTCTATGGGTGCTTCAACCTAAAAGTAAAAGTAATTTACAAGGAAACGCGACGGATATAGACATGGAAATGGGAGGTGTGCATTTCGGTGCTTCAGGAGAAAATACTGATAAAAACAACAGATGTCAAAACAAATGAAAATGAACCTTCAAAGGGCAACGGTCTGTATACAGCCACTTTGTGAAGATCCGTTCATCGTGAACATTTTACTAGCAAGTAAAAGGAATCGAAGGTATGAATGAGGACTGTTCTAGTTTGAGACAATCAGACAATTACAAGAAGGGGAAATTTTACATGTATGATCACATTTGAATATTTAATTTCCATCCATTTTCCTCTGGAAAGTCGACTTATCCTGGTTAGGAGATTCCGGCGGAACTCTGCTGAGAAGCCATACTAGAAGCACGCCGATAAGAGCGCCAGAGAGATGCGCTATGTGATTAATACTCTGTAAGGCATAATTTCCTTGCAGAGAGGCTGAAAACCCTGCCGAAGCTTGAGCTGCTTCCATCACCTATCAAGGACACGGGGATAGCATAAACATGGACTGAAATTACACAAGAAACTCTTTTTCAACTTACCAGTCTTCTCGAGTGCTCAAAATATGACTGGAAGAATGAATGCTTACCCTCTTTATAACAAACTGGCCCAATATGAGCACTTCAAGGATCTTCCTCCAGTCCCATGACATCTTCAATAAAAAAAAACTGAGGGTTAAAAATTTCCACAAGGGATAAATTGCTGATCAGCTCATGATTCTATGGCTCACCTTCACAAGCACACTAATGGCAAATAATCCAAAAACAGCACCTGAGGCTCCAACAGAAACTGAATTTCTTGGTAAAAGAAGCCATGAGACAAGGTTTGCTCCAGCCCCAGTTAGAATGTAGGAAAACCATAAAGCGAAATTTCCTTCCTCTTCCTCAACAAGTTTACCTAACCACAGATAAAGAGTAGAGTCATATTTCAGCATTAATCCAAGCCAGGAATCCATGCCAATATGCAACTTAAGACCTTACCAAATATGTACAAGAAGAAGAGGTTGCTTGAGAGATGGTTCCTGAGGAAGACACAAGGGACTGTGATCAGACTTACAAATTCACAAGGTGACTACTGTAAGTGGAACTTGTCATGATAGCCTCACCAATCGGCATGGCAGAATGTTGCTGTCACAAACTGGTACCAAGTAGGCCGATTGTGGTACAAGTAGAGACTTTTGATTCCCCAGACCTAAAAAAAGCAAAGAGAAGGTACATAAAACAGTTTATCAATCTGCCTGCACCCTATGTAATGTGCTGATAAGGGATGGAATAGAGTCCTCTTAAAACAGAACGGTGATCTTCAATATCAACCGAGACCCCGCATCCATATTTCTTATGGCACAACCAAACAGGACATGCAACACACCCGAATAGGATCCCCTCCTGAAAGTTCCAACCTTCATCATCTGACTCACGTGTTAGACTTCCAAGCTCTAGAGATTTCATCATGTGCAACCACAGAGCAACTTAAGCTCCGATACACAGGTAGACAACCTTTTATCTTCTCATTTAGGATTACATTTCCATAACCATACCAAATGCTGAGACCAGAGAAGTGTCCCTAAGGCCTAAGATGCTTTCGCAATCTCCAAGATTAGCTTCTGATAGACCTACTCCAGCTTCCAAGAACTCCGTAGTTCTCAGTCAGAGCTGCAGCAATTGCCCTGAGACTTGAAGCACTTCCCTAACGTGTAATTTGCAGACACAACATCGCAAACTCCACCCTTTTCGACTCGCCACTCGACGACGAGGATTCACAATCGGTAGCAACATTAAACAAGTCGGAATCAAAGCCGGTACCATTATACTTCGCAAACGAGATAACCCAATTATTTCAGTACCTGAAACAAGTGATCCGCTACGTAAATTCCAAGGTTCAAGAGTATAATCCAGAAAATCCCATTCGCGCGCTTCACCGGCCTCTGCTCCGGCTTCTCGAGCTCGAGCTGCGGTATCAAATCTAACGAACACACGATTAGTCTTCTTCCACACGCCTCCCTTCCAATTCCACAATTTCGCTCCACATCGAAAGTTCATTACAGAAGCATCAGCAGACAAAAAAAAAACAAAAATTTAGTCGGATGGCCGCAATGCAACAGCAGGCACGCCAGCTGCTCGCGGGAAGTCCGCACAGAACGCGACTCCAACCCAAACCCACCATTCCCGCGCAAATTTCGAGGTCAAGGAAGTCGAGATTACCCGAGCCGCTCATTCGACACGGCGGCCGGCGCCGCGGATCGGAGACCGGACGGAGGAGGACGACGCGGAGCCTCTCGGGACGGGCGGCGGCGGGGGCGGCGGGGAAGGCGGCGGAAGAGCTCGAGAGAGGCCGGACGCGAAGCCCCGGAGTGGGAGCTCGCGACGGAGACGGCGGCGCGAGCGCCGGCGAACGTTGCTGCCCGAGCTGAAACCGGAGCTGGAGCTGAAGCTTCGCCATCGCCGTCGTTTCGGCGACGGGAAAGGAGAGGACGAGGAAGAAAAGCGCGAGTCGCGGTTTTTTTTTTTGGTGCACGCGCCCCGCGCTGCTGGAGTAATTTTCGTTCTCGCCCCGGATTTTGACTGTTATTCGGAATTTTGGCCCCGAACTTTTTCAATTTGGCCAAAAAAAGGTCCCGAGGCTTTAGAGCTCTGGAGGAACGATGGTCGGAGCTAGCGATAGGAATGTGATGTTACAGCTTTATTTCAAGAATTTTACGGGAGGGACTGCGAAAAATGAAATAATCACAGTTTTCGAGATTTCACGGGGCACATTGTGAAAAAAATGAAAAAAGTCGGGCAATCCATAATAAGTATCACAATCTGGAGGGGAGAAAGTGCAATTCGGCCCCACAACGCACGTCAAAGTGGCGTCATGGTTCTTTCTACCTGCTTTTGGAACCATCTCTCTCTTTCTAATCTTATCGATTCGTAGCCATTTGGAATTTGATTTCTATTGAGTATTGATAAAAGATGCAATTATTTTTTTGTCACCTACTCTATTTCTACTTTACACACTCACTCTCAGATTTTTACTGCTTTTGCTCGTGGGAATCGAAACTTACTCCTGAAACTTACGCGCCCCCACCCCATCTTCTCCTGAGAAAGTTTTGAACCCCTCACCTCCCCCTTCCATGTTGGAAGGGTAGCCGGGCGAATCCCAATGGTTAATAAAAGATGCAATTCATTCCCAGCATTTTAGGTATTTGCTTGAGTGATAATGTGTGCGAGTCCATATTATCACGATAGTACATTCTCTAAATGTCGCTTTGGAAATACCGACCGTGCGTGCCAATGTGCGTGCCATCGGAGGACCATCGAAATTAAACTCTGTTGGGATGAACCGAGTGCGCAAAACGTGCCAAACACCCTACCGTCAGAACAAAAGAAGTCTTTCGGATGGGAAATTGCAAAATAAATTGCATTGACAACGGAAAAAAAAATGGACGAAGCCAAATCATTTTGGATTGTGCCACATTGAGATTCCTTGGGGGCCTCCATTACTTGGTAGCCCGCCCATCAAGATAAATCGGGCCGACCCGATTGACCTCTTCGGGCCTCCTTGCTTATTATCCGGCTGGTTTAATATGCAAATTACAGTGCTCCAGAGCTCTTGTTTCGTGAAAAATTCATAATCGATAAAACAATTTTTTTCAAAACAATTGCTCATATTCCTTATAAAAATGACCGGACGAGAAATTTTTTATTATCTAAAAAGATACATTTTGCATTGGTTAATTATCTTAAGAGATGCGAGTGATCATTTTTAGTAAAAAAAATTCAAAATATTCATTTTTTGTGAAACCAACGAAACAGGATAAGTCCACGTGGTTAGTAAAAAAAAATTTCATTATTGAGAACAACCATCTAAATGTTTTCATAGATGTGAAAATATTTTTGGTCTATTAATTTTTCTAAGAGGAAAAAGCAATCGTTTTTAGGAAAAAAATTGCGAATTATTTATTTTCCATGAAATGAACGGTGTTAGAGTAAGCACAAATTAGATGATATTCTATAATTTTGAATATCAAGAATACACCAAAATGAGAAAAGACTCACTTGGGTTTGCAATCTTGAAATCAAATGACTGTATGTGAAGGCTGCTACAATCCTCTTGTGCACTCATTTCGCTGGTTCTAATTAAAATGATACATGATCATGGGCCACAAATGATAATGGGCCTGGCCCATCACAATAGCACTTGAGTGGCCCACAGCTTGTCTATGCTCGTTCGCCAATTAGGACCGTTTATATAGTAAAACACATCGATGAGGTGGAAGTCTAGCGACAATTCACCACGTGTCCTTTTTAAAGTGGTGTGATGGCATCAAAATTAGGTGACATAAATAAAAGCGCACGTGGTTAATTTCACTGGCTTTTCAAGCTCTAGAAACCTTGGAAGTCTAATCCACAAATTTATTTAGCATATGTCGGAACTACACAAAAAAAATTTATATTTCCAAAACTATAGCATGATCGATGCCATCAGCTTATTTAATTATTAAGTTTTGCAATGTTCCCTTTAATTTATATAATTTTCTATAATCGTATAAGAATAAATTAACAAGCTTCAATTGGTGAATGTCTCTTATCTAATTTTCTTCCAAAATATATCTCGGTTCTTAAATTAATTGGAAATTTTCAGAAAAATGTTATTTCAATTTATCCTGTCCTTATCTCTATCTACTTCATTGGTCCAATACATCTGAACCCACTTTCTTTCAACTATGGCTAAAGGAGAGCTGCCATCTCAAGAGGGCTACAAAAAATTGGAGAATATTCAATAAATTCCCTAAAGTAGATCCTGCATTATAAAAAGAGATGGTTCGACGCAACTACTCTTGGGAAAAAAATTAAAAAAAGAAGAAGAAGAGTACATTAAAGAACAATCATTAGCAATAAGACAAACCCTAATCACCTTTGATTAATGTAAGCCAACCCTTTTAAGAATCATAGCTGTCTGGATCTGCGGGCAGGCAGCACATCATCATTGAATCCAATGGCAACTTTAATAACTCATTTTTTTTATCCCCACATGGCATTAAAAAAATAAATATTATAAAAGTTATGCTGATCTCGAGCTGCATTAGATTACACGTCGATCCTTGAGATAATACAGAGTTTTGTTAGGTAAGATTAGGTTACTTATTGGTCCAGAATTGATTAATTAATGAAAAGAAAGAATACTGAAACGAAAGATGTCTTTTGCATGTGGACCGGCGGATCAGCGTGGGGACCAAGAATCTCGGTTCCTCGCCGGCCGGCCACACATGCCATTTGCATCGATGGAACGGGAAAGCTGGTTCGATCCACGCCTTTATCCTGGGATTTGACCAGTGATTTTCTCACGGGCTCTCTCCACCACATTGTTATTGTCTCTATTATTAACGATGATCTCTTTGCTTTCTGTCCATGCTGTAATATGTAATAAAGAAAATAATGCAGATAATTTATAAATTTTGATCAGATGTGTAATATGATCTATAAACTTGATCAATAAACTTTGGTCCGACGTATAAATTATTCCCTAAAATTTTAATCTATTTAATGTGATCCATAAATTTATAATACTTATTGATACTTATTCAATTTAGTCATCGAATCATATAAAATGTCCAAACATTGTTTTTTTGGTAAAAGGTAAGAATAAAATGTCCAATGGAAAGAAAAAAAAAAAAATGTCCAATATTATTCCTAAACTTGAATTAATGGAAAGAAAACATTTAATATATATGGACTAAATTGAATGTGCGTTGAAGCTTTATGGATCATATTGAACAAACTAAAAGTTCAAAACTATACTACATATTGAGTTAAGACTTATGTACCACGTTAAACAAATTAAAGTTTGATAACAACATCACACATTAGACTAACGTTTAGAGATCATTTACGTCATCATTCCTTTTTAATAATCATTGAGACGGGATATCACTAGAGCCAATTCCAAAAGCACTGTATTAACTGAAACCTTAATCGATGATCATGAGGAGCAGTTTGGCGGCAAATCTCGACTGGTTTATCAGAACTTCGTTTCGGGTGTGAATCACCGATTGAAAAGCATATTTAATTTGTGCCACCACGAGCCTATTTTAGGCAGGTAATCATCAATGGCCTACCTTTCTTCTCGCTGACCAAAAAAAGAAAAAAGAAAAAGAAAAGACCTACCTTTCTCCCCTTTTCTTTTCTTTTCCAGAAATCTCGACACACTTCTTTTTTTTGGCCAAAAGTGCTTGCCCCACCTTCCGTCCACCCTTTTTCTTATACTTTTTATAGGGAAATTTTGACATACTAAGGTCTAGTTTTCTAGAATAAGTTCAATAATATCATAGGAACTAGCTTTAGGTGTCTCTATGGTTACCAAATTTTCTACAATAAATCTTAGGATTATAGTAATTAAATTTTCCCATTAATATGCACTAGTTGAGTGATTTATGATCTTATTGATAAATCAAAATAGGTCGCGTTCCTTCATTATTGTTGATCAAGTGAGTGGGTTCCAATAAATAACTGCCATAACCTATCACTCGATACATATTAATTGATGCTAACTAGTCATTTCATTTTTATTGATACCTTTTCCGCCATTTTAGACTTTCATCGATATGGTGTTGTTTAATAAATGTACAAGTAAGGTGGTTTTGTTTTTCTGTTTTTTTTTTTCTATTTTGATTTTGGTGAATAATGGAGAGCTAGGTTTAGATCATCACTTTGCTCTATTTGGGAAGATGGCGGAGTCAGAGGATGCATGATGAAATCGAACATTTTCTACATTGGACCATCTAATTTTTTTTCGTTCTTTATAAAGGAGTCGCTTTTTCTCTACTGGTTACAGTTTACTTGCCCTTCCGAGGCAACGCTTTTTCCTCTTTAACGAAGTTGCTTTCCAAGAAAATAATCAGAA
Organism: Eucalyptus grandis; assembly: GCF_016545825.1. Taxonomy (NCBI): domain Eukaryota; kingdom Viridiplantae; phylum Streptophyta; class Magnoliopsida; order Myrtales; family Myrtaceae; genus Eucalyptus; species Eucalyptus grandis. Next base: position 22,468,921 of record NC_052614.1, on the reverse strand, counting down.
AACTTTGTAACAATGTAAAGTCAATTCTCCAAAATTCTCCCAAAGGCATGTCAATCATTAAAAAACTTTTCCTGACTTTTTAATATTCTTTCATAATATGGTTGTTGAGGACATTTAAAGAGCCGACTGAAAATGGATTTAGAATATTGAAATCCAGCTAGAATCGATCGTGCCCATTTAAAAACAAGTGGTCAACCCATTTATATTTAGACACGCGAAGACCTCACATCCTCTCTCACTGTAGTCATCTTCCTCATCACATGCACGACTAAAAAGCTATCGATTATTCATGCCAAATTCAATCAATTCCGTTCCCCACAATTTGACTAATATCGCAATTCACGCAATGTAGCTGATCCTCAATTTTGATCGAGGTCCTCTTAAATTCATTTGCTGCTGATGATATGTAAATGTGGGCGTTTGACAATTCTTTGGAGATTGATGGATGAATCGTTGTCCTAATCTCCAATCTTGGAATTGCTTGTACTTTGTTTGTACACGACGATTATTACTTGCATGATCGAGTCATTCAAAATGTATATTTTTTTCCCTTCTCTGCCTTGGCCAATGTAACATCTTCGTTCTTTTGGCTTGCATGATCAAGTGTGCTTTTTCGTTTTCTTTGATCAGATTGATGATGTGGTGATGGCTTGTTGATGTGGGTATATCAAAAGAATTAGGTTAAATTGGTTAGACAATTGTCGAGGTGGCCGCGCATGGTGAAGTCGTAGAGGGTGGTGAGAGTGTCCATTGATGGATGGAGTGGGAGACAATGATTGAGAATGGGTATGTAGTGTATAAAGAACCAATTTATACGTAACACAAATCTAAAGTTCAAATCCATTTCATGATTTATGGATGGCTCGGGCTGGACTTTCACTATCCACCTTCATGCCCTTGTCCACCTAACTCCTAAGCTCCCTCACTAACTCCTGCTTCATGAAGTCATCATTCTTCAAAGGCAACCATATAAAGAGAAAATAATGCTAAAAATGAATCGAGACGAGTCGGTGTGGATGGGATTTGGTATGACTCGAGAATTTGCATTGTAAATAAATAGGTCAAAACGAGTTAAATGAGTCGATTTAAGCTCAATTATTTATAATCCGATCCAAACTCAATCAAACCTACCCATTTGATGGGCTTACCTGAGATTAACAATTGTTTCCTTTGGCAAGAAAGGGAAAGGGTCACACACGAGTAATATTGATGAATGGACTAACGTAAATGCATGATATGTTGTTGGTAGATAAATTTTCGTTATAACTCTTCCAAGGTAAAGTGTTGTCCTCCAATAAATGGTGTGTCGCTATTTATAGAGAGAGGGGGAGGTAAGGTAAGAGGAGGATATCGGCGGATGGTGTTCCGCCACGTGTCAAGGAAAACATGGGTTGATATCAATCCCACCTGAAAAATGCTATGGATACATTAGATTCGACCTTTCTTAACAAGCCCCACTCCGAATTTATCATGACAAAGCTCTCTAAATCATTCTAACTGATAAGGATACCTTGGTGTCCTGCTATTAATCCAGAATTAAATCTATATAGGCCGCATATGGGCCTAATTCCTTTTCAAGTGAATTTAGAAAAAGAAAACACAACAAATTATTATAATGACTTTTTCATAATTGTAATGATAAAGAGAGAGAGAGAGAGTTGATAGCACCGCCCACAGTGACCGCAATGACTAAAACTTTACTCTCCCGTCTGAGGGGAGGGGTTCAAAATCTGCATTCACATTGCGCGACTTACCTACGGCTGGGTCGTGGTTGTGGCTCAGTTCGTTTCGAATTTACGCCGTCGACAGCTAGTTGTATGTGATTTCCGGTCACTAAAAAAAAAGGGTTGATTACCAAAATGACAAGAGATTTGAAAACTATTCATGCGTAGGATTCCCCAAAAACCGACGCTCATCCCCAACGATCAGCCCGCCGAATCAGCAGCATCTTCCTATTTTTAATCCATAGGCAAGCTGTCGTAAGCTGCCAGTGTCGTGGGAAATACAATCATTAATCATCATCACTTATCACGACATTTGCTCTCTGTCCTATCACGTGGGCCCTCACGTGTCCTGGCGGCTCGCGGTCCATTCCCACCTCCCACGCACTTCTTCTGCCCGCGTAAGAACGAGAGCTTATCAACTTGTCTATTTTTCTTTCCCGACAAAAAAAACAGCGTAAGTGCCAAAATTTAATACGGAAGGATAATTAAATACCCAAAAGTTACCAAATGTACATTTAAATATTATCTTTTCTTTTAGAAAATTGAGATACTTGAATATTAAGGTCGGCAACCTTGATCAGAAATTCTACGTGGTAATTTTTTAATAATATAACTCGCATACATGACTCGTCGAAAATTGAATCATAAAAAAAATCAAAACGACGTTATTTTTTCTTTTTAAAAGTTCTAATATAAATATTAATTAAATTAAATTATTTATTTTTAAAAAGGAGGAGATGAATATTGTAGAAGGCGAGGGCCAAGACCTCGTCGCCTCCTCTCCATCCTCACCGAGAAGGGTCAATGGGGCCGCCAAGCCATAGTCAGGGGCTAACGACCCTACTTGACTGACGGCGAGGACCTGTAAACCTGTAGATCTAGGGTGAAGGGCCCTAACGGGCGGCGGCCCTTGGCCTGGCTAGCCAAAGACTAGCAACCCGCACCGAATTTAGTGGATAACTATGACCCAAGGGCTTGCTCAACCACACCATTGGTCGGTCAAGGCTTGGTAACCTCGGCTGACCCTTCCTCACTGTCGTTGGCCTTCCCCCAATGACAACGAGGAGCCAAAGGCAAGAGCTCTGCCTTCACCTTCTACAAATTTCATCTTCTTCCTTTTTTTCTTTTTTATAAATAATTTAGTTTTAAATTTAATTTGATTAATATTGTTAAATTAATATTTCGAGTTTAAATTCGAATAACGATTTTTTAAATAGAATTTGTTGAGAAAGATTTCTTCAAACTGATCATAAGTCGGATGAGACCTAAGTAGGTCTTTAAACTGCCTCACCTTGAATGGGTTTCCCAAGGTGCCTCTCCCCCACTTGGGTGGGAGTTGGAACACGGGATACTACCCCCATTGGGCTCTCCGGCCACGGCGCCTCTGGCGCCGAGATCCTGCCTGGAGAGAGATCCCTGTCATCTCTTAGCATACTAGGCTGATAAACCCTCAATGAAGGGTTCGAAAGGGGATGCCATCCCCTTTCAGGTGGCCGACCGGCCAGCTCGTCAGACTTTGTTTTGGACGTTAAAAAAAAAAAAGAGAGAGAAGTTGATCTGCCACTACAAGACAAAAGATGAAAAAAATATAAAATAAAAGAAAAAGTGAGGATTTCACTTTTACCTGCAAAAGAATCTAGTTCACATTAAAGTTAAAAGTTGCCAGCCTGAGGGCAGTCCCTAGGGGATTTAACCCGTGGGGAAGTGGGAAAGGCTGACACCCAGGAAAGACTAGGTAGAGCCAGGGTAGAGGCTTGAAAAAGATTTCTCCCCCAGTGGTGCTTTGCCAGACTCCGAAAGGAGCAGGACACCAGACCTGATGGCCGCGATGCCGACCCGGCGGTCCATGCGAAAGCATTCCCCGGAAGGTACAGCCAGAGGTGGGCTTAAGTCAAATTTTTTACCTTGGACACACATATAAAAAGCAAAACGTGTTCTTTCTTTCAGGAGAGTTGCAAAGAAGGTCGAGGAGCGCCGCACGTCAGAAGAAAAAGGAGCCCTATAAAGCGATAGAAGCTGCACGCGAGGAAGCCACCGTGCACACAAAAGACAAAGGTGTTGAGTTTCTTCTTGGACATACATGGAGCGCTTGAGCGCTAAAAAAAAAAAAAGTTTTGTACTGTAAGTTTACATTATTCATTTATAAATATTTTGGATTTGAGATTAAATCTAGATGTAAGAAATACTCGAACGTACAAGCAATTATAAATTCTGATCCTCCAATTATAATGGATTATTTATTGCTGGATCTTCTCATTGATGTAGATACCAATATTGGAACCGAGCTATGTAAATCTCTAGTATATTATTGTTCGTTTATTTCTTTAATAATTTCATATTGACATAAATTATAAGATTTTGTCATTTGCACGTATTATATTTCAACAAATGTTCATATTAAAACGATGTTGTTTTGGTTTATCTAGCCATACCAGCATGAAAAATGATGTTGTTTTCAACTTATTTAGCCATGTTGGCATGCAAAACAACATTGTTCATCCACTTGTCTAGCTAGAAAAACATTACAGCAGCATTTTGGTCGGATTTTATTGCCATTGATACTTAATTGATATATTTTGTTTCAATTTTGATACTTAAATGTACTTTTTATACTTTTTGGGACTTAAAGTATCCCTATGCTAAATTTTGACACTCCAATTAGTCCAGAAGGGGTAGTTTTGTCCTTTTGGTCTTGTCTTCAAAGTCATTCCCATTATATGAATTTACAACACGTTAATAACATAATCTAACACATTAACAAGGGCTCGTCTCACGTGGATATTATAAGATCCGATGGTCCAAATTGAGTTTAGCATGTATACTTGCTTTATAGAATATTTGCTTCCGAGTCCCGGACTAGTAAAATTTAGACCCGTAAGATTGTAGGGGTTTGGATTGGAACGTTTCATCACCGACGTTAAGGTGAATAATAAATTTCACAATTTATGTGGTTCGGATGCTTCGTGGAGTGGACCACGAGCGATTTTTCTCCGATTATCGTGACCATCTTGAAAGGATCAACACGAATTTCGCTTTTCCAGGCGCTCCATGCCCTGCCGATTTGGGGACCTCCTCCTCCTTTTTTATCCTTTGTTTTGTGCATTAATGGTGTCGGGGACGGACGAGAGTTTAGCCATTGAGCGATCGCGACCCCGAAGCCGACCAAAAGGGAAAAAGAAAAAGAAAAAGAGTCGAGGCCATTGGGCTGGTGATGAAAGGATCGTCCACATCTTGTAGGATCGTGACCTGGATTAATGTCGTGACAAGCTTCTGAACCACTCACATTGAGTTATTTAATTGCGGCATCCCTGGTATCTCGTGTGAATTATAAAAAGGCTTTCCAACTATTGGCATCTGAGCGAGGCTACCATCGTGATTCTTCAATATCAAAATTTCAAACCACAAAAAAATAAAATAATATGAGTTACTATAACGATAAATCTTAAATTGATAGATTTATAATAAATTTATTAAAAAATATTTTTTCATAAAAATCATAAATTGGTATACCCGTAATAAATTTTCACAAAACTATTTTTTTATCATCAAAAACTTTAAATTAATATATTTGTAATAAATTACTATTTATTAGTTTTTTTTCTCCGTTAAATGTCACGCGTCATTCAATTTAATAATTTGACAATAAAATTAAATAAAAATTAACGAAAAATAAATTTATTATAAATATATTAATTTAAGATTTTTGATAGTATGAATGTGTTTCGATTCATTGTCTCGTGGGATTGATCATGCCTTCTTTTCTTCTTGACCCACGCGGGAGCGGCATCGAAGTCGGCATCACGTGCGGAAACTGAACTCCAACGCCTCATTGATTGAAATGCGGACAAAGCTAATTACTGAACGTTGACCTTCGACTTTTCGAAACAGCGGAACTGAGCGGCGGCCATTGTTGACCTCCGAAATTCCCAGGAAGCATCGCCTCGTCCCAACCTCGTTGGCCGAGAAAACGCTAAAGGCCGAAAGCCGTTAAGAGATGAAGACAGCCCTCAATTCGACAATAGCAAAAACCCTCTGCGCCAAGAGGAGGATGGGAGGGAAGAGGAAGAAGCAAGACGAACCTCGCCGTCCATGGGAGGAAACACTCGTGGCAATCGGCTCGATCAGTACCCTAAACTGGTCCATCTGTCAACGATATAGGATATATGCTTAACTTGGATGAATCCCAGATCACGACACCCTAGCGTCCTTGTATGTGCTCGTGCAATTTATTGGGGGAAAATTTACCAAAGCATGTATAAATTAATTGTATTTGTATCAATTCAATCATAAATTTGTACCTATAGTAATTCAGTTTTAAGCATTTCAATTATGCTAATTAAGTTATAAATCTTTTGTTACATTGTCAATTTAATCTTAAATCTTTTAACGATTTGTTAATTTAGTTCATTTAGCTAATTTTAGTTGAAAGTCGCCAACATGGCTATTCAATCGACGCCAATCGTTTTAGGTGCCGTGGTTAATGCCGAAGTAGATGATTTTTATAATATTTTAAAAAAATTGTAATTTTTTTCCTTTCCCTTTTTTATTCGTTTCTCTCATCTTTTTTCCTTTTTTCCCTCTGCCACTTGCCGTCTCGCATGCTGGCCGTGCCACCTAACATGATTGGCACTAAATGGATCGCTACGTTGGTCATTTCCAATCAAAATTAGCTGAATTGATTAAATTCACAAATTATAAAAAAAAAAATTAGGATTAAAAATTAGCAAATTGTCAAAATGTTTAAGACTTAATTAGTACAATTAAAAGATTTATAACTAAATTGAAAAATTGTCAAAATTTTTAGGACTAAGTTGGCCAAATTGAAAGGTTTATTACCGAATGAGCACAAATATAACGGGTGTGAGATTTTTTTAGTAATTTTACCAAAATTATTGGGAATTAATTACATGTGCTTAAACTATGTTATGTTGTGGATACATGTTGCATAAAAGGAGCCTAAAGATTATGGATGTTGATTCAAACAAAATCTGCAAATCTACTAGTATGGACGTGGTTCAGTAGTGGTGCTCAAATTGCCTGCATATATATGTAAATTTCGTGTAGTCTTTCACAGCCAATTACACCATCATATTATATTATATTACATCCTAAGGTCACGAATATGGCTTCCAGAAGAGTTTGTTTATTCAGAAGCGTTCTTTGCCCGGGTTCTCTTTGCTTTACAGGTAAGCTTGAGTTTCATAAGCTTTCACCGGGTAATTGATGTGAGGGGGAAAAAAACAGAGATGACCCGATGATGAACAAGAAGAAAGAGAATTTTAGAATTCAAATGCAAAAGTTACCTTCACAGCCCTCAATCTTTGGGCAAATTTTATGGAAGGGTCGGTGATTTGAAAAATACCTGTAGCACATGTCCAAAACATGACAAGATGATTTAATCGTGCAATTTTTCTATTCTGATAGGACTAATGGCTATTAGTCCTAACAAGATACTAAAATGGCACAATAAAATCATCTCATCGTATTTTGGTAATTTGTTTGAATGAAAATTTCGGAACACATTAAATTGGTTTAGTTTTTCTAGTCACTAAATATTCAAGGTTGCAAATTAATATTTGCAATTGGATTTTAAAAATGTCGAAAAAAAAAAAACTTTTTGGAAAGCCGTGTTCGTGACCTTCTATGATAGCATAATTGGTTGTGGATCACACAAAATTTCTACATATGTAGGCAATTCGAGGATCACTATGACAACCATGTTATATGGAAATTGAGCCACGTCTTATAGAATTTTCGAGGATCTTGTGTCGATTAACATCCAAAAATGATTTAGAGTCTTTTTTTATTGAAAAATGTATCCACGGTATAGGATAATTTAAGCACGTGTAATTAATTCCCAATAGATCGCCTCTGATTATATAGATTTTTCTAGTCATTGGGAAAGTTTTCAACTAGATTCCACTTTCATTTACTTGGAAACGCATCTGATGTGATATATAAGGGGAGATGTATTCTAATGGCTCAATTTCTATAGACCATCAGGCGGGTGCAATTTTTTTTTTCTTTTTTTGGGTGGGAGTAGTTGAGAAATTTCGCAAATCATTTGTAGCTAATATATAAAAGGGAAAATGCGAGAAACGTATTTTGATGGAGAAAATAAAAATTAAATATGATTTCTTGTATTTTTCTCTTTGATTATAATAATCAAATAATAACTTAAAGGCTTAATTCGCATAACGGTCTTTGAATTACTATCAAAATAATAGCATGTGAATTACAAATTCTTGAAAATGTGGATCTTATAATAATTTATAATAATTTATTTTTTATTTTTTAATCCAAAATAGATTATTATTCTTAAAGTATATTAATGACGGTTATATAAGCATTTCCCATCAATTAATAAGCTAAATTCATGAATTTTTCTCTAATCAAAATATTTTTTCAATGCTTAAAATTAATTGAATATTTTCAAAAATATATTATTTCAATATATCTTTATCCTTATCCACATCTTCATCTACTTTATTGGTCCGATAACCAACTTTCTTCGAAAAGGGCTAATGAAACGAAAGTATATTCAATAATTCACTAAAGCAGATCCTGCATGATAAAAAAGAGATGGCGTGTCGCAACTGGTTTGGGTAGAAAAAGTACATTAAAGTTTGGTTGTTTCGTGTAAAAGAGAATTTTCCTCATTTTTCGGTAGTTAATTCGCTTAATAAAATGAATCATTTAAAAAAATTCCTATAAAAATTTAAATTCACAAAAAATAATTTTCTTTTATAACTAGATATGGATGATTCGATCCGAAATTTTACACTTGAGCACGAAAACTCTATCGTTGATTCCTAGGATTCAAGACCAAGTTTCCGGTACCTGGGCCCGAGTCCATCGAGGTTGAGCCCAAGACCCCAATGCTCGGGCTTGGCCCTCGTATCCTTGGTGTCCATACCCGATGCTTTGACACCCAAGCTTAAGGGTGTGTATGTCGGATTGCCCAAACCAAGAATCGCTCCGACTGAACCAAATCGATTGGTGTGATTTGATTCCCCAAAGCATCGGTCCAGTCCTCAATTTTATAAAATTTCGTGATCAATTCCCGGTTATGAAAGGAACTAGACCAGATCGGACTGGTGGATTTGATCGATTCTTTTTAAAAAAGTAACAATAAACCCTAAAATAGGTGGGATTGGACCGAACCAATTGGTCCTCAATTTGATTGACTCTAATAATTTTTAATTTTTTTTTTTTGGCTAAGTAATCAGTTTTATGAGATCGGACTGAACCAATTGGTCTAATCCTTGATCCCAAAAATTGGGCACCGGTCCTCTCGGTCCAATTCCCGATATTTAGGTGGGATTGGACTAGACCGGGAATTAAAACATCCCAACCCAAGCTTGAGTCCATAAAAGCCATGTTGAGATCCTTAGCATTCAAGCTCTTGTCTTGACACTTAGGCTTGGGCCAACAAAAGCCATGCATAGGTCCTTGACGCTTAGACCTGAATTCTTGATTAATGAAATTGAATGTCGAAAAGGTAAAAGAAAAAAATAATACATAAAAATACAAAAACAATTAGAAAATATGATTTTTTGATAATTTTTCTTATCATATTTTCCTTACTAAATAACAGGGAATTATTTCCAAATCTTTTTCAAGTTTTAGCCAAGCATTAGAAAATAAGTTCATTTTCCTAAAAATGTTTTCTAAAAATGGTACATTTATGAATAAGTTTAAAAATATTTTTCTAAATGTGATCATTTATATCACTTTTAATAATTTATTAATAATTTTTTATTATCGATAATAATTCATATCTAAACATAAGTTTGGTAAAAAAAAAAAAAGACTATTTAAAGAAAAATATTTTTTAAATTTATGAGTCTAAAAGAACATTGACCCGAGCACCACATTAATTAGCAGTACGACAAATTAGTACAAGCCGACCTTTTAAGAATCAAAACTGTCTGGATCAGGCAGGCAGCCACCATCGTTGAATTCAAATAGCGACTGTAATTACTCGTTTCTTTTATTCTCACTTGGCATAAGAAAAATGTTATATATTATAAAATCATGCTCATCTCGAGCCGCATTCCACGTCGATTCTCGAGGGGAAAAAATAGTTTGTTAGGCATGTTTAAAATGATTGATTGATTTATTTATGCTAAGCATGTTAAGCTGATTGAATTAAAAAAATAATAATAATTTCGTCCGTTGCATATGGAGGTTGGTGGAGATGTAGATACCCAGGGGACCAAGAATATATGTTCATTGCCTGCCACCCCCACATGCAATTCTCATCATTATCGTGGGATTTTTGACCCGCGATTTTCTCATCGACTCTTTATCAATCACTAATTTTTGTTATTATCTCAATAATTAACGATAATCTCTTCCTTTCTGTCTATGCATTACTAATATCTAATAATCATGGAGACCGAATATTGCTTGCACCACTTTCAAAGCACTATACTAACCGAAACCCTATTCACCCTTTTTCATAAATCTTGACTCACTTTTTTCCTTGGCCACCTTCCACCACCCTTTTCTCATTTTTTTACGGGGAAAATTTTGGAAAATACTTTTTTTTTCCCATCTTAGATTAAAGCGATATAAATTATTATTATTAGAGCAATATTTTTCCCACCATTTATCTTCGACGAAATAAATACGCATTTAGTAAAATTTACTCATTGATAGGTTAGATTATTTTTCTCTTTGCCATCAAGACTTTCTCGTTTTCTATTAGTACATCCAATCTACCACATGATATATATATATATATAGGGAGAGAGATGTGATTAAGAAAACGACAAGAGATTTGAAGACTATTAAAGCATAGGATTCCAAAAAATCCGACTCCCATCCTCACGATCATCCTGCCAGGTCAGCATCTTCCTATCCTATTTTCTCCTAATGCGCAGGTAGCTGTCTGTCTTAGTCGTCATCGCAAGACACGACATGCTCTGCGCCGTCACGTGGGGTCCCACGTGCCCTCGGTGGGTCGCGTCGGCCCCACTTGCCTCTTCTGCTCGCATAAGGGCGCGGGCTTATCATTTTCTTTTTCTCTATTCTGAAGTGCGCCCTCGTCCTTTTGCTCATGTCTTCAACAAATTATTATTTAAATAAGAGTCAATATAAAGAAAAACTTTTAACTAATACATTTTACTATAAATTTATCATAAATTAATTTTTTGATCACGAAAAACTCTAAATTGATATACGTATAATAAATTTACTAAAAATTAATTTTTTGACCATTAGAAACTATAAATTTATATATTTGTGATAAATTTACTATTCATTAGTTTCGTCAAATTGGATTAATATTACGAAAAATCACAAATTAGTAACGGAATATAAAATCCAAAACCGGTACACTCGTTAACTACCACATGTTCTCTAACTCGGCAATTTGACATTAAAATTTAAGAGAAATTAATGGAGGATAAAATTGTTATGGGTATACTAATTTAGGAGTTAGTTTAAAGTAAATGACACCAATTTAAAGTTTTTCATGGTATTAATCCTAATTAACTAACAATACGTGGATAACTGAATCCAACACATTAAAAGTGATGTATCTCATGTGGATATCATTAGATCCGATGGTCTAAATCGAGTTCAACATATATATTTTATTTATAGAACATTTCCTCCCGAGCCCTCGGACTCTTAAAATTTATGCCCCTAGATTGTAGCTGTGTACTAAATCATGCAGCATAGGGTTCGGGTCGCGACATTTGGTTGCCAAACTCAAAAGTGAAATTCACAATTGATGTGGTTCAAATGCTTCGTGGACCACGAGCGATTTTTCTCCGATCGCCGGGGAGCATTTTGAGGTGGCGAACATGAATTTCGCTTTTCAGGCACTCCACACCCTGCCAATTTGGGGACCCCCTTTCCTTTGTCCTGCGCATTATGGCGTGGGGGGATGAACCAGAGCTCGGGTTTCAAGTGATCGCGACACCAAAGCCAACCCCCCCAAAAAAAAAAAAAAAAAAAGCCGAGGCCATCATGCTGGTGATAATAAGATTGTCACATTTTCACGGGATCACGATTTGGATTAACCTCGTGTCAAGCTTATGAAATGCTCGCATTGGGATATTTAATTTTGGCGTAACCTAATACCTAGTGTGAAATATATATAAACGCTTTCCAATTGCCTGCATTTCAATGAGACTAATGACATAAATGATCAATAAACTTTAGTTCAATGTGCAATATAGTTATCGAACTTTTAATTTATTCAATGCAACTTTTGAACTTTAGCTTAACATTTTATGTGGTCTCAAAACTTTTAATTTATTTATCGCGATTCATAAATTTTTAGTATATGTTCAAATTTAATATAAAAAAATCAATATTTTCATTTAATTAATTGAAGATCTTAGATTATATTAAATATTTTCAACTATATCGTGTGCATAGTTTATATTGAACAAATTAAAATCTTTAGAACCACTTTAAATATTAAGCTAAAATTCAAATATTATATTGGATAAATTAAAATTTTTAAAAATTTACATTATCCATCGAATTAAAGTTGAGAGATTATTTGTGTAATTATCACTATTAATAATATTAATCGAGACGAAGAAGAGAAATAGACACGTGCCTCAGTTTCGTTAGTCTCGAGGGGGCTTAATCAACCCTGTCGACTCGACCCACGTGGAAGCGGCATCGGGAGCCGGCGGCACGTGCGGGAATTGAAACGTGGACGCCGTCTCATTTATTGATATGCGGACGGACAGCGTGATTACCATTAATTCCGCAGTTCATTGTTGACCTGAGAATTCTAAAGCCACCTCCATGATGGAGACATTTCAAAACTTTTTTTTTTTTTTTACTTTTTGGTCGCATTTCAAAACTTTATTTGATTCATGAAAAATAATTTACTGAGACTAATTATTTATATTATTTATAAAAATAAATGATTTTTATCATCCATGGACATATATAGATATTAATTATTATTGATAATGAATTTTTCATTAATCAATTATTTCAAATTATATATATATGATCGATTTTAAAAAATATCTATAAAAGCATTCATTTTTATGAAACAAACAAACTTAATACAATATTTTTTGGCTAATAAAAACTAAAACCTCGAATTATTATAAATATATATCTGTACCATATTTATTTTAAATTAATTTTTACTTCACATAAATTTTGAATTAATACACTTGATGCCACATTTATCCCGAGCTAATTTTAATCTTGCAAAAGAATCCCAAATCACAAAAATCTTAGATTGAGAAATCGATTAAAATATGTTAATTTTGCCTTAAGAGATTCCTCAAATTTTTCAAAAATTTGCTAAAAATTCTTATTCTTTTTACCATGAATCTTTATGACTTCTTTCTTCGGTCTAGAGGAATTTTTGGGATTTCGAACGTACGTATCTGTTTTCATAGAGAAAAAGAAAAATAAGATTAACTTCTCCATCTGAAGATAACAGCTTGCACAAAAAAAATTACGCAGACCGTATAAATTAATTCTATTTGTTACCCCACATCACGAATCCAAAACAGGAAATTTAGGAAAAAAAATATGATGTGGTTTCGAATCAACGCAAGAGAGTAGGACGAGGAAAACAAGACAAATCACGACACAAAAGAAAAAAAAAAAAAAAAGGGGGCAGAGAAAGGGAAATTAGGATCGTCTATCGAAATTGACTCGTGTCTTCGGTGTCCAAAGAAAGATCCACCGGTCACCGACCACGACGTTTTGGGATTGACATTTTACCAATTACCCAGAAGTGTAAAAGAGCACGTGAAAAATAGTTCCAGAAATTTTTGCATGATAATGTTAATATGTTTTTATTTTTCCAATTGTCCGTAAATTTTTGAAGAATGATTCAATGTGGTCCTTTCCTTGAAATCACAGATGGAATTAATTGACGTGGATGAAATAATTTGCATAATTTCTGACTTATCATTACGCCTCCTCAATTACATTCCCGCACTTAATTTATTGGTCTGAACCATGTCAAATTTAGATTTAATCTCAACACAAAATGTTTATCAATTGTGTTGAAGCATTGATATCAAAACATAACACGTAACTAAATGGATACATAGTATAAAATATTTAAGATATGAATTCTTATATAAACATTTCTACTTGCGCTTACATGTCATGGGCATTATTCTAAATGTAAATCAACATGCCGCATTAACAGAAGAAGCATTCAAAATTGCTTAATCGAACGAGTCCAAACACGTCACAAGCAAATAAAAAAAATCAAATTATATCGAGATGTTTATCATTCATCACGATGAAGCTTATCCCAATACATCAACATGGATGGCGTGCATATCTTTTCAATTGGTCATGCCGGGTTTTGGATAAGACTCGTCGAGATTTATCTTGTGGAACATCCGACGACCATCGTCAAGCTCACAGGAATGGTTTTTGGAGAGAAAGAATCAAAACACGACAGTTTAAAAGGATAAAAATGGACAAAAAGAATAAAATTATGACAACTCAGTAACTTGTAAACAAAAGCCCGCAAATTAAAGTTCGAAGCAAGGAAGAAATCATCACCAAAAATAGAAAAAAAAGGAAGAAATCCACGATTTACTTACCTTTTGAGAGATGAAAAGCAAAATCACTTCTAAATAGATTTTACTAGCATGACAGTTCTCAGAGTTACTATAAGAATAACAGATTCTTACAAATCACAAATTTTTAAAAGAGTGGGGCCACAGCGATAACATTGTACTTCTAAAGGATGGAGAGTGTGACAGCTCAGCGGCGATGCGCAGGGAGGAGACATGGCGGTACGTCCACTCCTCGGTCCCCGAATGCAGGGAAGGAGCGCATCTCTTGTCCCACATCGCTCAAGGGGAGTTCTGGTTAGCTTATAAGACTTGCGGTCCTTCTATCTGTATATACGTGTTTCTTGGATAATATGGGTTGTCTCGAGAAGAATAAAACCGTGAGAATTTACTGTCAAAGCAGATAATATGTGTAAAGTGGATACTCTGAATTTTACAATAATTAATAATTATTTATTATTTAAAATTTAAAAATTAATATATTGAATCAAAATAATCTTCCAATCATTTCTCATTTTAAATTCGAGGAAGAGGGAGAAGAGATCGGTGCTGAAGTTCTTAAATATAGTCCCGCTCATTAGCTCATCTCTTCTCTTACATCCCCATAAATTTCGGCCAAAGCTTTCTCCCTTTGTCCATCGCTTTTCCTTCCTTCCAAAGTCTTCTCCGTCCGTCCGTCCGTGCCTTCCGGCGCCGCTTCTCTCTCGCGCTCGCGCTCTTCCCGAAGCCGATCCCTCGCGTTCTCGGACGACGAGCCGCCGCCGGCGACCACCACGGCGACCGCCGCCGCCACCGCCGCCGCCGCCGCCACCGCTGCCACCTCGCGCGCGCCATCGCCACCCGCGCCCTCCCCTCGTACCGGATTGCCCGGAGCGGCCCGAAAGTTCTCGGACACCTTCGCGCGGTCCGTACCGGAAGCCGACAACTTTTTCCTCGTCGTCGTCGCGTAGCGGACGCCGTCCTGTCTCCGAGGAAGCTGCCGGTTCGGAGGAGCTGTCGGAGTGGAGTGCTTTTGGTTCGGAGATTTCGTAGCACTTGCTCGAGGCAGGGAGGGAGGGAGGTAGTTTGGGATGGCTGTGTTTGGGGGAGCGCAATGGAGAGGCCTGAGATCCGTGGCCGTGATCTTCGTCAACCTCGCGTTCGCTCTTCTGCTCGCCTCCGCCGAACGGGGCTTGAAGCTGAAGGACGAGCCTTCTTCCCGCGTCGTCGATGGACCGCCCGTTCCGGGATTCCTCTCCAGAGCGGCGAATTTCCTGTGGCAGTCTGATGGAGGAGGTTACCAGCACGTCTGGCCGGTAAATTTCGGATTTTCGGAATCTCGGTTTGAGCTTACGGTTTGTCGCGGTTGTCTTGTCTTTTTTTCATGCCGATTGAACGCGTAGAGATCGGTTTCTTCGTTTGAAACGTGGCAATGTCGGCCTCGTCGGAACACGGATGCGCTGAGATGTTCGGCGCTTTCGCTTCGTCGGGCAGATCAATCTAGCCGTGTGTGTCGTGCGTTTTTGCTCTTCTTTGTAGTCGATTAGGGACGGATTGGAATGACGGGTTGTGCTCTGCAGGAGATGGAGCTCGGTTGGCAAATTGTTGTCGGTTCCATCGTTGGCTTCCTCGGCGCGGCCTTCGGGAGCGTTGGCGGCGTGGGCGGCGGCGGCATCTTTGTTCCCATGCTCACTCTGATCGTAGGCTTTGATCCCAAGTCGGCTACTGCTATTTCGAAATGTAAGAAAGGAGGGTAGTATGCGTTCTTACTTATAGGATTTCGAAACGCAACAGTCAATCTCCGGCTGAGAATTTACTGTAGATTGAAGTTTCGTGTTTAACTTGAATATGGTGTTGACGTTTCATTTGTTTAGCTAAAGGATTTCAAAGTGTCCTTCGTCAAAATCTTTTGTTTTTTTGGGGTACTTCAGTTGATTATCATTCCGTTTCATTGTAAAAAATTGATCTGCTGGGATTTGATAATTTGAAGTATATGACATTTTTTTTCTTTACGGAGACAATTTTGTCCGGCAATTGATTTCTTGAATTAGCTGCCTTTCATAAAAGAACTGGCCGTCAGTATAATTTGTCTGGTATTTTCATGCAATGGGGACACTCTGATATGCTACTTGCTCATTTGCCAGGTATGATCATGGGTGCTGCGGGATCAACTGTTTACTATAATCTCAAACTCCGGCATCCTACAATAGATATGCCTATAATTGACTATGACCTGGCGCTGCTCATCCAACCAATGCTTATGCTTGGAATCAGTTTAGGAGTTGCCTTCAATGTGATATTTGCTGACTGGATGGTTACAGTTTTATTAATTGTTCTCTTCATGGGTAAAGTATCGTCGAAGACAAAATTTTGGTTAGAACTAAGCTTTTCCACAAAGAAGTAACATTGGTTAATTATTTGCGCGTTGCAGGTACTTCCACCAAGGCATTCTTAAAAGGGGTCGAGACATGGAAAAAGGAAACGTTAATGAAAAAGGTATTTGGTTCAGTATTTGGTTTTGTAATGCGCATTTTTTTATGCAAAGCATTTGAACTGTCCGACCCAAGATAATACCTGGTTGTGCTAAAAGATGATCATTCTTAATATGTAAATAGCATTGGAGGCGAAACAGTTTTCTATGAGTAAGACCATTCCAGTAGAAGGATTGAAAAATTGTTTCAAGTTTCCTGTCATTAAATGAATCTTCATAATTATTTGCAGTTGTGAGCTTGATAGCCATTTTAATGCTTCCAAACTCCATACTAACCTCCTTAACTGTAATTGCTTCTGACAACAGGAAGCTGCGAAGAAACTAAATTCTGTTGGTGAGTCTGAGCATTTCTTTTAGATTGCTTGTTTTACATATTCTCTGTGGAATCTATATCTTTGATGGTTTCATATCAACATTTCACGTTCTTCAGGAAATGGTGGCACAGAAGTGGAATACAAGCCTCTTCCTGGTGGTCCAGGCAATAGCCCACACCAAGGCATGAAAAAGACGGAGGTGACTTTACTGACCTTATAATCAGCACAACAGTTTTTTTTAAGTATCTAATCTGGTGTGCTGATGCAGTACACAGTCCTTGAGAACGTTTGCTGGAAGGAACTCGGACTTCTTGTCTTTGTTTGGGCTGCATTTCTTGTCCTGCAGATTGCCAAGGTTTTGTTCTTGCTTTAAGTAACTCTTGAGAATTTTTGAATCTGAAAATTTCTCTGTCTGCATTGATATGGGGGCTAACAAATACCAATTATTGAATTCTTGGTGACAGACTCAGACAACTACTTGTTCTATTGGATACTGGGTACTCAACCTGTTACAGGTTCGTTAAGACAAGTTTGTTTCTCTAATTTTGACGTTTTGATAATTAAATTTCAATAGATAGGTAGATATAAGTCATGAACATGGTTGGCCCCTGACTTTTTATCTGATCATGTTCTGGAAATAACTGGTTCCTATAAGTTGTAACTAATTTTGAAGCATTACCCAACCTATGCAGGTTCCAGTTTCTGTTGGAGTATCTCTTTACGAGGCAGTTAGCTTATACAAGGGAAGGAGAGTAATCGCTTCCAAAGGAGATTATGGCACTGGTTTGAAGGTGAGCCAATTGGCCCTTTATTGTGCTTGCGGTGTCCTGGCTGGAGTAGTAGGAGGACTACTTGGACTAGGTGGAGGATTTATAATGGGGCCACTATTTTTGGAACTGGGAGTTCCTCCTGAGGTGAGTCTTTTCTTTTCTTTTTTTGGGTCAAGTTATAACTATTGTATCAGTCCAACACGTCACTGTTTGTTCACTGACCTCTCTTTTGTCCTAGCTTGATAGCAGATGAGGTGACTTAGATTCTAGCATACTACTCTCAAGTCTTAACCACTGTTTTGATATTGCTGGCCTAGAATGGCAAGCAAAAGTATAACTTGGATTGTCCTGCCAAAATTCATGTAGGAATTTGTTTTAAGTACTATGCAGGCTGAATTGAAAATTGATTAAGAAGTTTAGTACAGACTAGCAACATGTTTCTGGTCTAGAGGTGCCTGTGATGGACTGCCATATACTAAACCGTTCAGAGTCTTTGCAACAAGTCAAATGCAAGCATGCCTTGATTGAGTGATATCTGGGGATGCTGCAAAACTTAAAAATACTTGGAATATCAAATTTCCTTTCTGTGTTTGCTTTGGGGGGTAAGGACAACCTGATTTGTATTAAGAACAGAGACAACAGTACCACAGCGACCTTTCCTTCTGTCACTTTTCGTGCCTTCTGCTTACAGCCTTTTGCTTCTGTTACTTTTCTGCAGGTCTCCAGTGCCACAGCGACCTTTGCAATGACCTTTTCCTCGTCCATGTCCGTTGTGGAATACTATCTTCTAAAACGTTTTCCCGTCCCTTACGGTAAGTTCCTGCACCATGGGATTAAGATAAGATCTTTATAACCTGCTGAAATATCTCAATAGTCAACGGTCTTGTAAACTCTTCCCAAAACTAAATTACAAATATTTGAAAAACGCAGAAAAGATTCTGTGCATTAATGGTTACCGTTTGTCATGCAGCACTCTATTTTGTTATGGTCGCTACATTTGCTGCTCTGGTAGGACAACACATTGTGCGAAGGCTTATTATTGTACTCGGAAGGGCGTCCCTTATTATCTTCATCTTAGCCTTTACAATTTTCGTCAGTGCCATCTCGCTAGGTGAGTACCTGTACCTCTTTTGTACTCTGTTCTCTTCCTTAAGACTCAAAATCTACTCAAATCGCCATTGGTATCTTGTTGTCTTCCAATTTCTTTGTCGAGACTGTCCTTGGAATTTAAATATGATTTTTGTATTGTCAGGTGGAGTTGGCATATCCAACATGATAGGAAAGTTTCATCGGCATGAATACATGGGATTCGAAAACCTTTGCAAGTATGATGCGTAGTGTCTGATTTGTTTTGCCAGCATTTTCTCGTCCCTGGTCTGTGTACTGGGCACAGAGCATTCTGCTGGGAACTTAAATGTGCCTTTGCTTGGTGCCACTTCTGGGCTTTGCAGACTAGAGCATTTTCTCGACCCAAATCAAACATTAGAGTCGTTTTAACTTTTGATCTACTTGAATTTTACTGCGATGTATCGATTTGATTCATACAACTTTTGTCATCTTTTTTGTAAGAAGATTCTTTATGAATCAGAGAATCAATTTCTTTGTGCTTCAGAGAATCAATGAAAAGAAGAACTTGAAATGACTAATGCATGTGAAGGTTGCGTTTGATCTCCGCAAAAGCTTTCCCTTTTGAGTTTGGTTATCGAGTTAAAAAAAAAAAAAAGGCTACTCCCGTACGCTTGGTACGGAAATGAAGATTGTTGTTTGGCCTGAAATTTGTAAAATTTGTTGGATTGTGCTATTCTGGGGAGCCACTTGGTTTATCAGAATTTGATCAACCGTAGAAGACCCTATCCCTGTTCGCCAAAAGGAAGCAATGAGCCTTACAGGTCCCTGCAGCTTCATCCAGCCTTCAATTGAATGGAAAGAAAATACAATACTCTTATCCAACCAAATAGTAGAATACAAAATCACCTACGAAACCGAGAACGCGCAGAAGCGAAATCTGAGATGTAGCCAAACTCGTCCTTGTCCCGAACTCGAAAACCCCCAGAGTCGAAATTGAATATGACAGCCTTGCAAAGCTCCTCCTAGTGCTGCCCTACACGTGAATTTTCACTTGTCTGTGCATGACGTTCTTGATGTCCAGTCATGACTGATAGGCAGCGACATCACGCTTACTCTTTTCAGAATCCTGACGACGAATTTAACACGGCATCATCTCCAGTCAAGCACGATTCCTCTTTTGCTTTTTTGGGGGGTGTTTGCTTTAAAAGCTTTTTCCCCTTGTGTGAATCGCTCCCCGCCATATATCATGCGTTTGTCCCCTTGCTAATGAATGGAAATATCAACTTTGGTCCTTTCGTTTCTGTTCCCACTTCAATGGAGCAGGTGGCTCCCAGGGCCGTACCGTGAATCACGTTCTTGCAAAACCAAGATAGCCTTTTGGCTTATCCCGCGTCGTATAATTAAAACGTGGTAGGGAGGGTGGGTAACTCCTTAAGGAACAATGATTCTCCTTCGGTTTCTGCCTCACCTTTGACATTTGCCTATCGCTCTCCCCGTTCATAGTTTCTCCGGCTTCCCCCCACCCTTAGCTTTTAGGAGATCCTGTTCTCTGCCTCACCTTTGACATTTGCCTCCTTTAGCAGATAAAGAAACTGCAATGCCTTTGTTTCGCACCCGGTCGGAATCTTTTCGCTTAGTGCTGATGGTACTGTTCCAAGTTCTCGTGGCCATGGTGTTTGTTTCAGCCGATAGAAGCCTCCGACTTGAGTCTATGGGACTCGGTGGGATGGAAAAACCGGAGAGCAATTACTTTCTCCGAGCAGTGGATTACTTATGGAAGCTGAATCAATCTAGTTATCAGCATGTCTGGCCGGTAATTTTACTGTTCACCCGTGGATTGAAGCGTCGCTCTACATGA
This sequence comes from Eucalyptus grandis, assembly GCF_016545825.1. Taxonomy (NCBI): domain Eukaryota; kingdom Viridiplantae; phylum Streptophyta; class Magnoliopsida; order Myrtales; family Myrtaceae; genus Eucalyptus; species Eucalyptus grandis. The sequence continues at coordinate 22,448,181 of NC_052614.1, read as the reverse complement.
ACATAAATTTTTTTTAGAGGCCACATAGAAACTTTGCTCATGAAATCGACTCTTCGGTTCAATTTACGTTTATTCAAAAAGTATATTTGTAAACGGAAGTAGCTTAACTTGCGATCTTTCCACTGCAGGAGATGAGTTTTGGGTGGCGGATCGTCGTCGGTACTGTGATTGGAATCTTTGGAGCGGCTTTCGGGAGTGTTGGTGGCGTTGGCGGTGGCGGCATCTTTGTTCCCATGCTCAGCTTGGTCATCGGGTTCGACCCTAAATCATCAACCGCCATATCAAAGTGTAAGTAGTCAGGACTGAGTGATTATGCTAATTTACTTGGAAAGAATCTGCACAAGAGTCGAAAACCAAAGTAGAACTTGGGGCAAAAAATGGTGAAGGAAACAAATTATGAATTCCAAGTCCATGTCCGTCTTCACATGAAGCCGAAAAATTCGAACTTGATACAATTTGATGGGTACTAGACTTACTAATTTCATTCTAGCGGTTTACTTCTTTAGCTTGAACTTGGCTTTGGATTGGCATACATGAGCAGTGTCAATTTGGATTTGAACTTCTGTTTGGCATTGTTGTTTCTGTCAGGCATGATCATGGGCGCGGCGATCTCGACTGTCGTGTACAACCTCAAGCTGAGGCATCCTACCCTTGACATTCCTCTAATTGACTACGATCTAGTGTTGCTCATCCAGCCGATGCTTATGCTCGGCATTAGCATAGGTGTTGTATTCAACCTCATATTCGCCGACTGGATGGTTACGATCTTGATCATTCTCTTGTCATTGGGTAACTGTTTACATTACATAGTGTTCTTTATGTTTCAATCTGTTCTTCCATGTTTGATCCAAACGACGCCCCTTGATTTGTCCTCAGGCACCTCAACCAAAGCATTCTTCAAAGCCTTAGAAACCTGGAGGAGGGAAACCGTTTTGAAAGAGGTAGATCCTTGTGCGAAAAGTTTTTCCTGGAATCAAAATTGCTAGTGCTGCGATGATGCATTAGGACATTTTACAGAGAATTGCTTCATAAGGTGTATGTATTATTAACCATGGCCTCATTATTTTCAAACTCTATGCTGATTCTCTAGGAGGCAGCTAAACGTTTGGAGTCGAGCGGTGAGTTCACTAATCATTCCCTTTTACTATGTTCAATTCAATAAGATAACCATCGTCTCCAATCATCTCTTGAGTTTTCCTTTTTATTTGATTTAGCTGAAGACGATAGCAATGCCCAACTGGAACAAAGGCTTCTTCCCCAACCGGCGAGCAGCACCAAGAAGACGCAGGTTTTGCAAAGCCTTGGCCGTTTGAAATCAGTACGTGTAATATGTTAATTATCTGAACTTCGATCCTTATCGGTGATTTTGGTAGGTCTCGCTACTTGAGAACATTCGCTGGAAGGAGGTTGCGCTTATTACTTTTGTTTGGGTCGCGTATCTCATTCTGCAAATTTCCATGGTAAATCTTATGCTCATCACATCTTCTCTTGGCAAGTATATTAGCTTCACAGAAGACCGGTTTGATCTTGAGTATGGTGGGGCAAGTGCTGAAATCTGGATTATAATTTGACAGAACCAAACAGCAACCTGTTCAACAGCATACTGGGTTTTGAACTTTTTACAGGTACATTTGGTCATTTCTGTTTTCATAGAAACAAGAACTTCTTTAGCTTTCCATTCCGGCATTGTTGCACTTCTAACAAAAGAATAAACAGTGGTACTTTACAACCTGAATTATAGATTTTTGTTTCTAGTACTCTGACTTTCGGATCACTAATCAGATATGTTTGACCCAGTTAATAAAGATGTGCCGCAATAATGGTTCATGATGTGAATTTGATGACAAAATGAAGAGTTTGTGGTTGCAAATTGCAACCATTTGCTGTAAAGTCTGGTGGAATATGAAATCGAAGTGTTTCTAATGCAAAAGCCAAAAGTAAAATGCCGGTTCTTTTGTAATCCAAATTAAATGCTCATTTGGAGACATTTTCGATCTGGTTTAGACTAAAAATCCATGAACTTGCAGGTGCCAGTTTCAATTGGCGTGTTTGCATACGAGGCGATCAGCTTGTACAAGGGATGGAGGTGATTGCATCGAAGGGAGAAAGGGTAAGAGGTGGCAAGTGCGCGAGCTCTTGGCATATTGCGGCTGTGGCGTTTTGGCTGGAATAATTGGCGGACTGCTAGGAATCGGTGGAGGATTTGTCATGGGTCCTCTATTTCTGGAGCTCGGCATCCCTCCTGAGGTAAAACTTTCGGAACCTCTAAGATTGTTAAAGAACCTTGTGAACTTCCTCCAAGTTCTTTCGACGACTTCTTAATGAATTTTGTCAAACATTGAACAGAAAATCGAGAAAAGCACGACATTTGACTGGTTTTGTCAGTATAATGAATCTGATGAAGAAATCTGGTTTAGATTTTTCAGTATGGGAACAGTTTTTACAAGCTGGGCACGCTTTAATTTCTAGACGGAAGGAGAAACATAACTACTATGAACTGTTAGCTAATCTTTGCGCGGTTGTGCAGGTCTCGAGCGCCACTGCCACATTCGGAATGACCTACTCCTCGTCCATGTCTGTGGTCGAGTACTATCTGCTGAAACGTTTTCCGGTTCCCTACGGTACGTTCACGCTTCTGATGGGCACTGTTAAATGACCATTTTCAGAAACTGTCGAAGCAAACGCCGAAAAGCTCAACCTACTCAACAGCTCAACTTTGATGTGATAGTATGTGGTGTCATTGATCCTGATTCAGATACTATCTGATGCTATCTCGCAGCCTTGTACTTCATTCTCGTGGCAACTGTTGCTGCCTTTGTCGGGCAACACATCGTGAGGAAGCTGATAATCATAACCGGAAGGGCGTCGATCATCATCTTCATCCTGTCCTTCACGATATTCGTCAGTGCCATCTTGCTAGGTGAGCATCAATCTTAATACTCTGCAATTCATTCTCTCATCCTCTCTTGCCGTCGTTCCGAGAGATCAAAGACATTGATTCGATGCTCGCTATTTCTGTGGTTTTTTGCGCTTCTTGATAGGCGGCGTCGGATTATCCAACATGATCGGAAAGATCGAGCGCCATGAATACATGGGATTCGACAACCTGTGCAACTTCGGCGAATAGTCTGGCTTGCCTTTTCTGGGAAATATGTGTTTGTGTGTATGGTATTTGCTAAGCTAGGAAGTATGAATTGTTTCATTTTGAGATCAGCTTTCTGAACACATGCAGGATTTCTCTTCTCTATATATTAGAATTGAGATGCTTGGAAGAAAACTTCGGTAGTCCTTTACCTCTTAATGAAAGATTCGAGGGTACCCATTACTATTATTTCATTACAAGAAATTTAATGATAATCTCCAAATATTATTAGCAAAAAGAAAAGAGCGGCACTATTTCCACCCCTATATGACTAAATCCACCCAATTTTCACTAAAAAGGCAAAATTATCCTCTATCATTCAATTGCAATTTATATTGGCAGTCCCAAATTTATTTACTTTCCTTTTTTCTAATATTTCTATATTTATGTAAGTTTCACTTATCATAACTAATAATTTCATATGTTTAGTAATTGTTTATTGTCAAGTTTCTGTGTATATTAAGGTACCATTTTTTTTTTTAAATTGTTTGATATTACTTCCATAAGAATTTGCTTTGTCCAAAAGAGAAATTTCTAAGAAATCTAGTTATGTCGTTGATTAAATTTATAGATAAATTGTTAATAACTTATGAACTATAGTGTGAAATAACCTACCAACTTTTACTCTTGATGAAGCCATTGACTGGCTTTATGTTAGCAACTCTTGTTTGGATCGCTCAACATGTTCACTTGATTGATTTCAATATATGACTTTTCTTCAAATAAGAATCTGTAATCAGTAGTATTGGTAATATCATTGGAGAAACAATGATAAATACCTAAAAAATTAAAATTGGTAAATTTAATATAAGATTTGGTAAATTTAAAAAGTTGGCATGCCACACATTTAAAAATTAGTAGTTTACTAAAAGAGTAGGTATTTCTAAGGAAATTTGGTAACTTCCTAACAATATACTAGACACGCAATTTGCTAATCATGTTTTTTCACCAAAGATTGTTTAGGACTTACCAATTTTCATAGGATTTTATTAATGTTGCCATTTTTTTTTCTGATTTATGAATACTGAACATTAAAATAATTTTAAATCACAGTAAATGTATAAGTGAGGGCTTGTTTGATAAAAATGAAAATCAAGTGTTGAAACTTAAGAATTGAACTTAAACAGTTGATAATCCTAAGTGTTGAAGATAGAATTTACAAATTATTCTATGACAATTAAAATCAATAGCTCAATACTATTTAATCTCTTATCAAACATAGGAAAAAGACCACTATTGGTAGGTTTTATTGATATGAACCCCAACTTGATAATGGTGTCAACTGTCAAGGGATGAATGAACTCTATCGTAAGAAAGAGGGACAGAGTCACTCTTAGAGTAATGGTTCGATCCGATGAGATTAAAGTAAAAGAAGATCACCATCTCCTTACCCGTCTACATTACGGTCGAAAGAGAAACCCTTATGAATGAATGAAAGCCTGTTCGGCTCGGAACCGGTACCCTCTTTTGAAGAGCCTTATTTGGCTGAATCAGCAGACTGGAAAGGTGGGGATCCAGCTGCTGTATTGGACAACGATCGAAAAAGGCTGGCTGGCTGGCTGGCTGGCTGGCTTGGATTGTCTCGGGCTGTTAAGAATGATTATAATTCTGGAGGCGGAGCGGAGACTTTACATTCTTTTGTTTACGAAGGTGGTTTGCCAGAGGATGATCTACTATTTGCATGGTTGGAGTGGAACAAAAGATGCGAGGACTTTGACCGCCGTCTCTAATTTCCTTTCTTGAAACCATCCCCCTTGCACTCCTCACGCAACATTAGAGGGGCCCCATCAGTTACTTTTCCACCGACTGAATTAAGTAACTCCTCCTTTACTTGCTAGATTAGGTGGATTTTTGACTTATTCAAAAATTTAAGTCAATTCTTTATGAGCCATTAAACAAGCTTAATCTCATTAGGCGCTAAACTTTTTAAGTTTTCAATAACTAATTGAGTTATCATACAATCCTTAAGACAAGTTCGATTCTTCATTTTTTCGGAGGGCTAGCAAGTGGGGATGTTTAATTTTAGGTGTAGAGTTCGATTCTTACATTTTGTAAAAAGGCAAAATAAAAATCTGAGAATAAGTTGAAAGTGAGAGTACGTTAGATTAGGAAAAAAAAAGAAAAGAAAACACGACACTTGATTTTTTAAAAAGAAAAGTTGGTGGATGCAATCGAAAAGAAAAGATCAATTAGAGGACCGATTTGCAAAATAGAGACAAGAACAGGGGCGGAATTGCAATTTCCCCAAAAGAAAGAGGGGAAGCTCGAAGCAAAGAAGACAAGAGAAAGAGAGGTAAGAGGGAGTGGTCAGAATCCCCAGCGACTCCCACCTCCGCCTTCCTTCCTACGCTAACCTGCTGACTCTCTCTCTCTACCCCTCTCTCTCTACCCGCCTCCTCCTCCGCAGAAAACCCTAGGCGATCGGAGGACGATGGTGTTCTACTTCAAGGCCCGTCCGGAGGCGGGGGACTACACCATCTTCATGGGCCTCGACAAGTACGAGAACGAGGAGCTCATCAAGTACGGCTTCCCCGAGGACATCTGGTAACTACGATTCTCCCCCCCCCCTTCCCTCCCTTGTCTCCTCTCCGCTTCGTCCTTTGTTCGTCGATCGGTGATCGTCGGGGGGGCGCTCGAATTCGGATCGCATTTCGTGAAATTAAGGCTTGGGGCGGCGAAAGTTTGGATTTTTTTTAGGGGGTTCGGGACTGGCGGTCGTGGTCCCGCTGGTATCGGCATTGTAGTGCTGCGATTTGTCGCGATCGGTTGTGGACTATCTGTTTGTCGCCTGGAAAATGGATTGAATTAGATTAGAGAGAGGCTGATGCTTAAAAAAAAAGTTCTTGGAGTGGAATCTTGGTCAATTTCGAAAATGGATGTAATTAGATTAAAGAGAGGCTGATACTTTAAAAAAAAATGGTTCTTGGAGCGGAATCTTGGTCAATTTGGAAAATGGATTGAATCAGATTAAAGAGAGATGGTGAAAGCATGATAGTTAAGGAAAAGATTTAGAGATGGAGTGGAATCTTGGTCATTTTGGATAAGGGATTGAATTGGATGAGAGAGAGAGAGAGGCTGAAAGCATGATACTTTGAAAAGAAAGAAAAAGAAATGGAGTGGAATCTTGGTCAATTTGGAAAAGCAGGTAACAATACGTTCTCCTTTTGCATTATGAGTAGGGTGATATAGGTAGGATTAAAACTTGTTTTGGCATTTCGTATTGCCACTCTTGTGTTGGCTTGAATGGAAACTGTATCTTATGAAATGTCAAAGCTTGTCACTGTTTGTTTCAATTTAAGGCTGCTTGTGTACTTGCTATTGTGTTTCCTTTCCCCATCTTTGGCTTTTTAAAGCTTTCTCTGTTCACTGCATCTTTTGATTACTGACTAAGTAGTTGACAATTATGCTGCTGAAGAATTAAAAATTATGTCTCTTCTTCAATTTCCTCCTTTATGCATCAGAAGATAGGTTCTTGCAGTGGAGAGGGTGTTGCATTTTTGTTTGCCAAACTATCTGAATGACAAGAAGATTGTTGTTTTCTTTAGCAACTCTATTTTAATCTGTGTATGTAATAAGAATTATGCTGAGAATTTCTAGTCTATTGAGTAGTCTTCCCTTTTCCCTTTCTTTTGCTAGCATTGAAGCACGTTATTGAAAGGCATTTTATTCACATGTGTTGTACTTTTAGCTGAATCTATGACTTTCAAGGAAATGCATTATGTGTCTGGTCTTTTGTGACTACCTGGCTAATGACTCATTCTGAAGTGAGATCTCTTCACTGTTTCTGTTTTTCTGTCTAGTCTAACACTGAGAGTCTTTTGAAGATTTATTGACTTTTTTATGGGGTGGTTTGAGCTAGTGATTGCCATGAATTTAGAGGAAGCTAACTGATTCTTCTTTTCTTATCAAGGTAACACCAGGTGAAACTTTCTTCATATGAATTTGTCTTTTGCAGGTTCCATGTTGACAAAATGTCCTCTGCTCATGTATATCTGAGAATGCACAAATGTCAGACAATTGATGATATTAGTGAAGGTGTGCTGGAGGACTGCGCTCAGCTTGTCAAAGCAAATTCTATCCAAGGTAAATGTCCTGCAGTTTTTGTCACTGTACCAACACCACTATCATTTTCTGTATTGTTCTCAAAGCATTTTTTTACATATAGCTATCAGAGACTAAAGGACAGACTGTTTATCTGAGATTTATGGCCTGCTTGGAGTTAGTGAATTTTGCATATCTGTTAAACATCTTGAACTGTTCCTGATCGTTCTGTAATTTTTCTTACTGTTCCCATGTCAATTGTATCCATAGGCAACAAGGTGAACAATGTCGATGTCGTTTATACTCCTTGGGCAAATCTGAAGAAAACAGCATCCATGGATGTTGGTCAAGTTGGTTTCCACAGTTCAAAAATGGCAAGTCTTTTTACTTTTTTTCTTTTTGGCTGTACCCGCATGTTTGTGTATACTTCTTGTAGAAACTATTGTTTGTTGAACTTGCTATTTTTTCTTTCTGAACTGGGTTCATATTTGATTCTAAAAGATTGTTTCTTTTTAACAATCTATCAGGTTCGCACTGTGAGAGTTGAGAAACGGCTTAATGACGTTGTCAATAGACTGAATCGGACAAAAGTGGAAAGGAAACCTGACTTAAAAGGTAATTTATGTTTGTCTTTTTATGATTTCTGGGAGTATCTGTTCAGTAATACATGGTCAAATCTCTATGGTCAACGTATAGGTTTAATCACTCTTCCCCATAGAGTACAATATTTTATATGGTATGAATTTTCCTTTTTATTGGGTATTCAACCCTAGCTTCTTGTCAGCCATAGAAATAAACATTTTGGCTCAGATTGCTTATTTGATATGTCGGTTATGATTGCAGCTGAGCGTGAGGCAGTCAATGCAGCTGAAAGAGCGGAAAGAAAGCTACAGCTAAGAGATAAAGTAAATCCTTTCTGTTTTTGAATAAAGACTTTTTCTTCTGTTTCCTGCACTGCTATTTTTAGCTCAGTCATCATCGTATATTGATGTAACATCTGTCCCTCAAAGCTGATGTGCCACTGTAAGTTTCTCCAGATTGATCAGTTGTCATAGAAACTTTTGATTTTGAAGCTTGAAGAAGGAACGTTTCTTTGGGGTTGAATTGAAGCTGCATTTAGGTTGATGCTCTTTTAGTATGATATACTTGCAACATAGGGAACTGTGGTAGGAATAGACTTTAATAGTGGTTCTCCCCATGGACTGCTTTGGAAATCCTTATTTTAGCAGCTTACCTCATGTTGGGTAGTGAATAAACTACAGCAGTCTTTGTTTTGATCTTACATGAGTTTGGGATATGGGATGGATATTTGGTTTGGCGTATGGGTAGAGAGCCTTTCAGGTTTTGATATTATTCTATATTTTCCTTCTCAATGTCAAAGGAATCTGTGATAAAAGCAGGAAAGTTTCCAGTGAACACTCCTGTCTTCAGAAGCTCGTTCTTTTTGCAATGCTTGTTTCATTAGGGCATGTTTGGATAGAGTTTCACTTCTACCTTTTGCTTAATCTAAAACTTGCAATAGATGCACTTTAAACTTTTTCTTAACCTGAAATACCTGAAACCTTCACACCATATAAATGTTGACATGCAGATTCTTATGTAGCTTCATAATTTGTTGAACTTTGTATAATATTTTTTATTTGACGGAAAAGCAAAGAAATTTGGCATTCTTCTCTGATTGTTGCACAGTATCTGTCATGCTTGGGATTTAGTGGCTTTATAGCCTTTGTCATAGTCCACATTGTATGTTATTTTAAGGGTTTCACAAGTTCATTGATTTTGTGAAAGGTGGGTTAAAAGGGGTGCTAGTGGTTTTATTGGTACTGTAACTTCTTTGTTTTTTGAAATGTGTTCATGTAACTTGGATAAAATTTTCTTTGCCTTCTTGGATAGCTCTATATCACGGAGTATAATATTTTTTCAGAAACGACGGGAGGAAATGGATAGGATGGAAAAAGAGAGGCAGGCAGAACTAAGGAGCTACAAGGGTTTGATGGTTGCTGAAAATATGACATCTAATAAGCAAATTGCCTCTGCAAGCAAGTCTTTACAGGAACTGGAGGACGACTTCATGTGAGAATGTTTTACTGCATTGTGGTCAGCGGTTGTTTGCTCTCAACAAGGGAATTTAGTCGTTCAGCTATGATCCTAGGCCAGAAGGAGTCTTTCTTCAAAGATGAATGATCTCCATCCTTTAACCATTCATTTCCCTACCATATGGAACTAGCTACTGTGGATGATAGTAAAATGCTGGGTGCACTCGGGACAGAGAGGAAGTGTTTGGATTCAGAAAGGCTTAAGTGATTTTATGAGATGTGTCCTATGGAGATTCTAACAGATACAACTTTGTCGATCTTTTGTGGATTGAATATTTAAGTTGTAGAACTTGATGAGACATCATCTTGTGCTGTGTCGTCCTGCAAGTTGTATGGAAAGAGTCTTTGTTGAATCGTAATTTTTTCATATTCTCTTTTAGCCCTTAAACTGCTTATATCGGCTGTAGGTCTTACAAGCTTGCTATTCACAGGCACCTTCTGCCCCCCTGTTATTTGATTTTATTGGTCGTCACGTCAGTGCTGTTTCTAGAGTTGGCCATACTAGTTTGGTGTTTGTTTTTGGGTCCACGGCAGTGTTTTTCTTGGTTACATCCGTTTTTCTTTCTTACTGTCAGTACACCGCAGAATCTGTTATGTGTTGGTTTGCATCGGTTTGTTCCTCTGCTTAGTGGTTCGTGTAGCTGTATATTGCAATGTTTGGCTTGCGGCTTTGTATTTCATGGTCTGCAGTAATTTCTTGCCTTCTTAATGGTATTTGTTTGGCCTGCATTGCATTAGACTGCTCTGGTGACTAGCTCTCAATATTGGTTGCCATGTATTCAACTCTGACGAGAGGTCGATACATGAAGTTTTGCAGATCATGCAGAATCTGCTAATTCCGTCTCACTATCGCTCTAGAAAACCTTTTCTGCTCTTTCTTCTACTTTTGAAAGCTTAACTATCGTCCTTCTTCCTAGTAATCTTCCAGACCCAGATCCATATTTTGAATCAATCCGATCATCTTCGATGAAAGTTCACGGTAACTGTTTTCGTGCTCGTTTTGTTCTGTATCCATCTTCCATGAAAAAAAAAATGTATACTTCAGTGAAGCTTAGGGGCAAGTGAACCTGAATGAAAGGGGTGATACTTGGTTCTAAGTTAATCTTCACTCTCCCACCGTATCATTTTTGCCCCGAATCAGAAGCAACATGTTCAGTCTTTTTGTTTCTATGGCAAGCTTGCTTCTTTCCCTTCCAAATGCAGCTCTAAGAAAAAAAATCTATCATTTTAAGAGTGGATTGTGCTGCATTCGCAGCTCAGAGTCCCACTTTGCTTTATGACTATCAAACTTCAAAGCTATTTTACACACTCCCCTAACTAGCCATCCGATTTTGTCATTATCTTTTGTATACGACATTTTATTGGATATGTGACATAATCGTACCATTTTACTGTTTATATTACATAGAAAATATGCAATATGTAGAATGGAAACAAAGCTCGATTCTAATTAGACTTTTGATTGTGGTTTGAGTATCAAATCCAATGCATTGTATAAGTTTTTCCAAATGGCAAGAAAAATTAAATTTGGAACGTGAAGAGATTGAAAAGATTTAGGTTGCATTTGGCAATCGGGATAAAATTTGAGATATGATATGATTTATCCTATCTTACGTTTGGTATTTGATAAAGTAGGATATAAGGGGGATATAGATATAATAAAATTATCCCATAGCCATAGGGGAGATGTGATAAATGTGGATACGATTTCTAATGTCCATAGTAGGAAAATTATTTTTCTTGAATAACATACTTATTAAATTAATGAAATTGAAATTATATTTCAATATAAATAATATTTGAATTCTAATTTAAGAAACTTAAAATAAAAAAAAAAAATTTGTTTTTAATTAATCTTATTTTAATTTTTATATTCAACTTTAATTTTATCTTATAATAAAATTCAATCTATAAATCAAATATTTATATTTATTATATATTTGAGGTATTTTTGTATTTAAGATATGTTAGTATAGTTTACTATTTGATAAAATTTTATTAAAGAATGATAAAATGGGAAAAAAATAATAACAAAAGTAATATAAAAAGAGGAAAAATATTTAAAATAAATTAAGGAATAGTGTTATGAGAGATTTTCACCATCTTCGTTTATAAACATTTAGGTTCATTTATAATAATATGCCATTTATATCAAAAAAATGTATATGATATGATATGAATATATCCAACTTTAATATCGCATTTCACCAAATAATTGATAGAATATAAAAAAATCTTTGGATTTCATATCCTATCATATTCAGTTCTATCATGATTAGAAATCTGGACGACTAAATGTAATCTTAATGGTTTGGGTGAACCCAGTTCACTTCAAAATTTGGGCCGGACCCCTTCCCAACCTCAAGCCATTTTACTTTTGAATGACCATACGATTTGAATCGTCAAATAGCTAAGGGCTATTAAAAGCAATTTTTACTTCTCCACCAAAATCTTAAAATAATGAAGCATGTGAACATATGTGTTTATGTGAATATATGTGTTTAAGATTTATATGCTGCAAAAGTAATCAAATGTTTCAAGGTAAAAGAAGTCAATGCCCCCCAACAAAATTTCGATTAAGTAAAGATCTAAAGTATATTTAAACATGCGATAATTGTTATATATCTAATTTGTAGTTACTTTAACATGGATATCTTAACATTAAGATCTTTCATTTGAAAATCAGCTTTTTATTTAATACTGAAGATCTCGAATTAAGTAGCAACATCGAAGTTTAATGTAGCTTTCGTGAAAATATAAATTTGTTCGGACAAAGTCAATAAAGATATTTGTATTTTTGAGTACAATGAGCAGTATATCTTTAACTTTCCACAATGTCTCTAAAAGGGCGACATTGCACTTTCCTTTATTTTCTCGTTTTCCCAAAAGAAAAAGAGAGAAAATTCCAAAGCGAACCGGAATATGGAGAACCGAACCGGCTCTACGCTCGGCTCGGAAGTGAACCCGGTCCGAAAGCCCGCCTCTCTCTTCTCCAGCCGCTCCCTAAAACCCTAATAAAAATCACCTCCATTTCTCCAGAGCCTGCAAAACCCCACCGTCGACGAGCTTCTCTCCGTTCCTCCTCCGATCACGCAGCAGAGAAGAACCGAACGAAGGAGAAGAAATCAATGGCGTCGCCGTCGCTGGACGATGAAGTTGCCAAGAAAGTCCATCGCCAGGTTCGCACGGACTCATCGATTACGCCTTTTTCGGTTTCGAAAAGGCGATTCGATTCGATTCGCTTCGCTTCGCTTCGCTTCGCCTAAAGCCGCTACTAAAAATCTTCCTGGAACGCGCAGGTGGAGTTCTATTTCAGCGACAGCAATCTGCCGCGGGACAACTTTCTCAAGAAGACGATGGGCGAGAGCGAAGACGGGAGTATCCTCCTCCGCTTATGGCATTCTCTGCTCGCGTATTCGCGTCGTTTTTTTTTTTTTTAATAATTTTTTTTCCTTTTTTGGCGCCTGCGAGTTTGGTCGGTTTCGATGAGTCGGGAAGTTCTCTGCTGGTCCGTGGTGTTGAGCTTAACTGTGCTGCAGTGGTCAGTTTAGCGTTGATTTGCTCGTTCACGCGGATGAGAGGCCATCTCGGATTGGAGAACCTGAAGCCTGAAGACATACCGGAGGAAACGGTGAAGGCGGTGGCTGAAGTCCTTCGGAAGTCTGAGTTCCTTAAAATTTCCGAAGATGGTGAGTTCCTCTTTGTGGATACTCTCTTTTTCATTACAATTTAACCCTTTGATTATAATTTTTTTTTTTTTTTGGGTGGTGGGGTCTTTTTAGTGTGTAAGATTGTTAATGAGATAGTGCTGCGATTGGTTTTGGAATATCTTCCACTTGGTTTTAGTAGCTTGAGTGTACATGTTGATGTCGGGAGGGGTATAGAAGGTTTGCTTGTGATCCTACATGCTGATCAATGAGGATATATGAAGCTATATGATTTGCTTTGGATGCATTTAAAATTACTTTCTGGATAGGGAAAGAATGACCTTTGTAAGCGTAGGATCACAGAGAATCGTTTTGTGATGCTAGGGTATTGCACATGCTCTGTCATTTACGTTTTCTTAATCTCTCAGGGACCAGAGTTGGTAGGACCACTGAATTGAAAGCTGAAGAGGTGATCGAGCAAGTAGATACAAGAACCATTGCCGCATCACCGCTAGAGTATAATGTAAAGCTGGAAAATGTGGAATCCTTTTTCGCTCAATTTGCGAAGGTGACAACAGCCTTCCTACTTCTCTGTTTGCATCTCTTTTGGGAGTTAGCATTTCTCATCCCTTGGCATGGTTCCCACATTCGCATTCCTGAGTTTTATGTAGTACTCATTCTACCAGATCTATTCATTTCTGTTGGTTGAATAAGGAGCGTTTCCATGATCCTGTTTGATTATTTTCGGTGGTTATCTGGTTCTCCTTTCTGTTTGGAGTGGTTGAAAGAGCAAGGTTCTAGGACACACAGATAATGCTAGAGCAGCATGCTTATCCTATCTTTTGCCTGAGCACGTGGAAAGCTGCTATAGTCAATAATGTTAAAAAATAACTTGAGCAGCTTATGCCCTTCTCTGGTTATAATTGGGAAGTTTGGCTTGGTCAAGTCTGTTGGTTTGGATTGTTAAACCATTTGGGACGTAAAATTTTGGATTATCTTACAGAGTCAGTGTAGTCTAAGGCGAAAAGCACAATTAAGGTGCTGGCAACCTAAAATGCTAAGGCGAGGCTAAAAAGAAGTGCACGCTCAAGCAAAGCAAGGCGCAATTGGGCAAAAATTTTTAGCATCTAATCTTACACAAGAATAAATTTTATATATATAGATTTTGAACAATATCAAAAGTGTAAATAAATGTTGTGCAGAAAAACTCTGCACTTAGCTGTAGGGATGGAGGAAAATGTAACCCAATCATAATCTCATAAAACTTAGAAGTCTAAAAAACAAAGTCAAACACAAATTTCTTCTAGGTGTAAGTATTACATAATTCTATAAATTTAGTTTTTTGGGTCTCTTTTCCGTCTGTGTTTTTGAAATAGAAGGATAAATGTCATTAAAAAGAAAGACTCCCTAGGGTTTCCATAACCCATGATTTGCATTAGGTGAGCACCTGGCGCCTTGTGCACCTGATGGCTTAGGCAAGAAAAGCATCTGGCTTGTTGAAGGCCCTTGCCTAGACATCACAGAGGTGAAAAATCATCAGCCTACTTTGGTTCTGCGCTTCAGTGTGCACCTTGTGCGCTTTTGACTACAGTGAGAGTTTGGCTTCCGGGTCTTTGCAAAGCACTTGACCTTCTGAATTTTTGCAAAATCTGCTTTTATGCATGTGCTGGATGATTACCAAGTGACTATTATGCCTATGTAGTTAATTGATGTTCCAACCTGACTAGTTCTGTTTGAGATCTTCCATATTTTGAGACATAGTGAGATATAGGGCAAAGTAGAATTTAGAGCTTGAAGAAATAAGTTATGATGCATTCGATTGGGTTTACCTTTTCCTTTTTCTTTAGGGTCTTGTATAGTGCCCTTCTTTTTTTAAATTTGTGAATGTGGACATGGTTCTGAGTCCCTTTATTTCAGGTTAATAGTGTGAGGTTACCTCGCCATGTTGCAGACAAAAGGGTAATTTGTGGCACAGCTTTGGTGGAATTCTCAACCCAGGAAGATGCTGAGAGGGTTTTGAATGAGAGTCTGGCTTATGCAGGAGTTGAATTAGAGCTAAAACCAAAGTAAGTTTTTTCTGTCAGTGTCTCAGAGGGAATTTAGTTTAGTGATCTTTGTTTACCTTCCATGCTATTGGATTGTGTAGCATAAGCTCTAATAACTTTATATATCTATAATTACGAGAATGGTCTATGATGGACCAAGTAATGAAATGCAAGTGCTTAGTTCACTGTAAGTTTACCATCTGTGGAACTTTTTTTTTCTTTTTGTGATGTCTTGATAAATATTTCAGAAAAACTACCCAAGGGTTGATCGTTGTGATAAATCTGTAGAGCTCGATGTGCTGTTTGACTTGATTTTCAGTTTTCAGCTAGAGTGTAAAAGCTCCTATTATATTCTATGATGAGGAAGCCCACTTTAAATTGGTATCCCGAGCCATGAAAAATTCACAATTTCACGAACCCGATAAGACCCAAGTGGGTGGCCTAAGCATGAAGTGGTTTGTAATTGGTGGTTTGAGGAATTGACCTGTGCCATTTGCAGTCTGTTTCTTATTTAAGAAGCCAACTTTGGGTTTTAAAAAGCTTCAATTAGTTTTGAAACTTTGAAGTTTCCTTATATATCGTTGCACTATTTTGGGCACTTTGTGAAAAGATACATCGCACTGTCATTCTCTTTGCACTCAAATAAATTTGTGCTAGCAAGATGGATGGTTGTGCTAACATTGTGATTTAGATACTTCGCTTGGAGAGGATTTTTGTAAGATTTTTGGACTTTACTTGTTTGGTGTTGGATTATCATAGTCAGGAGATCTTTTTATGATTGACTAATTACTATTAACATTGGGAAGTTGGGCAAATGTGATGAGTATTCATGCTATCGTTGTAGTTTACATATTTCGCTGGAAAATTTCTTAAGCTTTTCGCCAGTTTACTTGTGCTTGGTGTTGGAAAATCATAGTCCTGAGATTTGAGGAGTGACTAGATTCTGGCATCCCGCACCCTAACCATGTCTCCATATCTTTTGTCAATCCAGTTGCTGGAAAAGAGAGACTATCCACATTTGGTAAACTGTGTTAGTAAACTGTAGTTGCTAGAAGAGACATTAGCTTGATACAGTTAAGGGTCTAGAGCTGGCTGTTGTACTGTAATGTTCAATTTGAATGGCAAATCCCCTTCTGTAGCTGTTAGCACCTTTTCCCATGTCTTGTGGTGTTGAAGGATCTGTTGAATTGATAGTGCTGGGTTTGTGGATGAGGTCATGTTGTTGTATGTATGGCTAATGCCTCCATGCCCTTCAGGAAGGATTTTGATGCTGAAAGAGCAAAAATGATGGAAGATTTTGAGAATGCTCCTCCCGTGAGTTCAAACAACAAGAATGATTCAGATCCACAGCAGAAGTAAGACATTGCCTCTTGACTGCAGAGGTTACGTTTGTGTTTTCTATTTCCTACGTTCTTCAAATATATTGAGCATGATGACATCCACTCTCTTATGGTTGCAGCTACCCAAAAGGTTTACTTGTTGCATTCACATTGAAGCGCATTGGAGAAGAAGGTTCTGCTGGGGAAAATGACACTCATGAGCCAGCAGCAAGTGATAACATAGATGGGTCAAATGTTGACGAGTCTAAAGATTCTTCAGAGAATGTCAATGCTGAAGCTGATCAGACGGCATCAGAACATGTCGATGATGATGCTGGGCTGCAGAAAGATACAACAGAAGGTGAAAATAATGGTCTAGAGAGTAGCAAAAAGGAGCGTGACAATGGAGAGCAGTCTGCTGAAGGTGCCTCACATAAGGATGGAGAGAAGGAGAGATCTTCCACCTCCTTTAAAAAGGACATGGATGTGGTGATGCGTGAGGATCTGAAGAGTGTCTTTGGGAGGTTTGGCACTGTTAAGGTACTTCGCTCATTTTCTAGTTCTTTCTGGTTTGTGGAGATGCGCTGATTTGCTTATCTAGTTGTGATTAATAAGAGGAAATTATTGCGTGTACTTTTCAGTTACCTTTAAAGCTGGAGACATCCTTCCTTTTCTTTCTTTAAATGCAAAGGCCGGTAGCCTGATAATGCTTTGGTCATCTAATTAGTGGCTCCTTGAACAGGAGAATTTCTTTTGTTGAGTGATGTAGTAATCTTATTCCGTTTATCTAACTACTTGTGATGGTTCTGTGTTTCTGAAGTATGTTGACTTCAAGATGGGAGATACTTCAGGTCACATACGGTTTGAAGAACCTGAAGGAGCTCAAAAAGCTCGCGCTGCGGCAGTTCTTGCTGAAGAAGGGGGTCTTTTAGTTAAAAACTACATTGCCACGTTGGAACCTGTTACAGGTAGATAGTGACTTTCGTTTTTCTTAGTGCTGCTTGTTTCCTTCCATTGATGACGGTATTCTCATGGAAAAATTTGTGGCCACTTACCATATTGAGTTTTCATCTAGTTTCCTTTTGATACAAATGTTTGTTAGAGTCTATTTCAAGTTTCCTCTGCAATTTCAAGACTGAAGGTATAGCCCTATGGAAGTATAATACTAATAGTTTCAGTGATAGGAACTGTGAAGTTGGCGAGTCTTTGTTATGTGTAATAAACTGTAAAATAGACTTGGATATGCTCTTTGATTAAAAGCCTTTTCTTAATTCCCTTTGCCAACACCTCATCATGATGAGATGGTATCTTTGTCGTGGTTAGATGTAAAGTTTTTAATTGATATTTATCTTTGAGTTGTTTAAATCTGCACAATTGATCTCTTTTCCAATTTTTGGTAAATTCTTCAGATGATGTTATTGCCTGAGCAGATGCAAATTTTTCGATAGTCTGTTAGGTCTCAATTCTTTTCATCAGCATTAGATCTTAAGCTTTTTCTGATGTGAAACTTTCACATATGTGGGTGAAAATGCAATAATTTGCAAATTGTTGCACAATGTTTGTACGATCTGCTAATCTCATTCTTGCAGGTGAGGTGGAAAAGGAGTACTGGGCCCTACTTCGTGGTAGCCAGGACAAATTTCGGGATGCTAGGGGTGGACGAGGAAGGTTAGTATGCACCTGGCGCAGTTATCTCTCTCTCTCTCTCTCTCTCTCTTTCTCTTGTAATGATAGAACTTTTTTCCTCTCAGAGGAGGAAGACATTTTAGAGGTGGGAAGCATGCTCGCTCGAGAGGGAATGACTCCGGCTTTAACCGTGCAAACAAATCTCAGAAGGTAGGCTAATGGAAGTCGAAGGACCAAACTTATAAATCAATTTTGGACCGGTTTTGTAGAATTGCTTGGATCCTCCCGGCAATCTGTCTTCTTTTGCTGCGAAGTTACTCTGGCCGAGCACTGTACGAGAATGTCTATCTATTGTACTCTTTTACTGAAGGAATCAGAGTTTTTGAGCTTTTAATTATCCTTCTCGTTATCTATCTTGGTGGTAGTTGGAGCTTTACGGTCTTTGAATCGTCCAATGTGCTCCTCAGTAAAACCACTTCTTCGCCTCTCTGGGCTTGCGACGCTGAGTCATAGTCAGGTCACTTTGCTTACGGCTTGCCTCTGGTCAGTTGGTCGTTCTATAAATGGCAAGAATGCCAAACTCCTATGCAGTACATCTACGGAAATTGCCAATGCTTGAAATGTTATCATTGAGATGTAATGGACTGCATCCTCAATGAATCCAATTGTGGAAGTCATGCCAGGTCATTTGTTGAGTTCGTCTAAGGACAAAGCTCTAGTTGAACATCTGAAAACAGAGTTGCTTTGCTTTGTTTTGACAGTTTCTTAATCTCACCTGCAAAATAGGTGTTAAATTCATATATGATATATTTTTCTTTTGAATTGGGTTAATATGGTCATTTCAAATTTGAAGAACTTACTTTTTATGGACATTAAAATTTAAGGTCTAAAATGAATGAGTCCAAACAAGTTTAATTTAGAATCCATTTTCAACCTATTAGCACGTTTGATAATACTTTTATTTTTTTTATTATATTTCTGGGAATAATTTTTAAGTATTTTAAGTTGTTTAGTATAATTGTCCAAAATTTCAATTCTTGGAATAAAATTGCATTTGGTATTGTTATCAAAATTTTTAATACTAATAAAAATTTTTATAATTTTTTTTTTTTTTGTAAATAATTTTTAATAATTTTATTACTTTTTTTCTTTTCTTTCTCTTCTTCTTCTCTTTCAAGTCTGTTGGTCACCGGTCTTGGGATGAGGGCTGGCAACCTCGTCGAGTGTCGCCGGCCCTCGGCAAAGCCGACCTCGTTGAGCGAGCTCGCTTGTGGTTAGTTGAGAGGCTTGCTTGTGGGGGAGAGGCGAGTGAGGTTCGCCTAGCCATCGACAAGCTTGTCTCGCCTAGTTTGACAAGCTCGCGAATCTCGCCCAACCATGGGGACTCGCCGTGGTGGATGGCAACGGTGGCGGTGATAGCAGTTAAAGAAAAAGAAAGAGGAAGAAAAAAAAAATAAAAATAAAAAGAGATAAAATAGGTTGGCTTGATTCTAAAATTGTTTCGAAACAAAAATTAATTTTTTTATTTTTATTTTTGAATATGTTCCAAATTTACTTCTGAAATAAAAAATAGAAATTTGTTCATAGAAACAAAAATTTTATCGAATGGAAATTTATGTTCCAAATTTTCTCCCGATAACAAAATAATAAAAATTGTTAAGTTACCAAAGAGTCTAAGGTGCAGACTTTCTTCTCTCTCTCTTTGCTCTCTCCTAACTAGTCGTCGTCTTCTCTTCCTCCTGCCTAGTTTTCGATGCCTCCTTCGTGCCTCAACCTCTTGTTTGGCGCTTCGAGTTTTTTGATCCACTTTTTTGAATTGACAATGGGCGCTTTTGGATTAGATCATGCCCCAAGTACGAGGATGAGGGACAACGTGTCTCGTACGAGCTTTGTGCTCGAGGAGCAACTGGTTTTTGCGGAGGTCCTCAACAAAGCGGGAGAAGCTTAATGATATGCGAAGGGCGGGGCTGGACGTGGGCGAAGGAGCGCCGGAAGTAGGCGTTGAAGGAGCAGCCTATTTTGATTCGAATGAGACAACGGATATGAGCACCATCACGGCACTGTGTTAGCTAGCGCTTCTTGCCTCGAGGTTTCAAAGCCTTTTGATCGAGCAATGTATGCGTGTTGCAGAGGTTGTTCATGATTTGAAATCGAGGGTCTCTTTAATGGCCAAAAATCAGAGGAACGAGGCCGAGGTCTGTGGAGAACGGAGTGTTGATTGTTCAAGCCGGAGCCTTAGCCGGGGGCTGCGGAGGGCGGAGGTGAGAATGGGGATTCATCGGGAGCAGAGCTTCGTGTACCCGGTGGCCAGGCAGCTGCGACGATTCAGGAGGGTGCTGGCGCAGAAGGAGGGACGGAGTCGCGCAAGGTTTGTCTAGATATTTTTCCTTTATCTTTTTTTATATAATTTCAATTTGCTAAATGCTTAGGTTGCTATAATTTTTAAAAAAATGAGTGGATTAGTCTGGAGTTAGGTTGGCCAATGGTCTTTTATATTATGTAGAAAATAAATTGATTTATACGAGTTAAATTAGTGAATTTGAATTGAACCTATTTATAACCTGCTCAAACCCAACCTAACTTGACCCACCTATTTACCACCTCTACCGGTACTAGCAAAAGGCAAGTAAACTTGCAAGGGACGAGAAAATCCTACTCCAGGCTTGCCCTTCCTGCAAGTAGGAAGCCCTTGATCGCCGCAAATTTGGATGTCTCCTCTTGGAACTGACCGTGACAGAAAAGAAAATGAATGCACAACCCAACAACTTGGCATCACATCTCATTTAGTCTTTCCTCAAATTGACGGGGAATTCTTAATATTCTGCCAATAACACGTCTTTAAATTCCGGTTCTCAGCTCAAAAGAGGACGTTTCAAATGCCTGACTCGTCGTCAGGGTCAGATTATTCAAACCCGATACAAGCAAGAGTTCAGCAAAATTGTAAGGAACTAATCACGTCCCGGTCAAGGACGTGCACGGTTACAACAATCATGCTTGTCAGCATTTAGGAAGCACGGGTAACAGCTGCATGGATGGCATCTGCCAGATGAGGAACTGTCCTCGAGCTCAGACCTGCCATGCTGATTCTCCTGCACGTTTAATATAAGAAAAAAAACTATGAGAAAAAATGGATTTCCTTTTGACTTTGCGCACACTAATCGTGTTCTAGTGTTGGGTTTCACGTTGAAGAGTGTAGTTTAAATGTTAAATCAGTGGTTATAACCAAAGAAACTTCAGAGGAAGCACTTGTGGAAAAGGGCATACTGCTAGGAAAAAAAAAAAAAGCATGAGAATGCTCTTATAACGGGAGGTGCCAGACAAGATAAAAGTATGGAATCATGATGGCATACTGGTAAAGCAACTATGGCGCACTGCGAATGGAAGGAATAGTCGAGTATAAGAGAAACCAACCAGCAGGGTATAGAATACATTACCCGTCAGATGTCATATAGATATGATATTCTTGCCTCATAAATGCAACTTGCTCCGAGTTCAGTCCGGTGAAAGTAAACATGCCAATCTGCTTGATTATGTGACTCCAGTCACCAGGAGTGCCTATGAAAAACAGTAACCTTTGAGCCTTGTAGAGTGCAGAAATGCCAAAAAAAAAAAATAAAAAATGGTGAAATGCAATCAATGTCATAAGTATACCCGACTCAGGCAGGCTCAAACATATTTAAAATGGTTCAGATATCTAATTAGGAACTACAGATACTAATTCTAAACTATTTCCCCCGTGTTTGTTAGAGTCAGCGTACAACATTTTTTTCATCCAACCAGCTCACTCTTAAAGAGTCCAAGGTAAACCAGGCAATTTTAGGCCTACTACAGCTTCATCAACAAAATATATGAGAAGCTATATTTGTAAATGCAGGAGCATCGATCAGGGATACTGGCATTAGATGCAATGAAATGATAAGATAATATCCCTAAGAGTAAACTTGCGAAATATAAGCATTTTACTATGAAAATTCCATAGACCTATAAAACAAAGATGTAGTTGGAAAAATCAACACATTTGGTAAGTCGAATAATCTGATTGCATCAGTAAATTATTCCTCTTGCAAACAAAAGCAGCAAGTAATAGTTATAGTATGAGTGAGTTTTGAGTTAAATTGGGCAAAGAGATGTGAAGTGAACCCACCCAAAAAAGTATATGATAGTAAAAGAAAAGTCAGACCTTAGTGGAGACATTTGCCCCACTGGAATTCATGAGATGCTGTCTCGCTTGGCTGCCAAAATGCATGACATATTGTGCACATTCAGGAGGAAGGGATAGACAAGGAGGGAGAAATCACAGGTTTTGCTGTCTCAATTAATTTAGGTTCATTGAAGAACTGCAGTGCACAACACACAGAAGTGACGACTGACATAACCAAACAGCTAAGAGTAGTAAGCTAAACAACAGTACATCGACATAGCTGAGCAAGTTCAATTCAGCAGACATAAAACTCCAAAAAAGCACCCACCTCTGGTCTTCAAGGCTTCAAAAAGTTGATGACGCATGCTTATAATGCGGTCAGCCATTGCCTTCAATTCAATAGTCCATTCATTGTACATGTCCCTGCAAATATGAGGTAGACATATTTGACTGAAACCATATTTCTAGTTCCCACCAAAAAAAGAAAAGAAAAGGACTGACACTTGAGGAACTGTATTTTAGTACAAGCCACCAGAGTAGAAAGAAAAATAAAGAGAAATCAGTGGTCAGAGAAGTAAATTGGTCAACTTCTTTTGAGTATATAAAGAATATTTGAAATACAAGTTATGGCAGGGCACTTGTAGTGTCAGCACAAAAATCAACTCCTTACTTGTCCCTGAGGATTGTGGCAACAATAGAGGCTCCATGAAGAGGAGGATTAGAATACATAGGCCGAATTACAAGTTTCAGTTGACTCTCGACCTTGCCAGCAACATCAGATGTTTTGCATACCTATAGATTAAAATGGGAGGTCAAACATCAGGACCAGCAGTCAATATTCAACTCAAATATAGACATGAAAAATAAATCAGTCATTCTGTCATTTTTCAATTACAAAAGTGTAAGCTATATTAGAAAGTGAAATTCAAGCAAGCAAACTTTCAAATAGATTATCTACTGGAAATGAAACATGGTTTTGTGTCAGTTTTCAACAGTTGAAAAAGGACAGGATAGATCATACAATGCTTAGGGCTCCAACACGCTCTCCATAGAGCCCCATGTTTTTCGCATAGCTTTGTGCTACCAGGCACTCACCACCATCAGCCACAAACATACGAACAGATTGTGCATCAGCATCAAGACTTCCACTGGCAAAACCCTAGGGTTTCAAGAGAGAATTTTAAACCAAGATAAGAATTTCTTCAGTTGTTTCATACAAAACGATGTATCCATCCTAAGTATATTAATTTGTTAGAAAACCCACCTGATAGGCACTGTCAAAGAAAGGTAACAACTGTTTTGATCTCATCAACTGCCTTATCTGCTCCCATTGTTCAACAGTTGGGTCAACACCAGTTGGGTTATGAGCGCAGGCATGTAGGAGGACAACTGCCCCAGATGGGGCAGACCCAAGATCTTCTAGCAGGCCTACAACACATTAGAGACTAGATTGTTATACTCTAGAAAAGGAAATCTATCCATGAAATCAACAAAACAATCAAATGTGCATATCTGCCTGCGATTATATATGAATATACTGAGCGAGCTTAGTAATAGGCTAGCTAAAAAGTTCACTCACCTTGGAAGTCCAGTCCACGTGTTGCAGGATCATAATATCGATAGTATTTTACAGATAATCCAGCAAGAGTAAAAACTTTCGGGTGGTTCCCCCAGGTTGGTTGGGGAATGTATATTGTGCGCTGCACAAAAACCAAGCAAATGTTTTTAACAGATGAATCTTTAGTAAGTGTATAATCTAGTTATTTTGATTCCGTGAAAAATGAATAAATGGATAAATAAATAGTGCTATACCTCATGGTAATGCCTTGCCAAAAACTCACCACCAACTCTCAGTGATCCTGTGCCTGACAAACACTGCACAGTGGTGACCCTGTTCTCCTGAATAGCGGGGCTGTTCAACAGCATAAAAGGTGCAACCCCCAAAGGAAGTAAAACTAAGATGAGAATTTAGTCAAATGATCGAATTACGTCGAACATATGATGCTAAGTGAACTTTTCTACCTGTTGGCACCACAGATGAGCTTTGCACTCAATTTATTGAACTCTGCCAATCCAATAATTGGAAGATACTCCTTCACACGTGATCTGAATTAACGAATTTACAATCAACAAATCACAGTGATAGGCCTAAACTCCATTACAAACAGAAAATATCAAAGCAGACAACTCACGGATCATTAACAAGAGACTGCTCTGCCTGTCTGACTACACTAAGGACGAGAGGTTTTCCTTCCTGTCATTCACATAAATAGACAGCTAAAGGTTGCATCAGGATAGACATTATGCAGTCTTCCAACAATTTAATTTTCTTATTAAGAAGAACAACTTGCTGTGCACTAAGTCAACCCTGAGATCAGGTAAACATTGCACCACTTTTGCAACTTTAATAAATCTGGAACAAAAGCTCATGAGTCACTTATGCAGCTGAGTAACAAGCACAAAGATCCCTCTTTTTACTCATAAAAAGAAAAAAAGACCCATCTTTTTATCAGAAACCTTAGAAGATTGGTTTTGAGATGACAATCCAAACTAACATATATCTAAAGGTAGCGCCTATCAGGATTCACTGCTTATTGGCTGTTAATGCCCACCGAGTCACCAGCAAAAGAGCATAAATCACCAAGCAGCAATTTGTATTTATCCAATATCATGCTGAAGCAAAACCTATCCATTGCTGTGCATGAACCTGAGCACACTCTAGCAGGGACTGCCGACAATCGCCACCACTGACTTTTGGTCAAATTATAAATGTTATCTACTATTTTTCAATTATATATCAATTCTGCCCACACAACATTTCTGAAAGAAGCATTCAGATAAGCTACTGCTTTCAGCATACTTCCTTCATTTTGCCCATCTTTAAGAATTCTGGCAGACATTATATAATTATGGAAAGCTACTAGCTAGCAACAATCATCGAGCAGACTGTGTTTGAAGTAAATGAGCTGTATCATAATTGCTCGAATCAATAAAATCTATGACCTTGCACTCTAGAGAAGCAAATTATTGGCAGAAAATTTTCCTCATATGATGTTGAACGGAGAAAAAGGGGGGAAAACATCCATACCCATGAAACACATACACTGGGTATCTAATTTGCACCTGTGAATGTCTTAAGTCCAACAAGATACATCATATTGACATAGATGGAAGATAGTTTACCTCCGTACGGTAGGCGCCGACTCCCAAATTCAACTTGTTTGGGCTAGTATCTTTGTTATACGCGACAGTCACCTGTTCAAGCACAATAGGCCAAAGTTTTCGCAGTCAAGGCGTATGAGACAAAACAAGTCTAGAAAAGAAACGATCAACACGATGAAACTTGGCAAACAGAGCCGGGGTTCAGAAACAGAATCTCAGAGCCCGGCGTATCACGTCCGTAAAGACAAGACGAACTCCAAAGATGCCGAAATCAAAGCAAGCAGCGTCTCGGCGCATTCGACTCGCTCATTAGTTTAGAAAAGAAACAAGAAAAACTAACAGCGGCGCGAACGAGTCTTAGCAATCAGTCGAGCATCTTCACGCAGCTCGCGACGAGCGGCGATCGCGCACCTAAACACCTCACAAAATCAAACATTTCGCACGAGTTCTCGATCCTTAAACCGTACTATCAAGAACTACATCGCCGGAGGTGGAAAAAAGCACTCCAAAAGCCGCAGCCAAACATCGCGACCGAACTCGATACCGCCAAGTCTCCTCGACACATAAAGGCGATCCGCAGCCGACCGGACGCATCGCGAAATGGAGATCAAAACCGCCGGCATCATCGCGACCGCACGCGACGTCGCTTTTCCTAGTCCGGCGTCCCTCGAAAAACACACGAAGATCGCGCGGGAGACAGACATAGTGAGAGGGAGAGAGAGTGAGATTTACCCCGAGGATAGGATCTTCGGGAGCGCGGACGACGTGATGGAAGACGGAATCGGCCATGGGGAGAAGGAGGAGCAGCAGCGGCGAAGAAGAAGAAGAAGATCGGTGCCCGCGCGCGCACGAAGTTTCCTCGACCGGAAAAGCGATCGATCGCTGTGGAGGAAGGCGACGGTGGTGGCGAAATGTATATAAATAGCGACGGTAACGGGCGACCGACGGTGACGGTGGGTCGCGGTAAATCTGTGGGTTCCCTTCCCTCTGTTTTCTGCTTACCTTTTTATTCTTTCGATGGCACGCCTACATGTCGTCTGAAACCAGAAAAAAACACACCCCCCCCCTTCCGCCAAAAACAAATACCGATACTACGTAAGATCGAAATTGGTATATTTA
This sequence comes from Eucalyptus grandis, assembly GCF_016545825.1. Lineage (NCBI taxonomy): Eukaryota > Viridiplantae > Streptophyta > Magnoliopsida > Myrtales > Myrtaceae > Eucalyptus > Eucalyptus grandis. The sequence continues at coordinate 22,421,843 of NC_052614.1, read as the reverse complement.
TGTCAAATTACTTTAAATTAATTTTTGATAATGAAAAAATCTATATTAATATATTCATGACAAATTTACCTTCTCAAATTAATCTATTTCTCTGATAAAAAAAAAAATCTATTTGCAAAGAATTAACTATTCCTTGAATTTCCATAAAATTGGATTCATAATATGAAAAATTCTAAATTGATACTCATATGACAAATGAAAAGTAAAATGTGTAATTGAATTTAATAATTTGACGATAAAATTTAATTAAAACTAACGGAAGATTAATTTGTTACATGTGTATTAATTTGAAATTTTTTGTAGTTAGAAAATTGATTTAAAGTAAATTTGTCATGAAGTTTTTTTTGATGGTATTTATTAATCTTAAGAATGTTTTGACAAAAAAGACCCAAAAAATAATAGTGCTAAATGTTTTTAAAAAACAATGCTAAATATACAGCTGTCCACGATTATTTAATTAGATAAATCACATCGAGACCGTCATCCTTCTATTTTTTATTTTTTTGGTACCGTATTATCTGTGTGTGTATATATAATACTATATATAGATATATAGACAGTTGACCTGTATGTACAAGTACTCGTCCGCCTCTTCGCTTATGCGGCGAGCGGACGCGCGTGGTCTTCCTGCGTAATCAAATCCTCATCGTTTATTCTCTCTTTGGAGGTGGCAGATACGAATGGGTATCTTCAGATGTGCGAGGCAGAGGATCCCAGCTCGAGCACGTGTGATCCATCCCATGGGTAGCTAGATATCAAAATGAATGAAAGCCTAATCCAACAGCCCTCCGATTCATTCCTCAAACGAGAATGGACGGCGATGCGGCGACTCGCGAGTGATGTCGCGGTTTCTCCACAGTACGTGCGAGGCAGAGATCGCAACTCGAGCACGTGGGATTTGAACGGGTAGCTAGAGCCTCGCGACAGTACCAGGGGCCGACGTGGTCGTAGATAGTAGTAGAGGTGACTAGGGTAGGTAACTTAAGAATTAAATCGGTGAGAACCTGTAGATTCCAAGTTTCAAAGTACGCAAGTAGATTCCAAGTTTCAAAAAAATGAAGAACATATTTCAACGAGTAAGTTTAAGATTCGTAGTTGGAGAAACCTGGAATCTAGAATCCGAAACTCATAACCTACAATTTGGAACACGTTTTAATATTTTTCTTGATTCATGTCTTCGTGCGATCTTCCGATATTCCATGTTCGATGATGAGTGTATAATCTGAAAATACTAGTCCGAGTTTCCATTTTATGGCTAAGATTTTTATTTTATTAATATTCATATCTTTTAAGCATCTAAATGTAAATTATGATTAGTTAATTGGAATCGTTCATATAATAATATAATTGGGACCTGGATAAACCTTAAAGCCTATGATAAAATAGGTTCCAAATTCTAGGATATATAAGATAGATTTCAAGTTTAAAAAAAAATGAGGAATTTGTTCCAATGGATAGTTTTCAAGTTTCAAGTAGAACTTGTACGGAATTTAGATTCGTTTATCCCTACTTCTATTTAGTTGAATTCCTTGCCAAGAATTAATTTTTTTTTTTCCTGTTGATAGTTTTGCTCATCCTGTATTCTCTTTTATGAATGGCAAGCTTGTTTATTATTATTACGTTCATTTTTGTTTTATTTAATTGAAAATGAAAAAAAAAAAACTGTTGGACCCTACAACCGACCTTAGAACCTGTGATAAGATAGATTCCAAGTTCTAAGTTCCAACGGGTAGGTTTCAGGTTTTCTTAGGTAGGTTTCGGATCTCAAAAAATGAGGAATGAGGGTAGGTTCCAGGTTTAAGGTGAAACCTATAAAGAACCTGGAATCGCTCACTCCTAAATGGTAGCCAATGGGTGCTTCCATCAATGAGGGCTGTCCTTGATAATCCACTTGTGGGCCACATAGTAGTAGTATTGTGTTCTTTATTTTTACTTGTTGATACCCATAAGCCTCACCCCTTGTTGGGAGTGAATATTTTTCTTTCTCACTACCGGTGAATACCAACGATTTTCACACTAAAGAGACACTGAAAGTTGGCAACATCTCACTACAAATCATCCCTACATCAGGTTTTCCCTTAAGGGTCATTGAGTGTGTGTATGCATGAGTAGCTAGAATCTTCCATTAAACCATGAGATAGTGAGGCATATTCTATGTTAAAAGTGAAGTGATTGTTGAGATCAAATTGAATTTTTCCACTGCAGAAAGCACGAGATTATGAACCCTAATTTTCGCTGAACTACAAACACTAATCAAAACATTAATCTTAAGTGATATACAAATGTACATTTGGCAAATTTCTGAAGGGAGAAATTATTACACAAACTCGATCTTTATATATTGATACCATCACAACCATTTACTGTGTGGGTTCTACTGTGAGGTCAAAACATTCAATTTCTTATGACAGTATCGATCTACATGAATTGGTTTTATGTAATTTTTCAGACTTCCTGAATGGGCTCAGTTTATTTGCTTGTTAACGTGTGATATGGCTTGCAAGCTGCTAATGGAAAGAAGATTCCGAGCTTATCTTTGCTCAAGAGCAGGAACTTGTGGCGTAAATAGTAATGTAAGAACAAGGTTGGTTGGAGATGTACTGTATTTCCCACGAGCATTGTCTTCCCCTCTCCTGCTGGTTGTTGAATCCTTGCAGTCATTTTCTTCATCCCTTTCAATAGAGCGATATCGCCTCTGAGTTTGAACACCGATTGCAGTCGAACGTTTCTCAAAAAAGTAAACAGGAAGCTTCTGTTAGAATGTTTAAACGACCACAACTAATGAAAGCTCCCAGTAAACATTTGTAAACCTTAACATATTGCATGAAGTGTTTTGCCAGAGTTGCAGTGACAAGAGCTTGAGCACAACAGACTCCGTTCCTTATCTATAATAGAAATGGAAGAGATTTTCTTACCCATCAGACGACAGATAAACATGGAATTTACTCGCCCTGACAGCAATTTGCTTCTCATTCTTCAACCCTGAGATTGTGAACCTGACAACGTGCTCAATAGATGATGTGGCAGTAGTCACCAGAGATACCCATCAGACAGCGAAGATGGTGTGCTCGAAATGTTAACCAAACTGTAAAACCAACACACCCACAAGCTGCAAGGAGCCGTGTCCTGACATGTATAGCCAAAGGTAACAATCATGTTAGCAGTGATTGCCAGACGACATGTCAAGAATGAGGTCCAAATTCGGACACTCAGCAGAAACCTGCTGAGTATTCAGCAGCTTAGGCTGCTAGAGCAAAAATTTCTGCAGTCCCACCTACTAAGTAATTTCAGAACTATTCAACAATACCACATTTATGTACATAAAGTAGAAAGAGAGAGAGATTGTTATAAACCTCTTTCATGTAAAGATCAACAATTGCTTCTGCATATGAACTGCTGTACTTATCTGTATGAAAATTGGCCAAGCATATACTGTAAATTCAGTCAGTCCAGTGATCAGCATAAAGTAGTTCACTTCCGAACAATTAGATCATCAATGATCAAGCAAATGCAGCTTACAGGTCACTAAAGAGGAGATCTTCCAGTCATTTAAATACTCTTGAAGAAAAGGTTTGCCACCCCTTTTTTTTTTCATGTTTCCAGCTTAGATGGCAAATGACATTGAAAGCCATTATGCATCAGTCTTAATTTATAGCAGCCACAAAACAATTATTTAGCATCAATTATAGCTTGTTATGAGGAGATACAAGTAACTAAACTTAAATTTGTTAAAATGCAACACCAAGAGTCAATCCATGAGTTGCAAATAGTAGCCTGCCAAATTCAGTCTCAACACATAAAAGACCATAATGGCCAGAAAACAGTTTACCTAAAAGAACAACTTAAGAAGCATGCTGAATACACAATGCATGTGAATCTTATGATTGGACAAACGGCTAATTAGTAGGAGGGTACCAGTCAGGAGATCAAATCCTAATATTCCCACTTCTAGTTGTTCCACCAACATTTCTCCTATTACTGGGTTTCAGTTCTTCAATTATTAATTTGATGTAGTTAAATGCTAGACCTAATCATGGGTTAGGATCTCCGAGGTCCAATCGCTACTTCAGGAAAGACCCCTTGGCACAGTGCAATTTAAATTAATCAAGCAGCAGAATTATATTTTCTATTATCTTGCTTATGGGAGGCCACTTTTTGAAGCCAACTAGTGTAGGGGTGGTACCTGTACCCCCTTGGTAGCTTCTTGGTCAAATCTTATGTATCATTAAAAAAAAGCTGCCAGCTCTCTGCTCCAGCTCAACAGGTCCCCCAAGCCTGAACTTTGATACATAAATTTCTTGTTTTCAAGCAATGAGCAAGCTTGGGAAAGGCTTCCAAGGACCAAGGTTAGCAGAGCCCAACATCGGACTTGTCATTCTCCAAGAGCACTGCCTAGCCCGAGTTGACCCACACATTGACCAAGTTCCACATATAAGATGCAACTTACATGTAAAGGGAGTACCGAGTAATGTGCTTGATATATACATCAGACTGATTTCCAAAAGTACAAGTAATCTGAGCAATGCTTGACAAATGATAGCCCAATGCTGACAAACGGTAAAACTTTCAGACAGCTAGAGAAAGGACAAAATCATGTTCTGATTGTCTCATTCATGGTGAGATTCCAGATCAAACAACAGCCTATTTGACAAACAGCTTGCACGCATAATATGCACAGCCACTACTATTACAGGAGAAAAAATTGCTAGCAATTGCAGATAGCTACTCAAGTTTGATTACCCATTGTCTCAGTCAAGCGACAAGTGAGGCAAATCTAGTTGTATAACGCATAAACAGGGATGTGGGAGCTCCAGGCACATCAGCAAATGCACATCAAGTTGAGCACCTCAATCAATAGTCATGCATGAGAATTAAGACAGCGAGCACAAAGAGATTGTTTTGGAGAGGACTTGTCTGCCTGCTCACTTGAATCAACACCACCAAATTCTGTTATGTAAGGCATTCTAATTACTCCAGTAAAATGATGGCTTCCTGCTTAAATCAATCGACACAGGTTCTAGAAGGGTGTGCTAAGTAAAGATAGAAACTTTATTGCAAATCAAGAAACGACCAGGTAAGCACAAATGCTACGATGATCAACATTAGTAACGATAACAAACACAACCGTAGACAGAATCATCCTACGATATTATTACAGAAACATCGTGTACAACAATCCACGAAACATAAATTCATCCACCAGATTAATGTTGAACCCCAGGAAACCCCTGCATACCATTGCCCATCCCATTCAAGAGATCTTGAATGGTGTAGCCATCAAGCGATCCAAACACATCAAGCAACCCCTCGAAGAAACCACCATCAACTGAATTCGCAGCCAATTCCTCCTCCTCCACCTTGGCATTTTCATCTCCATCATCCTCCATAGCAACAACCCCAGATGCCGACGCCTTCTCCTCATGATCTCCGGCGACCGCGGGCATGTGACCGTCGAACAGAGCCATGTGCCCGAACAACTTGTCCTTCCTAGAGAAGGTGGTCCCGCAGGAACACCTCCACCTAGACTGCCCGCAGTGCTTCGAGTGGCTCTTCAAGTCGGCCAGCACCGAGAAGCTCTTCTTGTTGCACCTGTTGCACGAGTACATCTTCGGGCAGTGGCTCCTCTTGAAGTGATTCTTCACGCAGATCACCGATTTCAGGGGCCGGAACTTGTTGCTCCCTTTGTTCCGGTTGCACCCCTCGAAGGGGCAAGAGAACCGGGTCTTCCGTGGGGCGCTGGCGACGTCGGCGCACCTCTCGGGCTTCGCCAGCGCCTCCGGCGTCTTGAACTGATTGCCGTGCGCGCGCATGTGCATCCTCAGGTTCGCGTCCCGCTTGAACCCCTTCCCGCAGACGTCGCAGAAGTGGGCGTGCTCGGCGAGGAGTTTGGCCGCGTTGAGCTCCACGATCTCGCAATCGGACTCGGGGTCGAGCTCGAGCTCGATCCCGACCTCGTCCGTCTCGGCTTTCACCTCGACCTCCGGCGGCTTCGCCGCCGGCGGGTCCACGGGGCTCCGGAACCGGCAGCTTCGGGTACGAGCGCTCCGGCTCAGGATCGGAGCCGGAGCCGCGAGAGGAGCTGAACAGGGCGGCGCCGTCGACGATGATCCGGTAGATCGCCGACGTGATCTCCGCGGAGACCATGTCCATCTGGTCCTTGCTCAGGAGGGTGTTGCTGCAGAGGGACTGCGACAGGAGCCGCCGCACCGAGTCCAGCCTCAGGCGGACGGCGGCGAGGCTCAGGAGCGGCGGGACGCGGGGGTCTTCGGCGGCGGCGGCATTGCCGGCGGCGGGGGCGGGTCCCGGAGGGAAGGGGCGGTCGGCGCCGGAGATGGGGTGGTTCATCGCCGGAATCGGAAACGGCGAATGCCGGAGAAGTTGGCGAGAGAAAGAGAGAGAGTTTTTTTCTTCGTGTTTTGGGGATCGAGACGAGACGAGGTCTGGCGGAACGTTGACCAAAAACTGACATGGCAAAACGAGCGGCGCCGCCTCTTCGGAAATTCCAAGGTAGGTCGTAATTCCATTTCTTTACAGCTGCGTCAGGCTCGAATTGCAAATGATTAAATCCACATCAACCTATCTAATTCATTTTTATATGATATAAATTTATACATATTTAACCCGACTCATATTGTGAAAATACTTTTACAATGGGAAGGAAGTGAGGGAGCGAGCGAGTGAGCGAACGAGATCAAATGAGAACTAAAGAGAGCTAAGAGTCATAGAGAGTTGTGATCCTATATAATAGCCATATCATGAGTTTTATTATTCTAAACAAATTTATGGAATATAATTGATCCGTATAACAATTCAGCCCATTAAATAGAGAGACAAAAAAAATGATCAGTCACCTATTTTGATAGGTCTAGTTGGTGATATTTAGTAAAGGGAATTAGAATGATAACTCAAATAAATATGAGTGTTAAATAGGTTTAAAGGTTACCGGAACCCAATCCACTCTTAAGATTTATTGCTGCATTCTCTCTCGCTTCGTGACTCAATGACTTGCCATGACTTTTTTGTACCTCTCCTTCCTCTTTCATGCTTTGTCCGTTGATTGTTGCTCTCAATATTCGCAAAGGGTTGGCAGGTCTAATGATTTCCTTTAATGATTATTTGCTAAAAAAATTGAAAATGTTGATTCTGATGAATAATTTCTTACATAGCATTTTAGTTTGATTTATTAGGCCCAAAGATTCAAATTTTTTTTCCCTACTAAGCCTCATACTCTTTTTTTAAAGTTTAATCATGCAAGTCCAACAGTCAACTTTTAGATAAAGTGATGTGGTGTCATAAAGTGAGTCGTGTGTGGCTTTCCAAGCTCAATTATGACAATCATGAACCTTAATAAATTGAAAGTGATAGAATTTAGATAAACTTCCACCCATTTTTAATGAAAAGTTCATCTTATGAGACCATGTTTATATAATTTTGATGATGTCATGTTCGTCCACTTAACAAGTTATGCATCTTCCACTTATTGAATATTTTAGTGATGAATTGGACTTGCCGACCCAAAAAGGGGATTGGATTGGCTTGAATCAATACAGCATGCGGTCACGGATTGCGTCATCGCAACACATGCACGCTTTCCTCGTTCATTATAGTATTTCAATCTACAGATATTTTTTTTTGACCTTTTGACTTTATTTACTTTCTTTTCTTATCATGATGATTTATTTTTAATTTAGATATGCAATATTTATCCAAATTAACATATAAACATGAAGAGTTTAAGATTGGTTAAGTAGGTGGGTGTAGGTTTTCATAGGATGGTTTAAATATTGATGTATTTTATATATATGATTTGGATATAGATCAACGAATTTGTATGGACCACGAGGTGGTTAGAATGAATTAAATCGATTAATTTGGATTGGACTATTTTCCACCCGACCAACCTAATTGATGGCCCTAACCCTCTCCATCTTTTAGCCTAACCAATAAAAAACTGTCACATGACCATACATTGTCATAAGTCTCATGTGGCGGGAAAGTGAGATTTAGGCCACCTCGTGGCGACATTGTTAGTGATCGTCACGTAGCCCAACCAATAAAAGATTGGCATGTAAACTTATTGTTAGACGTCCAACATGGCAAAAGGTATCGGCTATAACAAAGATGAGATATAGGTTGACAAAATTAATGATGCTCCCTTGTGAGAAAATATTGCATAGGCTTGGCCCTCCATGTCAGATAATGTTCCTCTACCTATTGATCGCCACTAGAGGTGGCAAAATGGGTCTTAGACCCATATATGACCTATTTAAATCATGAATGGGTCATATATGGGTCACTTATTTTTTGAAGAAACTAGTTAAAATGGGTTTAATAAGTAAAGATTTAAGATATGTGGTTCTCAAATGGGTTGGATTTATCATTTAGAACCCATTTTCAACCAAAACCTTATAATCTATCTATTCCCTCTTTAACTTTACAAAAATATTTTTTATTATAAAAATCGAAATTATAATTATTTTAATTTTTTTTCTTTTTTTCTTTCCTTTTTTTTTCTTCTTCCTCCTTCCGGTGGCTGGCATGACCACCAGCGCCCGGCCAAAGAAGAAGAAGAACAAAAAAGAAAAAGAAAAAGGAAATTAAAAATTATATTCTAAAAAATACAAAAAAAAAAAATAATTAATAATTTATTTTTAAAAAATAAAAAAATAATTAAAATTCAATTTAAAAAAATATTATAAAAATTATAAAAATTATCTATTAAGATTGTATTGTATAAAACTATTTTAGTAATACCATTTTTAATATATATAATTTTTCATAGAGCCCTTACTCAGTTACTTGCTCATTTCCATAAACACTCCTCAATTTGATCTCGAATGACTTGACGAAATCGCCATAGCCAATCCAAAAGCCAAACAACATTCTCTCTTTGCTTCATTTTGTAAGTAACACTTTCGACTTCTATTCACAGAGACATTCCTATCAGAGCTTTGGCTTCAACCCTCCTCATTTCTCACAGGAAGTTCAAGACCTTCAATCCAAATGATTCGCTTGTTGAACCTCCACCTTCGCACCCATCTCTCTCTTCCTTGTTTTCACCCTTACACCCTCCCGCGTCCCTCAAACGGAGCGCCATCGCTGTCGCCGCCTCCGGCTAATAAGCGCAACCGTCGACTACTCCGTTGATCTCAATCCTGAGGAGCTTGGCGAGAGGGCCGTGCTCTGCGAGGCTCTGATCGTGAGTTGAAGGTGGGCGAGGAATTCTCTCGGTTGTCCCACGGAAGGTTGGAACTGCCGGGTTCGGCATCGACAACATGGATTTGGCAGCGTCGAACGAGAATCCATGATTGGTGGTGGATGCACCGAACGAGCATGGCGGCGGTCGCCGAGCAGGTGATCGAACTCTTGACGAACATGTAGCGATCAGCGAATGGAGATAAACTTTGACTGACGAGGAGGGCCGGGCGTAAGCAATATTTCTTCGCCCAGTCATTGCCATCGAGCCCAACCACTAAGAAAACGACGCTGAAGTGGACGTTTCGGCCGAATGGGAGAAATGATGTCGGGGAAGCGGCGATCATGATGAAAATTGTCGACTGGTGTACCTCCTCATTGTCAAAAACCACTTCTTCAAAAGAAAAACAAATTCAGACCAAAAAAGAAGAAAGATAAAAACAAACACACCGTTGCTGAAAAGGAGGTTCCATTGGTTGGGCCAACTTCAAACGTGGTGATCCGAGAGCAACCAATAATTTCTCCGACGTGTGAACTTGTCTGAGGAGAATAATTCATTATATCTACTAAATTGGATGAATCGAGGCTCGAGTGAAATCCACAAATGACCCACTTAATGCTATGACCCGATTTGATTCCGTTTTAAATATGGATCGTACTTATTATTGCTATCTCCTTGATCGGTGACGATATGATCTCTTGAAAATAACTTTAATTGAATGGTAGGAAATGAAAAAGATAGTGAACTGAGTTTGGAACAACAGTTCTTGTTGTAATCGTAAACTTGATAAACTCGTATTAGTTTTATAAATTTATCTCAAACTCTAGCTCTTGTCAAAGAGAATCTAAATTATGGCTCATAAGAATGGGATGTTCAAAACCATCTCGACGCCTTGACTTGTAAGCTTAGAGAATTATGAAATATCTCGACACTCACCACTATATTAAAAATAATTATATATCATCGATAAGTTTAAATGAAATATAAAAAACATATATTGAGTAAATATTTTCCTCATGAGAAATTGGAGCTAAACAAAGACGTCACAGCGCATTGGAATTTTGTCGATGTGACTACATTTGCCCTAATAATTACTTACAAAAGTCGGAGAAGCGTCCTATGGATAAAGCATTGCATCCATAGCATTGCTCGCCACCACGCACCTCCCGTCACGCAGTGAAAATTATACGTCTACGACAACGTCAATAGGCCGTCGAACTCCCCGTGAATACAGTGATCGGCGTAAGACTGATCAGCCGACTTTCAGAATGGCTTGGGAGAGAAGGACCGGAGGTTTCTTGAAAACCCTAGGGCATCGGCCAATGACTTCTCGAAAACTTCCTAGGCATCGGCCGAAGAAGGTTGCATGTAGCTGAGAAAACGTCCACATGGTTGGAGATCTACTGAGATTCTCACAAGCAACGTCTTCCCCCTCTCCTGCTGGTTGTTAAATTCATTGCAGTCATTTTCTTGATTCGTTCTGACAAAGCGATGCCCCCTGCATAATTAGGCACCAGACACCGCTTAACATCTCTCTTCTGCGAGTATACATAGCATCTGAGTAGTGTGCTGAACAATGGCGGGCAAAAGTTCAATTTAAACTTTCTCTGTCGAGGTGGTCACGCTCGCGAGGCGTTTGGAGAATGAACTGAAGCCGTTCGTGCGAGCTGGGTGGAAAATCAATCCATGTTCACTTTTATCGCTTGAAAATTCAAAATCTCGGTAAAAAAAAAAAAAAAAAAAACTCTCCGTAGATATATTTTGTGACATAGTATATAGGATAGTTACTACAAATGTATGAATACTAATGTAACTATTGATGGATGCTTTTAGCGTGGAGTCACGTGAATCCGTTATTACTCACAAAAACTCTTGATTGATTTCTTTTATCGAAATTCATTAAGACGGTCAAATGTGTAATTTTATATAATTTAAGAGTCAAATGTGTAATTTTATATAAGTTAAGAGTTTACTAATATTAGATAAGTGGATGCTTGTTTTTTTTGTTCCAAGTTACTTACTACATGTTAAAATCACGAGTTGCTAGGGGTAACATAATTAAGCACCAAACACCGCTTCACATTTCTTTTATCGTTGCAGGTCGCGATCGCTCCTCGGCAATGGGGAAGAAGCCTCCGTCTTCCTCCGCTTCGCTGAAGAAAAAGCTGTCCTAGGCTTCGTCCAAGGTAACCGTCTCTTCCGGCGTTGGGGGCCGCGGGGGTGTTTAGGGTTCGCTGTAATTCGTTCGCTCTTCGATCTGTTTACAATTCGAATGAATGCCAGTTTTCGCAATGTTTACGATATCGAGTGTGGTTTCGCCTTTTTCCGGCACGTGCGCGGGGTTCGAGAGAAAGTAATCGGAAGTTTCGTGATTTATCGTGTGAATTGTAGGGACGAGCTTCTCCGGCGGCTTTACCGGTCGCTGGTCTGCCATTCTCAGTGTGTAGAACTGGAATTCGTAATCGGTTTGGTGCTCTCTTCACCATCTTCGTGCTGAAATCGCTACCCGACTGAGCTAGCCTAGTTGTTTTTAACACAATTTGACACGGCACGACAGTCGAGTCACTGATAGTCACATGATTGATGCTCGCGATTCGGTGTCTGGGGATGGTGAAAATTTGTTGCTGTAAAGGAGATTTAGAAGTCCAGTACTTTGTTAGTGAACATCCCCAATTCAAGCTTCTGCAATAATTTTTAACGACTAAACACAAAATAAACTCCAGGTAAACATGCATAAACCTTATCATAATGCATGAAAGGATTTTCTCTTATTAAAGCCAAAGCTCCAGTTGCAAGAGCTTGAGCACAACAAACTCCTTCTGACGTCTATAAGAGATATAGAAGAGATCCTCTTACCGGCGGAAGCCACTCGCCAGGGGTGCCTATCAGCGGCAAAGAAAGATGAGTATAATAGATGCTCGAGCAGTATTTAATCCTGCAAACTATCGTATAGATGAGTCGAACAGCCGTGCCTATCTTTGTATGGTAATATGCCAAGCAAATGTTCTAAATTCTGTCAGTCCAGTGATCAGCAAACGCTAGTTAATCTCCCAATTAGATCATCAAAGATAAAGCAAATGCTGCTAACGGGTCACCACAGAAAGAGGAGATCTCTCGCTCATTTAACCACATCGGAATGAAGATGTTTGCTAACAGTTTTCCAGCTTACAGGGCAAGTAACATCATTAGCTCGCAGCAGACAGCATCAGGAAGATCCGCATTTGAATCATTTACGACGTCCTTCCTTGTCCAGAGACCTAGAAGCACATGCAGGTCACCGGGGACCGAGTATAGGACCTTCGGGAGCACGAGCGACATGATCAAAGATCTGAATTGGCCATGGGAGGTAGATTGGTCTACGAAGAAATGCGAGCGTCAGTCGGAGCTTCGAAGCTTCGAAGAACTGGAGAAGAGAAGCGATCGTTGTAAATAATTTCATATTCGGGCTGCGCAATTTGTCTTGACTTGAACTTGCATGTTATATGATTCATGAGGTTATTTATTTGGTGTTTTATTGATTCAGGGTTTCACTACTTAGACGGGTGTTATTCCCGCAAAAGAGATTGCACTTGGCAATTATGTCATGAGCAACAAGAACTGCCCTTGAAACTGCCCCATGGAGTGATTTTTATTTTGTCAACGGTTTTGACTTGAAAGAATAGATTAAAATACTCTACTTTTGTCTTCTTTCTGCTTCCCGTGAACACTTGGAATGGGGAAATTTGTAAAGTCAAGTCCCAATTCAGATTTTATTTTAGTCATCTTACAAATGTGCGTATTGAACACTTTTGATCAGATAAGAAGAAAATTTAATAATCAAAGGTCATACAAGGAGGATGAGATCGATTGAATAAAGCTGGACTGGGAAAACTTGTGGGTCAACAAATACCAAAACGCAAACGTTGTTTGGCTGGTTCAAAGAAGACATAAGCGCTGTAAAGCCGGTCTTAAATCTTGATTACTTCTGTTAGAGTTGAAACCTTCTCTTGCTCTAACGTGATATATAACAGCGTCAACGCGAGATTAAACCTCCATACAAGAAAATATAAAATCATGTCTTCCCAAGTTTTCCCAGTCCAGCTTTATTCAATCGATCTCATCCTCCTTGTATAACTTTTGATTAAGAAATTTTCTTCTTATCTGACCAAAAGTATTCGATACGCACATTTGTGAGATCACCAAAGTAAAATCTGAATCGGGACTTGACTTTACAAATTTCCCATTCCAAGTGTTCATGGGAAGCAGAAAGAAGACAAAAGTAGAGTATTTTAATCTATTCTTTCAAGTCAAAACCGTTGACAAAATAAAAATCACTCCATCGGGCAGTTTCAAGGGAAGTTCTTGTTGCTCATAATGTAATTGCCAAGTGCAATCTCTTTTGCGGGAATAACGCCCGTCTAAGTAGTGAAACCCTGAATCAATAAAACACCAAATAAATAACCTCATGATTCATATAACATGCAAGTTCAAGTCAAGACAAATTGCGCAATCCGAATATGAAATTATTTGCATTCGATGGTGAGAGGAATGGAATCGGTATTGTGCATCTAATCCATATAGACAAGTCAATAGATCATGTGAACCAAGCCCCCATCTGTACCATTGTTCCTATGCGCTCCTCAGCGACACCAACATGATTAAAGGTTAGATGATTATAGCTCTCTCTTTTTGGGGGCACGTATAGTTTTCTTGTCTTTGTGCCTTACGTTCTCTAAATAAGAACGCAATAAAGATAACCAACCTCAATGTCGATAGTAGTTGTCATATAAATTTTTTATTCTTTCGCTAAATCGTCGTATATGAAAGATACTTTAATCTTTTAAGTGACCACTGCTTCTCAATGTGTTCAGTAATTTTTAATATTAAAAAAAAAAAAACTTTGTGTTTACATCTTTTCGCTTACTAGTAGTACGATTTATAATTAGTGACTATCTTTTAAACGGAAGAAAATTTCATTTTTAATAACCTTTAATACAGGAAAGTATCAAATACTGTTTGGTCAGTAACTTTCATATATATATATATATGTGATATTCATATGTCATTAGTGATTTTCATATACATCAAAGTAACTTGCATTACTCCTTGTAACGTTTTATGTGGCTAATAATTTTCATTTACTCTTGATACTCACGTGTAATTAGTAATTTTTATGAATAGCGAATTAAACTTTAATACTCTTGGTATTTTAATATTGCAAAGTAACAACTTAAATTTGTAACTCTTCAGTTACTAGTAGTATTCATACGTCACTAGTAATTTTCATGCACATTTAGGCGTCAATATTGGAAAACTATCGGTTGGATGCTTCCCAATTTGTTGATAGAACGTCAATGTATAAGAAAATTGCTAAGAGATCTACAAGACTTAGAAGATTAAATGAGCAAAACATGTTTCACCAAGATACAAACTCCATGCAATAGATGGAATTTAACCATCGAAACTCTTATACAATTTATTCGTGCAAAATGACTATATTATCGGTTTCTGTGAGCCTCTATACTTGCAGCTACTTATTGCCCTCTAGGAATTTTATTTCCACCACACGTACATTCCCATTGATAAGTGTCCTTTGGTGTGCTCCGATTATTTGCAATTGGCAATTGCGCCATCCGGAGCCTTTTGCAAGGTTTGGAGAACAAGGACACTTTCCTGTTTGCCATGACTTTGGAATGCGGCTAGATTAACCACACATGGAGGGGCCATGGCTCGACCGGCGAAGGCCCTGGTGTTGGTAGTGTCTGTAGCAAGTCCAGGGCTGCCTGGAGTGTAGCCCACAGGATTCCCGAGAGGGCGCTCTGGAGCCTTTTGCACGGCGAAGGCCCTAGTGTTGGTGGCTTCTGCAGGAGGTCTAGGGCTACCTGGAGTGTGGGCCTTAGGATTCCCGGGAGGGCGCTCTGGAGCCTTTTGCATGGCGAAGGCCCTAGTGTTAGTGGCTTCTGCAGGAGGTCTAGGGCTACCTGGAGTGTGGGCTTTAGGATTCCCGGGAGGGCGCTCTGGAGCCTTTTGCACGGCTAAGGCCCTAGTGTCGGTGGTGTCTATAGCAGGTCTAGGGCTACCTGGAGTGTAGGCCCCAGGATTCCCGGGAGAGCGATCTGGAGCCTTTTGCACGGCAAAGGCCCTAGTGTTGGTGGTGTCTGCAGGAGGTCTAGGGCTGCCTGGAGTGTAGGCCCTAGGATTCCCGGGGGAGCGATCTAGAACCTTTTGCACGACGAAGGCCCTAGTGTTGGTGGTGTCTACAGCAGGTCTAGGGATGCCTGGAGTGTAGGCCTCATGATTCCCGGGAGGGTGATCTGGAGCGTTTTGCATGGCGAAGGCCCTAGTGTTGGTGGCGTCTGCAACAAGTTTGGGGTTGCCTGGAGTGTAGGCCTCATGATTCCCGGGAGGGCGCTCTAGAGCCTTTTGCACGGCAAAGGCCCTAGTGTTGGTGGTGTCTGCAGTAGGTTTAGGGCTGCCTGGAGTGTGGCCCTTAGGATTCCCGGGAGGGCGCTCTGGAGCCTTTTGCACAGCGAAGGCCCTAGCGTTGGTGGTGTCTGCAACAAGTCTAGGGCTGCCTGGAGTGTAGCCCTCAGGATTCCCAGGAGGGTGCTTTGGAGCCTTTTGCAGGGTTTGGAGAACAAGGATGCTTTCCTCTTGGCCATGACTTTGGAATGTGACCGGATTAACCACACGTGGAGGGGCCATGGCTCGACTGGCAAAGGCCTGACTGTTGGTGGCGTCTGCAGCAAGTCCAGGGCTGCCTGGGGTGTGGCTCTTAGGATTTCCAGGAGGCCGCTCTGGAGCCTTTTGTAGGGTTTGGAGAACAAGGACGCTTTCCTCTTTGCCCTTAATTAGAACCCTGCACGGCTCATTTGGGTACACTAAGGTTCCCACCAAGAACAGCAAAATCACACCAACTCTCAGGAGCTTCTTCATCTTTTAGCTATATTCCTCACTTTTTTATCTGCTCTTTTGGATCTTGGTACAATTTGTCACTTGTCTTAACAAAAAGTATGACGAAGGCCGCCTCGTCTTGTGGGAGTGACCTCTCGTATTTATATGCAAACACCAGGTTATAGTTTTATGTATTTCTTTGATTCTTCTGATTAGATTGTTGGACACGGAATTTTGATTGTTGACTGCCACAGTTGGAGAAGAAGAAGAAGAAGACGGCTTAAAAAAAAATTGAATTGGTCGGTCGTAGAACAGCTAATGTCTCGTTCGTAGTATTACGTCCACAACGTCCGAGAATGACGCGTCGTGCACGGTTGTTTGCACAAGACAAATTTCAGTATGTCCAAATTTCAAAATTTCAATAAAAATTGGTACAAAATTACAATCATAAAGTATCATTACAAAATTAATTGTCAATTTCTCAATCTATTAGATGGTAATTTCCACGAAGTGCTATTTGTTAGGACATCAACATGTATATAATTTTTGGACTCAGAGGGAATCGGTATTCATTTCATACACAAGCTATCGCTCCATGTACATGTCAGAAGTCTAAGACCATTTGTGTAAATCAACAAGATGTAAATTCATTTATCTGTCTAGGACCAAGTCTCCAGTCCGCAAATTTCACGGCAGTAGATTCAAGATTTGATTTTCCGGTCGCTGTTTTTAAAACCCTTGAAGTCTATTGCTAGGTTACCTGGAATGCGGAGTACTCTTGATACGTGCAGCTAAGACGGGAATGAGCAGGATGTTAGCAGTCAAAAGTGCGATACCATAGAGGTGAACTTCTTTTACTAATGTAGTCATAATTAGACATGATTTTATATTTTCTTGTATGGAGGTTTAATCTCACGTTGACGCTGTTATATATCACGTTAGAGAAAGAGAAGGTTTCAACTCTAACAGAAGTAATCAAGATTTAAGATCGGCTTTACCGCGCTTATGTCTTTTTTGAACCGGCCAAACAACATTTGCGTTTTGGTATTTGTTGACCCACAAGTTTTCCCAGTCCAGCTTTATTCAATCGATCTCATCCTCCTTGTATGACCTTTGATTATTAAATTGTCTTCTTATCTGACCAAAAGTGTTCAATACGCACATTTGTGAGATGATCCAAGTAAAATCTGAATCGGGACTTGACTTTACAAATTTCCCCATTCCAAGTGTTCATGGGAAGCAGAAAAAAGACAAAAGTAGAGTATTTTAATCTATTCTTTTAAGTCAAAACAGTTGAAAAAATAAAAATCACTCCATCGGGCAGTTTCAAGGGAAGTTCTTGTTGCTCATAACGTAATTGCCAAGTGCAATCTCTTTTGCGGGAATAACACCCGTCTAAGTAGTGAAACCCTGAATCAATAAAACACCAAATAAATAACCTCATGAATCATATAACATGCAAGTTCAAGTCAAGACAAATTGCGCAGCCCGAATATGAAATTATTTGCATTCGATGGTGAGAGGAACGGAATCGGTAATGTGCATCTAATCCATATAGACAAGTGAATAGATCATGTGAACCAAGCCCCCATCTGTACCATTGTTCCTATGCGCTCCTCAGCGATACCAACATGATTAAAGGTTAGATGATTATAGCTCTCTTTTTTTGGGGGCACGTATAGTTTTCTTGTCTTTGTGCCTTACGTTCTCTAAATAAGAACGCAATAAAGATAACCAACCTCAATGTCGATAGTAGTTGTCATATAATTTTTTTTATTCTTTTGCTAAATCGTCGTATATGAAAGATACTTTAATTGTTTAAGTGACCACTGCTTCTCAATGTGTTCAGTAATTTTAAATATTAAAAAAAAAAACTTTGTGTTTACATCTTTTCGCTTACTAATAGTACGATTTATAATTAGTGACTATCTTTTAAACGGAAGAAAATTTCATTTTTTTAATAACCTTTAATACAGGAAAGTATCAAATACTGTTTGGTCAGTAACTTTCATATATATGTGATATTCATATGTCATTAGTGATTTTCATATACATCAAAGTAACTTGCATTACTCCTTGTAACGTTTTATGTGGCTAATAATTTTCATTTACTCTTGATACTCACATGTAATTAGTAATTTTATGAATAGCGAATTAAACTTTAATACTCTTGGTATTTTAATATTGCAAAGTAACAACTTAAATTTGTAACTCTTCATTTACTAGTAGTATTCATACGCCACTAGTAATTTTCATGCACATTTAGGCGTCAATATTGGAAAACTATCGGTTGGATGCTTCCCAATTTGTTGATAGAACGTCAATGTATAAGAAAATTGCTAAGAGAACTACAAGACTTAGACGATTAAATGAGCAAAACATGTTTCATCAAGATACAAACTCCATGCAATAGATGGAATTTAACCATCGAAACTCTTATACAATTTATTCGTGCAAAATGACTATATTATCGGTTTCTGTGAGCCTCTATACTTGCAGCTACTTGTTGCCCTCTAGGAATTTTATTTCCACCACACGTACATTCCCATTGATAAGTGTCCTTTGGTGCGCTCCGATTATTTGCAATTGGCAATTGCGCCATGACTTTGGAACGTGACTGGATTAACCACATGCGGAGGGGCCATGGCTCGACCGGCAAAGGCCCTAGCGTCGATGGTGTCTTGCAGCAAGTCTAGGGCTGCTTGGAGTGTAGCCCTCAGGATTCCCAGGAGGGCGCTCTGGAGCCTTTTGCAGGGTTTGGAGAACAAGGACACTTTCCTGTTTGCCATGACTTTGGAATGCGGCTGGATTAACCACATGTGGAGGGGCCATGGCTCGACCGACGAAGGCCCTGGTGTTGGTAGTGTCTGTAGCAAGTCCAGGGCTGCCTGGAGTGTAGCCCATAGGATTCCCGGGAGGGCGCTCTGGAGCCTTTTGCAAGGTGAAGGCCCTAGTGTTGGTGGCTTCGCAGAGGTCTAGGGCTACTGGGTGTGGGCCTTAGGATTCCCTTGGAGGGCGCTCGGAGCCTTTTGCACGGTGAAGGCCCTAGTGTCGATGGTGTCTGTAGCAGGTCTAGGGCTGCCTGGAGTGTAGGCCCCAGGATTCCCGGGAGAGCGATCTGGAGCCTTTTGCACGGCGAAAGCCCTAGTGTTGGTGGTGTCTGCAGTAGGTCTAGGGCTGCCTGGAGTGTAGGCCCCAGGATTCCCGGGAGGGCGCTCTGGAGCCTTTTGCAGGGTTTGGAGAACAAGGACACTTTCTTGTTTGCCATGACTTTGGAATGCGGCTAGATTAACCACATGTGGAGGGGCCATGGCTCGACCGGCGAAGGCCCTGGTGTTGGTAGTGTCTGTAGCAAGTCCAGGGCTGCCTGGAGTGTAGCCCACAGGATTCCCGGGCGCTCTGGAGCCTTTTGCAAGGCGAAGGCCCTAGTGTTGGTGGCTTCTGCAGGAGGTCTAGGGCTACCTGGAGTGTGGGCCTTAGGATTCCCGGGAGGGCGCTCTGGAGCCTTTTGCACGGCGAAGGCCCTAGTGTCGATGGTGTCTGTAGCAGGTCTAGGGCTGCCTGGAGTGTAGGCCCCAAGATTCCCGGGAGAGCGATCTGGAGCCTTTTGCACGGCGAAGGCCCTAGTGTTGGTGGTGTCTGCAGTAGGTCTAGGGCTGCCTGGAGTGTAGGCCCCAGGATTCCCGGGAGGGCGCTCTGGAGACTTTTGCAGGGTTTGGAGAACAAGGACACTTTCCTGTTTGCCATGACTTTGGAATGCGGCTAGATTAACCACATGTGGAGGGGCCATGGCTCGACCGGCGAAGGCCCTGGTGTTGGTAGTGTCTGTAGCAAGTCCAGGGCTGCCTGGAGTGTAGCCCACAGGATTCCCGGGAGGGCGCTCTGGAGCCTTTTGCAAGGCGAAGGCCCTAGTGTTGGTGGCTTCTGCAGGAGGTCTAGGGCTACCTGGAGCGTGGGCCTTAGGATTCCCGGGAGGGCGCTCTGGAGCCTTTTGCACGGCGAAAGCCCTAGTGTCGATGGTGTCTGTAGCAGGTCTAAGGCTGCCTGAGTGTAGGCCCCGTGATTCCCGGGAGAGCGATCTGGAGCCTTTTGCACGGCGAAGGCCCTAGTGTTGGTGGTGTCTGTAGTAGGTCTAGGGCTGCCTGGAGTGTAGGCCCCAGGATTCCCGGGAGGGCGCTCTGGAGCCTTTTGCACAAAGGTGAAGGCCCTAGTGTTGGTGGCTTCTGCAGGAGATCTAGGGCTACCTGGAGTGTGGGCCTTAGGATTCCCGGGAGGGCGCTCTGGAGCCTTTTGCAGGGTTTGGAGAACAAGTACGCTTTCCTCTTGGCCATGACTTTGGAATGTGACCTGATTAACCACATGCGGAGGGGCCAGGGCTCGTCCAGCAAAGGCCCGACTATTGGTGGCATCTGCAGCAGGTTTAGGGCTGCCTGGAGTGTGGCCCTCAGGATTCCCGGGAGGCCGCTCTGGAGCCTTTTGCAAGGTTTGGAGAACAAGGACGCTTTCCTCTTTGCCCTTAATTAGAACCCTGCACGACTCATTTGGGTACACTAAGGTTCCCACCAAGAACAGCAAAACCACACCAACTCTGAGGAGCTTCTTCATCTTTTAGATATATTCCTCACTTTTTTATCTGCTCTTTTGGATCTTGGTACAATTTGTCACCTGTCTTAACAAAAAGTATGACGAAGGCCGCCTTGTCTTGTGGGAGTTACCTCTCGTATTTATATGCAAACACCAGCTTATAGTTTAATGTATCTCTTCGATTCTTCTGATTAGATTGTTGGACACGGAATTTTGATTTTTGACTGCCACAGTTGGAGAAGAAGAAGAACAAGAAGACGACTTAAAAAAAATTGAAATGGTCGGTCGTAGAACAGCTAATGTCTCGTTCGTAGTATTACGTCCACAACGTCCGAGAATGACGCATCGTGCACGGTTGTTTGCCCAAGACAAATTTCAGTATGTCCAAATTTCAAAATTTCAATAAAAATTGGTACAAAATTACAATCATAAAGTATCATTACAAAATTAATTGTCAATTTCTCAATCTATTAGATGATAATTTCCACGAAGTGGTAATTGTTAGGACATCAACATGTATATAATTTTTGGATTCAGAGGGAATCGGTATTCATTTCATACACAAGCTATTGCTACATGTACATGTCAAAAGTCTAAGACCATTTGTGTAAATCAACAAGATGTAAATTCATTTATCTGTCTAGGACCAAGTCTCCAGTCCGCAAATTTCACTGCAGTAGATTCAAGATTTGATTTTCCGGTCGCTGTTTTTAAAACCCTTGAAGTCTATTGCTAGGTTACCTGGAATGCGCAGTACTCTTGATACGTGCAGCTAAGACGGGAATGAGCAGGATTTTATATTTTCTTGTATGGAGGTTTAATCTCGCGTTGACGCTGTTATATATCACGTTAGAGAAAGAGAAGGTTTCAACTCTAACAGAAGTAATCAAGATTTAAGATCGGCTTTACCGCGCTTATGTCTTTTTTGAACCGGCCAAACAACATTTGCGTTTTGGTATTTCTTGACCCACAAGTTTTCCCAGTCCAGCTTTATTCAATCGATCTCATCCTCCTTGTATGACCTTTGATTATTAAATTGTCTTGTTATCTGACCAAAAGTGTTCAATACGCACATTTGTGAGATGATCAAAGTAAAATCTGAATCGGGACTTGACTTTACAAAATTTCCCCATTCCAAGTGTTCACGGGAAACAGAAAAAAGACAAAAGTAGAGTATTTTAATCTATTCTTTTAAGTCAAAACAGTTGAAAAAATAAAAATCACTCCATCGGGCAGTTTCAAGGGAAGTTCTTCTTGCTCATGACGTAATTGCCAAGTGCAAATCTCTTTTGCGGGAATAACACCCGTCTAAGTAGTGAAACCCTAAATCAATAAAACACCAAATAAATAACCTCATGAATCATATAACATGCAAGTTCAAGTCAAGACTAATTGCGCAATCCAAATATGAAATTAGTTGCATTCGATGGTGAGAGGAATGGAATCGGTATTGTGCATCTAATCCATATAGACAAGTGAATAGATCATGTGAACCAAGCCCCCATCTGTACCATTGTTCCTATGCGCTCCTTAGCGATACCAACATGATTAAAGGTTAGATGATTATAGCTCTCTCTTTTTGGGGGCACGTATAGTTTTCTTGATGAAAATTGTCCAAAAAGTCATAAACCTATTGCAGTTTTGTCAATTCAGTCTTAAACCTTTTAATTTTGTCAATTGAGTCCTAAACCTTTTCATTTCTTGCCGATTCAGTCCATCCGGTCAATTTTGGTTGGAAAATGCTGACATGGAAGCCGGCGGTACCACATAGGACTATCGGCGCTAACGTGGACAATTTTTAATAATATTTTAATATTTTTTGAATTTTTTATTTTCTGTTTTTTTTTGCTCTTTTATTTTTGGCTTTTTCCTTGGCCTTTTTCGGTGGCCGGCCACCGGCCACGCGACGGTCGGCCACCAGTCATAGCCGGCCGGTTGGCCTTGCCCGCCATAGGCGAGGCCCGGCCGGGCGACGGCGACGCCGAGAGAGGGCTGGCCTCGCTAGATCTGGCGAGGGAGCCCTCGGCGGGCTTGCCCTCGCCCGGGCGAGTGTTGGCCTTGCCCTTGGCCGGGCGGGCGACGGCTGGCCACCGGCCACAAGCCAACGCTAGCCCGGCCGGGGGCGAGGGCCAGCCTTGCCAGATCTGGTATGGGCAAGGCCGACTCTCGCCTGGGCAAGGGCGAGCCTCGGCGAGGGCAACCTCGCTTGGCGTTGCTATCACCCGACCGGGCCTCGCCTGTGGCGGGCAAGATTTAAGATAATCTCGCGTTGACGCTGTTATATATCACGTTAGAGAAAGAGAAGGTTTCAACTCTAACAGAAGTAATCAAGATTTAAGATCGGCTTTACCGCGCTTATATCTTCTTTGAACCAGCCAAACAACGTTTGCATTTTGGTATTTGTTGACCCACAAGTTTTCCCAGTCCAGCTTTATTCAATCGATCTCATCCTCCTTGTATGACCTTTGATTATTAAATTTTCTTCTTATTTGATCAAAAGTGTTCAATACGCACATTTGTGAGATGACCAAAGTAAAATCTGAATTGGGACTTGACATTAAAAATTTCCCCATTCCAAGTGTTCATGGGAAGCAGAAAGAAGACAAAATTATATAATATGCAAGTTCAAGTCAAGACAAATTGCGCAGCCCGAATATGAAATTATTTGTATTCGATGGTGAGAGGAATGGAATCGGTATTGTGCATCTAATCCATATAGACAAGTCAATAGATCATGTGAACCAAGCCCCTATCTGTACCATTGTTCCTATGCGCTCCTCAGCGATACCAACATGATTAAAGGTTAGATGAATATAATATACCTGATTTATAAGTCACACCACATCGGCCCGGTAATAAATGAGACATTCCTATCAGAGCTTTGGCTTCGACCCTCCTCATTTCTCCCAGGAAGTTCAAGGCCTTCACTCCAAATGACTCGCTTGTTAAACCTCCACCTTCGCACCCATCTCTTTCTCTTCCTTGTTTTCACCCTCATACCCTCCCGCCTCCCTCGAATGGCGCGGCATTGCTGTCGCCGCCTCCGGCTAATAAGCGCAACCGTCGACTACTCTGTCGATCTCAATCCTGAGGAGCTCTGCCAGAGGGTCGTGCTCTGCGAGGCTCCGATCGTGAGTTGAAGGTGGGCGAGGAATTCTCTCGGTTGTCCCACCGAAGGTTGGAACTACCGGGTTCGGCATCGACAACATGGATTTGGCGGCGTCGAACGAGAATGGATGATTGGTGGTGAACGCACCGAACGAGAATGGCAGCGGTCGCTAAGCATTGACGAACTCGTAGCGATCAGTGAATGAAGATAACTTTAACTGACGAGGAGCGCCGGGCGTAAGCAATATTTTTTCGCCCAGTCATTGCCATCGAGCCCAACCACTAAGAAAACGACCCTTAAGTGGACGTTTCGGCCGAAAAGGAGAAACGATGTCGTTGAAGCGGCGATCATGATGAAAATTGTCGACTGATGTATCTCCTCATGGTCAGAAACCACTTCTTCAAAAGAAAAACAAATTCGGACCGAAAAAGAAGAAGAAAAACAAACAAACACACCGTTCCTGAAAAGGAGGTTCTATTGGTTGGGCTAACTTCAAACGTGGTGAACCATGAGCAACCAATAATTTCTCCAACGTGTGAACTTGTCTGAGGAGAATAATTTGTTAAATTTATCATATCTACTAAATTGGATAGTGCGAGTCTCACTTGAAATTTACAAATGACCCGTTTAATGTTATGATTCGATTCGATTCCATTTTGAATATGTATCACATTCTTTAGTGCTAGCTTCTCGACTAATGATGATCCGATCTCCTGAAAATAACTCCAATCGAATGGTAGAAAGTGAAAAAGATAGTGAATTGAGTTTGGAACGACAATTCTTGTCATAAACATAAACTTGATAAACTCATATTAGTTTTACAAATTTGTCTCAAACTCTAGCCTTTGTCGAAGAGAATCTCAATTATGATAAGCTTGAAGAATAATGAAATATCACGATACTCGCCACAATAGTAAAAGTAATTATATATCATTGATTAATTGAAATGAAATATAAAAAATATACATTGAGTAAATACTTTCCTTATGACAAATTGAAGCTAACAAAGACATCACAGCGCATTGGAATTGTTGCGAAAATGCAAGCGATCGAACAATAATATAGATAGAAGAAGAAAATAAATCGGACACTGAATTTACATGGTTCGGTCGTAAAGACCTACGTCCACAGGAGAGCAACAACGAATTTCACTATAAATTAAGCGATACAATGAGATTACACACTCGAGTCACTCAAATACTCCATCGGTGTTTCCTAAGCCCCAATTACACTCAATAATGCATGCAGTGTTTAGCCCCAAAATTCCTTAAAAAATAATCTCTCAATCTCACGAAGGAATTACACGCAAATCTTACCACAAGATTTAATCAGCTTCAATACTAAACTTCCTTGGATGTAATTCACAAACAAGAACAACAAAGAAAATCCCTTCCAAGCACTCGACTATGAGACGGCACTTCAAGACCAATTCTTCATGATCTACCATCTTTCCATCCACGGCTACAAGTCTATATATATAAGTGAAACCCTTATTCTTTTGCTAGGGACGCGGACCCACGGAGTGCCAAAGTTGGTACAAGGGACACTTAAGTGCCAAAAGTTACGAAAGGTACACTTAAGTGCCAAAATCGGAGCGAAATGGATCATTTGAGTGCTAAAATCCGACCAAAATACCGACGTGGCATTTTTCCGGCGAACCGAGCCCAAACGACGCCGTTTTGCACGTGACGTGGCCAAATAATGCAAAACGGCGTCGTTTTGGGCTAATGTGATAAAAAAAATAATATAAAATTTAAATAAATTAAATTTAAATTAGATTTAGTTAAAATATTAAAAAATAATAATTTTAAAATTAAATTTAGTTAAAATATTTAAAAATAAATAAATAAATAAATAAATAAGGGGTGGTGGCTTAGGCGCCCTCGGCCGACTCTCCCCCTCCGTTGCCATCGCTAGGCGGGGTCCACGACCACCCGGCCGGTGGCGAGGGCATGCGAGCCCTCGCCCCGGATCGGGCGAGGGTCGCAGCCTTGTCGATCTAGGCGAGGGTCAACGGCCCTTGCCCGGCCGGGCCAAGGGCCGCCGCTCGTCGAGGCGACCCCGCCGGGCGGTGGCCCTTGGCTTGGCCGGGTGAGGGCCGTCGACCCTCGCGGATCTGGGCGAGGGTTGCGACCCCGGCCGACCCTTCCCCCTCCGTCACCGGCCCTTCTCGGCGACGGCGGGAGGCGGCGGTGGTGGCCGAGGGCTGCCCTTAGCCATTGCCCCCTTTTTTTTTTTTTTATTAATTTTTAATTTTTTAAAATTTTGAAATTTTGAAATTATTATTTTGAATATTTTAACTAAATTTAATTTTAAAATTATTAATTTTAATATTTTAACTAAATTTAATTTTAAAATTATTATTATTTTAAAATTTTAACTAAATCTAATTTTAAATTAAATTTATTTAATTTTTATATTATTTTTTTTTTTACCACGTCAGCCCAAAGCGACGCCGTTTTTGCATTATTTGGCCATGTCAGGGTGCAAAACGGTGTCGTTTTGGGTTCACTTCGCTGGAAATTCGTCGGAAAAATGCCACGTCTGCCTTTTGGCCGACTTTGGCCGGAGTGGCACTTAAGTAATCCGTTTTTCTTCGAATGTGGCACTTAAGTGTACCTTTCGTAACTTTTGGTACTTAAGTGTCCATTTATGCCAACTTTTGACACTTGAAGCGTTCTTATCCCTCTTTTGCCAACTTCTCATAGGATTCTGTTTCTTATCTTGCCCGATTTTATCCAAAACATATCTATGTATATTTTAAACAAAATCTAAATCCAAGTGAAAGTTGGACTTTCTTATTTTAGCGGCCAAATTCTTCAACGTAGATTCAAACTTTGGGAAGTTAACCTTCAGATCTTCTTTGCTCGATTTCGAACGTCTGCAACATATCCAATTCAAAATATTCGTAATTTCGTCTCCACCTTGGCTTGACATTTGAGCCAAGTTGCAATCGCTTCGCAAAAATTCAAACTTTGCCGCTACTTTCCCATAGCCTCCGATGGGCTCAACCACCACAGATATTATTCAAGTCCAAGTCTCGCTTGAACTTCGCCATAACCGAGGACCTCATTTGAATACCAACGCCACATGCACTTTTAACTGCTCCACAAGGATTTTCCGACACAACCTCCTTAACCCAGATAAAGCAAAACCATTGTTGCATACATATATATTAGGAGATCGAATACATACATTGTCAATATTAGTAGTTACAGCAACCATTGGCTCTATAGGCTTCACCTTGCTATGATCACCATTCGTGTCGATTACTTTGCTAGTACCCGTATACACTACCTCATGAATTTCTGGTTGCAACTCCACCTCAAGCTGAACACCGTCCAGATCCATATTAACACTGCCACAAACACTCCTAGCCAGAAGTACTGGAGACTCATAAAGGGTAACTTCTCTGCTGTTAATAGGTGAATTTATATATGGGCACCACAACCGATCGCCCCGCTCATCTTGTGCATAGTCATGGAATATGCACCTTGCCCTCCAATCGAGCTTACCATCACTCGTTCGAAAATAACACAGGCAACTAAACATTTTAATAATAGAATAACCAGCAATGTTATCTAACCACACTTCTTCAAGGGTCCGCCATTCAATAGCAGTTGATGGGGATCTATTCACCAGGCAGCTTATCGTACTAAGCACATTAGCTAGGATTCTCCTAACAATACTAGTACTAGAGATAATTTTTCGGGCCATCTTTAGTAATGTTCTGCTTATCAATTCTACAAATTGTTGTGATTTACTGGCACTAGTGCGGTGTTTTACTATATCCTCTTTTATGCAAAATTTATTTGTTGGCTCCGAGCAGAACTCTATGTTATTGTCAGTCCGCACATGCTTGATTGACTTATCAGTCTCTGTTTTGATCAAAGCTCTCAACCACGTGATCCTAACACCAGCATCAAACTTATGCATTGGCACAAACACCCAGGTCTTCTTCGAGCAGTTAATAGACTCTCGAATAGATGCATCTGACGTCTTCATAGCGAAATTTGTCACTATCTCACCTTGAAGTTTATATAGGCCTCTGTGCTTGATTCCTTTCACTATCACCAAGGCACCTCAAACAATCTTCAAAACTCCACCTTTTGAAGAATACCTGCAACTAGCTGAATCTATGGCACCCAAGGAAATTAAGTTCTTTTTCAATTCTGGAACGTATCTTACTCCAGTCAATGTCCTCACAATACCATCATGCATTCTAATTTTAACATCACCAACACCCACATCATCGCATTCAACGTTGTACCCTAATTGGACTTTACCACTACCCGTGCACTGATAAGTGATAAACCAATTTCTATTTGGTGTGACATGAAAAGAACAGCCATAATCTATAATCCATCCATCAAACGATGAATAATAAGTAACAGACAAGAAATAATCGGCATTATCTGCTACAGCAGCAACATTATATGCAGAATCAACTATAATTCCCTTACCATTCTCATTATTCAACTTAAGGCAATTCCTTGTAAGATGCCATCTCTTGCCACAGCTCCAACAGACAACATCAATAGTCTTAGATTGACTACGTTTGTTCATATTAGTACTACTCTTACCCACACGTGTTATAGATATTCCTCTATTTTCACCTACTAAAACAGTAAATACAGGTTCGCTAGATTCTCTTCTACGAATATTCTTGCTCAGAATCAAATCTCGAACCCCATCAAACGTTAAACTTGTTAACCTAGAGGAATTACTAACAACAGTAACAGTAGTATTCCAATTATCAGGCAATGGGGATAACAGAATCAAAGCACGAACCTCATCTTCAAAGTTAATCTCAACTGAACTCAATTGACTAACAATCACATTGAATTCATTAATATGATCTACAACTGATGCACCTTCGCTCATCTTCAAATTAACCAGACTCACATCAAATAGACCTTGTTGATCGCATAGAGTTTCTTGTACATATCTGACAGGGCTTGCATCAAATCACCAGTGGTCTTCTCTTTCAGGATGTTAAACGCGACGTTACAAGACATCGTCAGCTGAATAACACCCATAACTCGTCTATCCAGCAAATCCCAATCATCTTGCTTCATTGACTTTAGTTTTTCCCCAGATAAGGGCAAGTGCAGTTTCATCTGTTAAAGATAATATTCAATCTGCATCTTCCAGAAATTAAAATCCTTCCCATCAAATATGTCGATTATCACTTTTACTTCTTCTGTCGCCATCGATTCGCTTCAACTTAGCCAAATCTAGCTTTGATACCACTTGTTGCAAAAAGGCGAGCAATCAAACAATAATATAGACAGAGTGTGAAAATAAATTGGACACTGGATTTACGTGGTTCAGTCGTAAAGACTTACGTCCACGAGGAGAGCAGCAGTGAATTTCACTATAAATCAAGCGATACAAGAAGATTACACACTCGAGTCACTTAAATACTCTCTCGGTGTTTTCCAAGTCTCAATTACACCCAATAACGCACGCAGTGTTTAGCCCCAAAATTCCTCAAGAAATAATCTCTCAATCTCACGAATAAATTACACGCAAATCTTACCACAAGATTTAATCGGCTTCAACACTAAACTTCCTTGGATGTAATTCACAAATAAGAACGACAATGAAAATCCCTCTCAAGCACTTGACTACGAGACGACGCTTCAAGACCAATTCTTCATGATCAACCCTCTTTTTGTCCACGCCCACAAGTCTATATATATAAGTGAAACCCTTATTCTTTTGCCAACTTCTCATAGGATTATGTTTTCTATCTTGCCCGATTTTATATTTTAAGCAAAACATATCTATGTAAAGTATTTTAAACAAAATTCTCAAATCCAAGTGAAAGTTGGACTTTCTTATTTTAGTGGACAAATTCTCCAACGTAGATTCAAACTTTGGGAAGTTGATCTTCGGATCTTCTTTGCTTGATTTCGAACATCCGCAACATATCCAATTCGGAATATTCGTAATTTCGCATTTGGTTCAAACTCGAGACATATTTTAATAGGAACTTTGTCGATGTGACTGCATTTGCCCTAATAATTACTTGCGAAAGTCGGAGAAGTGTCTTATGGATAAAGCATTGCATCCATAGCACTTCTCGGCACTACACACCACGGGTCACGCAGTGAAAAATTTACGTCTACGACAATGTCAATTGGCCGTCAAACTCCCTGTGAATACGGTGATCAGCATAAGACTGATCAGCTGACTTTCTGAATGGCTTGAGAGAGAAGGACCGGAGGTTTCTTGAAAACCCTAGGGCATCGGCCAATGACTTCTTGAAAACTTCCTAGGCATTGGCCGAAGAAGGTTTCTTGTAGCTGAGAAAAACGTCCACATGGTTGGAGATCTACTGTGATTCTCACAAGCATGGTCTTCCCCTCTCCTGCTGGTTGTTGAATTCATTGCAGTCATTTTCTTGATATTTTGATGGGTTATGATTTTTTTTTTCATTTCTTCATATTTACAAGAGATACAAACGATCATTTAAAAAAATGTTTTTAAATAATTCATTTTCTGCAAAATAAACACATCCTGAAGATTATAATAGTGATCATCACATCCGTTATCACGTTGACTTTTTTCATACAAAGTTGACCCGTATGTGCATGCCAGCCTCTTTGATTATGCGGCAGGTGAAGGATCGTGGTCTCCCTGCACAATTGATTGTACATTGTTTATTTTCTTGGCATAACAGTCAGATGATGTCCCAATTAATTTTCCTGTATCTCGACTAGTCCATCTCTTCCAGACGATCTTAAGGGCTCTCTTCTTTATATTGGTCTAGTCATTTGGGGTTTTATTTTTAAAGGAGAGCTTCCGACAACGCTTGAACCCAAGGTCACAAGACTAGCAACAAATTCTCTAGGTATCCAAACCATCATCTTATGAGTAAAAGTCAGCTAAGCCAACACCTTATAGTAAAAGTTGATTATATAACTATTTAAACCTATATTTATATCACACGGACGTCCGTTTTCAACTAAATACGTACACAAACAAAAAATCATAAACTGTTTTATTAAGGGCATTTGCTCATACATTTCTGTTTCATTTTTTAAAAATAATTCGGTCAAGAGTAAATATAAATCGTGAGATGGTGAGCCAGCTGAGATGAGCCATGTTCTTTGCAACAAGTTCACGGTCGATATAAGGTAGAAAGATTTATCTATTTCACAAAGAATGTATAATTAGGAAAACATTTTTCTAAACATGATCTCTTAAAATAATTAGTTAATGAATAATATTTTTGTTATCAATGTTTATATTCAAATATTATCGCGAACGATGAAAATAGTTTTTGTTCATTTATTTTTAAGCAACATAAGTAATTAGTTTTAAAAAGTAATTTTCAAATTACTCATTTTCTACAAAATAAACATACAGAAAAATTCACTAATTTATGCACCAAAAAGTGTTAAAAACAGTCAATAGTGGGTCATTTTTAAATTTAATTTCATAGATCGCTTTATTTCTCGTGTGGTGCGCGAACCTCGTACAACAAAACAATCTGTGACAAACCGCAATCCAACTAATCTGAAGTTGGACGATTAGTTTCTCATTATCTGCTTTTCTTGGGGACCAGCCGACAGCCACTTGACACATCATTTAGTTCATTCGAAAGATTCCATAGTTGAGAAGAAAGGACCGGGTTGTGACTCGTTATTGATACCTAAATTTTGACAATCCAATTATTTATTTATTACAGAAAAATTACGAATTATTTTTTAACCCTTAACAAAAATATTAGAATTAAATTGCATAGCATATAATCTTAGGAGAGTTTGTTATTTAGTTTATATTTTCATTAATTGCATTGGACCGGTGGTGGACAGTTTGAGCTTGAAATTTGATAAATTGAGCCTGCAAGAGAAGCCAAAATTTGGCTAGCACTAGGGGGTTATGGTGGCCTAAAAGTACAGAGGGAGATGGGCCAAAGTGAATTTAATTCGATCTAATTCAAACGCATGGGAATTAATTAAAATAGGCCTCGAACTTAATTCCGCCCATTACATTGAAAGGCCTAATATTGAAGTTAACCTAAGTTTTGCACTATAAATAAGACGTTATGCCTCACAAGTTAGAGTTCGCGATTAAATCTCACATTGCATAGAAAACACACGTGAGAAGAGAGAGGGATTCACGGCCACAAGGCAAAGCTTCATCGAAGAGAGAGCATGGTCGTGACTTCAATGCACATATTCAGCCAACCGCAATATATAGGTTGAAAGGAGATACTCACGGAGAAAGAGAGGAAGCGGTGGCCGTGATTTCGAAAAATCAAGTGACGACAAGGAGGGAAGTCCATAGAAGCACCAAGAGGAAAAGTCTCGCAACTCGTTGAAAGCCAACTCTCACCGCTCCCATTTCACCAACTGCAGCGATCCAGCGAGCTCTCATTCAAATCAAGCGCATCCTTGATATTTTCAGCGAGCCTTTGAGCGTTTGGTAGTGACCCGGTGATGAAGCTACAAAGCACCTTGATACCTGTCTCCACGCCTCCTACTTTGCTTCTCTGAGATGACGCCGTCTGAGCTACTCCATGCCGAGAAATCAAGCCAGTGGCTAGCGTCTTGCCAAGACCTCAAATAGCCACAAAGGAGCCCCTACCGTCGACTGGGCCATTATCGAGAACCCTCTCGGCACAAGACCATCGGTCTCGGGCTATTGGGACCCGTGCTGCCGTGACTCGAGCTGCCACCTGCTGCCATCACCTTGTTGCGCCATTCGTGACCCATGACATTCGCTGCTGCGCCGTTCACGTTCCCTTCTCGCCGTGCCGCGTCGAGGAGCTGGTTGCAATCCCAGTTTGATCGCATTTGATTCGAATTCGGAAAGTGAATAATCAAATTAGGTAAAATCCACGTCTCTATTATATTTACAATATTTTACTGACTTATTTGAGTGATTCAATATATACTGCATTTCTCTGATATATTATGTTAGATGTTAGAATATTCTGTTAAATATTTACTTAAATAATGTAATTCACAAAATCATAAGATACCCCCTCAAATTAAGAAACTTTCCTAACTTAACAACGTACCTGGATACTGTCGATCTCTAACTACGAAATACAACAAAACTCTTCTATCTTATCTATAACCATTTGCATATGATCATTGTTTTACTTGTTTCCAACTTTGAACAAATAAACCTTTCATCAATATCTATAACCCTTTCGATACAATCATCGGTTTATTTCATGTCTTTATTGAGATAGATAATGTAAGATTGTGAATTACATTATTTAATTAAATATCTATCCATTATTTGATTGCTTTCCTTAAAAAAGAAAACCCAAAAAATTATCTTTGAATTAGATTTGATTCTTGCTAAAATATTGCTTGTTTTAGGCTAGATTACATGTTTAGATTAGGTTATTTATTTATTCCAATTTTTAAAATAAAAATACCCAAAAAATTGCTTTAGGATGTTAAATTTCCTTTTTTTAAAAATTAAAATTGCATGTTTAATTACTAGGTAATTTTAATTTCGAATTTTAATTAATGAAAGATTGTGAATTACATTATTTAATTAAAAAAAAATATAACATAAAAATGTACGTAAAATTAGGTATCCCTTGTATGGCATTTAGTCATTACATATTAGGATAGTTGCATTAATATTTGCACGTCATTAGATTATGCCACATAAGTAACATCGCATGACATATAGTTTGCATATTAGGTTGCGCATTGCATGTCATGTTAGTATAAATACATTTTTATAAATCATTGCATTGCATTTCATGTAGATTATATTTCATTAAATAAGAGAATTTTAAAAAATTAAGTGATTGTGTGTTAATTTGAAATCATAACTAGAGCTATTGATATAAATTCTGAGCTAACATTGCAGATACTTTCATTGCTATGAGGTAAATGTTGCAATTTATTTATTATTTTATTGAGTATTAAATTGGTGGATTGCATACCCACATGGTCATTTCATATGTTAAGGACAATAAAATGAATTCAAGCTACCTGATAAACATTTTTTCATGAAAAGAACGGTGATGAACAGACATTAGAAAATCTAATATAACCAAGTCCTTCTTTGATTCGTAGGAGCATTATTTTATTGACCTATCATACACTGATTAGTGGCGATTCTTTGATAAAATTCATTTATATGCTAAATTCAATGGTGCACTTGAGATTAGGTTGTGATAGTTAGCGACTTCACTATGTATGAGAGAATTATTTTACTCCTACAAACGAGAGATTTTGAATACGGGAACTTGATTATACTAGATTTTTCTAATATGCATTTGGTACCATTCTTTTCATCAAAAAAATATTTATCAGATACTTGAGTTCATTTTATTACTTCCTAATATATAAGATGACTATGCAAGTGTACAATCCATCAATTTAACACCCAATATAATAATAAATAAATTACAAGACTTAACTCATAATAACGAAAGCATCTGTAATAGTAAATCAGAATTCATACCAATAACTCTAAGTATGATTTCTAATTAGAACGCAATCATTCAATCTTTTATTATTCTCTTATTTAATGAAGCCTAATCTACGTGTACTGCAATGTAATGATGTACAAAAAATGTATCATGTTAACATGGCATGCAACGTGCATCCTAATATGCGAACTATATGTCATGCGATGTTAATTACGTGACCTAATCTAATGACAAGCAAATATTAATGCAATTGTCCTAATATGTCATACGTTTAAATTATCCGTACCTAAACATGCAATGACTAAATGATGTGTAAGTGATGACCTAATTTTATGTGACACATGCATGATATATATATATTTTTTTTTTTTTTTTTTTTTTGCTTTCTTTTCTTTTTAACTAAGATTCGAAATTAAAATCACTCAATAATTAAACGTGCAATTTTAATTAAGGAAAATGAAATCTAACATTCTAAAGTAATGTTTTTGGTTGAAAATTTGGAATAATGAAATAACCTACTCTAAACATGCAATCTAGCCAGAAACAAGAAATATTCTAGCAATAATCAAATCTAATTCAAAGATATTTTTTTTTGGGTTTTCTTTTTAAAAAATAAATCAAACAATGAATAGATATTTAATTAAATAATGTAATTCCACAATCTTATGTTATCTATCTCAATAAGGAGGCAACGACCAATAAGGACACAACGACAATTGAATCAATGATCATATCCAAATAGTTATAGATAGGATGGAAGATTCTCCGAGCATTTATCTCAAATTAAAGCATTGTATCTATTTCATTAATCTAAAAGATCAAGTTGAATCAATGATCGTATCCAAATGGTTATAGATAGGATGAAAGATTCTCTGTAACCCGAGCATTTATCTCATAATTAAAGATCAAGTGGTCGTCCAAGTATATTGTTTAAGTTAGGAAAATTTCCTAACTTAAGAGGTATTTTTGGATTTTGTGGATATGACATTATTTAAATAAATATCTAACAAGATATTCTACTATCCAATAAAAGTATGTCTAATATCTAATAGAATATATCAGAATATATCGAATCACCCAAATAAGGTAGTAAAATATGCGAATAAACTAAAGCACCTTACTTAATTTGAGGATATTCTTTCCAAATTTGAACCAAGCACATCCAGACCGGGATTGCAACCGGCTCCTCAACGTGATGGCGAGCGGCGAGAGGCAGCTAGTGCTGGCGGACAGTGGGCGCAGCTGGTCATCAACGGCAGCAGTGATGCTCGTCGCGGCGAGGGGCACGACTCAATTGGGAGTGTTACAGCTAGTGAGCGCTCGAGAAAACTAGCAAATCGTCACGTAGGATTTTGCCACCCGGTTTATCCCTGCTTGTGGATGATCCAAGTGCGCTCCTTCAGGACTTCTTCACCACCTCATTCAGGGATCACACCTGTTCACAAAAGAGAATTCTTCCTCTTTTTTTTTCGTTTTACTAACAACCTCCCAGCGGACACAAAACCCAAAGATCTCTGGCACAGCTACATGTAATTGGGATTGTTCGGTGAAACTCGACTCGGCTGTAGTTTTGTTATCGGATCAGCAGTTTCGTTGCCAGCTTCAGGTGAGGCAGCAGCTGGGAGGATTGGAACGGCCCGTCGTCGCTGGTGCCGTCACGCGCAGGAGTGGCAAGCAGCAAC
The DNA here is from genome assembly GCF_016545825.1 of Eucalyptus grandis. Classification (NCBI taxonomy): domain Eukaryota; kingdom Viridiplantae; phylum Streptophyta; class Magnoliopsida; order Myrtales; family Myrtaceae; genus Eucalyptus; species Eucalyptus grandis. The sequence goes on along the minus strand of NC_052614.1, from coordinate 22,385,979 downwards.
GAGGGCATTGGATCGTCTGCTGTCGTCGAGCTCGGCAAGGCAGCAAACGGCGGCAACGACGGTGCAACAAAGGGCAGCGCGGCAACGAGATGTCTTGGCCAAGGCGTGACCAAGGGCTCCCTCTCGCTCTCTCCTCTCTCTCACGTGTTTTCAATGTGTCTCTATTGCGTGTCTCTCTATTGTGCTTTGAGAAAGAATTTTCGGACCCCCCTTCTCGTAATAAGTCATGTAGGGCAGGTGAAGACTTCCAGGAAAGAGACGAGATCCTCTTTCCTATTTCAAAGCAAAATACATTATTTCTTACCTCAAAAGAACGCGGTCAGAGGTGTAGTTTTTGATTCCTCTCTTCTGACTTTCCCTCTTTTAAACAATAAACTTCTTTCCCTTTTGTCCACTTTGGATCCACCAGCTCAGCCAAGATTTCTTTCTCACCCACATTAGAGCCTTTCTTCTTTTCGCGTCCTCCCCACAATCCCTCGCCGATTTGCCTGTCAAGTAGCTAGCATATACAAATATCTTCAAGAATTATAGGTCATAAAGACAATATAAACCTTTGTTGCTCCAAACTTTGACCAACTTTTCCAAATTTGGCATGCATATTTATGGCCATTAAAGAAATGACAGACTTGGTCAAATTATCTCTCATCACAAGCTAAGTCCAATGCACTAAATTAAGGTTCAAAATCATCAATTCAAACCCATTCACCAATTGGATGCAAATGCAATATATATAAACTATTTAATAAATACTTTTAAAATTATATGTTATGCAATTTAATTTTAACATTTTTGTTTAGGGGTTAAGAAATTAAACTATAATTTTCTATGTAATGAATGAATGATTAGGTTGCCAAAATTTAAGTATCAACCCTTGTGATTTGTGCCAAATTACTGAGGATTACTGAAACACAAATCAAAACATTGACATGAAGTGATGGCGTAATGTGCATTTGGCAAACTACAAGTGTCGCGCCATACCGTTCAATAGGTTATTGTATAGGCTCGGTTTACATAGATCAGCACCATCGTAAGCATCGATTCTGTGGATTCTCTCGTGGGTTTCCATGCATTCGATGACCGTGACGATACTGACCTTGTGATTTCTCTATTTTTTTGCGACTTTTTCGATCCGACTATTTTATGCTCGTTCAACATTTTCGGCTTTCTGTTCAAGCTCTTATCAATTGTTTATTCCTTTTCTTAGGTCTCAACTTTTGATGATCCGATAAGGCGGTACATGTGATATATTTGACATGCGTGCCCGTAGCTCTGTTGTAGCAATTCGAGGTTTCACTTGAAGAAGTTCCACTTCCCCTTTAAATTACTTTATTTTGGTTCATCTCAAAGACCTGATAATAATATAAGGCGATATAGTCTCCCATGAGGAGATGAGTGAATACGATTTCCTATATTCGTAATTTAGAGGTTAACTTTCTCGAATAACAAATTTCTTAAATTAAATAATATTAAATATAATAATCAAATATACATAACATTTGAATTTTAATATAAAAATCAAATTAAAAACAAAACATAAAAATGTTTTCCATTTTTATTTGTTCCTAATTTATTTGTATATTTGGATTTCTTCCTACTCTATAATATTTATTTATGTATATGTATACATATATATTTAGTACCAATATTTATCACATATTTTACGTATGTTCGTCTAGTTTTTTATTTAATAAATTTTTCTAAGGAATGATGAAATGGAATAAAAAAGAAATAAAAAAGAAATGGCAAAATAATTTACAATAATTCAATAAATAAAGGTGAAGTAGAAAAATTCAGATTTTATATAAATAAATCCAAAATTGGATATGAGGTTTCTAATTTTGGAAGAATGAGTGATAATGAGATTTTTGAGGGAAAAAAAATGCCATTTTTGTCTCATTCTCCTTTGTATCTCTAATTCATGTTGAAGTTTTACAATTCCTCCGTAATTTTCGTCAAAAGTCTACAAGAGCAGTGAGAGAGTCAAAATTCATTCTTCATAACTTTGTGATTCACCGTGAGTTTAACGAAAATGGCAAAACTTTTTAGTATTGCTATTGGTTGATCATATTTTCTCTATTACTGAATTTAACATTTGCTAGCTGACCTATCTCATTGGTGTTGATGTAGCTTGTTTATATTTTTGTCATAATTAAACGCGTGGCTTTGGAACTCTTCAATGAACTCTTCATTGTTTAAAAGATTGATTGACCATGGGTTGATTAATGGAAGTTTTCATTTATGCATTTGTAGTTTCTTTAACAGTGAATCACGTGACTTTCTTACAATTACCATTTTCTTCATTTTGAGGTTTATCTACATTGATATCATACGAAATATAAACATGACAAGATATAAAAATATTCATTTTTTTTTTTTTTTTACCATGGATCATCAAATAGCGGATGTAATATAGTGAAATCCTTGAATTTCATAATACACCTTATCCAGTTCTGTTATAACTATAAATCCAAACAACAAACTCAGTATTTTATAAATATTAGAGTTAGGAATAATTACCTAGTCAATGTTAAATCGAATTTGAATTCAGTTCTACACATTTCAGTTTTATCAATACAATTCTAAGACTTTGCGCAAAATTTTAATATAGTCCTCCCATCCAATTGCTACCAAAATTTGCAGACATGTCTATTCATCACGGGCCATCCTATATGGCACACTGGCATACACAACTTATAAATTGTCACGTCAATGGCAACCAACAAGGACAACATTAGAATTTTATACAAAGGTTTAGGACTATATTATTGAAATTGGAAAGTTCAAGAATGAATCGATATTCGTATAATAAATTTATGACTAATCGGATAATTTTCGTACTAGCACGTTAACTCACCTTGTGGACCAATACCGAACGCTCTACTCTTCACTCCACCTTCTGCGTAGTCCCACCGTTACAGAGAGTTCATGAACAGGAGATGTATAGGTCGTTATCTTCCACGACCAAGAGGCTTGGTTACAAATAAAGTGAATGATCCTACCGGTATAGCTCACCTACGAGGATGGACAACTACAAATAATCTTTAGACAACTTCAGTAAAAAGCTTGCAAACATATCTTTGCTCAAGAGAAGAACTCGTGGCGTATTGAAGCAACAAGAACTGAAAACAAAACAAAGCATCGTGGTCACTTTCTTCATACATTTCAAGAGGGTAATGTCGCCTCCAAACTTAAGCACCAAACAGTCTGAACATTTCTCGAGAATATAAACAGGAAGCTTGAAAATATAAAGCATCTGCGTAATGTGCTGAATGTTCCCAATTCGAGCTTCCGCAAGAATATTAAACAACAGCAGATAATAAAACCTCATGGTGAACATTTATTTATAAACCTTAACATAATGCATGAAGGGTTTTCCCAATTAAAGCCACAGCTCCAGTGACAAGCTTGAGCACAACAAATTCCATTTGACATCTGTAAGAGAAATAGAACAGATCCTCTTACCCATCAGATGACAGACAAACATGGAATCCACTTGCCCGGAAAGCAATTTGCTGCTCATTCAACCCCGACAATGTAAACCTGCCAACATGCTTTATAGATGATACAGCAGTCGCCGGGGGTACCTATTGGCAGCAAAGACAGGTGCTTGAAAGAGAGATGCAATCAACCTTAAAGCTAATGCACCCACAAGCTGCAAGGAACCGTGTCCTAACAAGTACCACCAAATGCAATGATCACCTTAGAAGAGATTACCAAGAATGAGGTCCAAGATAGGACTTTGGCAGGAATTTGCTGAGTATTTAGAAGCTTAGGCTGCTAGAACCAAAATGCCTGCAGTCCCACCTTCTAAGTAACTTCAGAACTATAAAACTCTAACATGTTCATGTATGTAATTGGGGGGGGGAGGAGACAGAGAGTGAGAAGGAGGGAAGGGAGGGAGGCTCTTCCATGTAAAGCATCAAACAATTGCTTCCGCATGTTATGAGAAGATTAGTCATTGTCTTCATCTCAATTGTCGATTCATAGAACAATTACCTGCATATATAAGCATAATAGATGCAATTTTATAGAAGATTCAAACTGCTGCACTTTCTGTAATCCCTGCAAACAATTTTATAGAAGATTCAAACTGCTGCACTTATCTTGGACAAAACAATAATATAGGATAGGACATGCTTCCCTAAACATGGCTGGGATTCAGTGATTTACCTACAAGGAAAATAAATCTGCATGCAACCATTGCCTGTTTCATCAAAGCAACACCAAGAGTCGTCTACCCATCAGCTGCAATGCAAATAGTAGCAATACCCACTAAAATCAGTCTCAACACATAAAAGACCATAATAGCCAGAAACTCATTTAACTAAAAAGATCTTAAGAAGCATGCTGAATACACAATGCATGTCCGTCTTTTGATTGGACAAACTGCTAATTTGTAGGAGGGCACTATTATGGGATTGAATCGTAATACTTCCACTTATAGTGGTTCCACTAATATTTCTCCTATTACAGGATTCAGTTTTCCCATTTGATGTGGTTAATTTCTCGACCTGATCATGAGTTAGGATCCCTGAGGTCCAATCGCTACATTAGGAAAATAACTATACCTATCAGACCCAGATCTGCTTGGTTTGGAACCATCTTGTATTGGGAAGAAGCAGTATCAGTACCAGCACACCCTTGGTACCTTCTCATTGAGATCTTATTTATCATTCAAAAAGTTTTACAGCTCTAGCCAGCTTGGCAGGTCCACCCAAGCCCAAACTTTGACACACAAAGGATCTTGTTTTTCAAATAATGAGCAAGCTGGGGAAAAGCTTCTGAGGAACAAGACTAGCAAAAGCCAAACTTCATACTTGTTATTCTACAAGAGCACACTTAAGCCCGACTCGACCCACAAATTGACCAAATTTCACAAGTAAGATGCAACTTATACGTAAAGGGAGTACTAAGGAATGCACTTAATATAGCAGATTAATTCCAACTATATGAGTAATCTGGTGCAAATTGTTGCTTGACAAATGATGGCTACAGGCTGAAAAATGATAAAACTTTCAGGTGGCTAGAGAGAGGACATAGTCACGTTCCGATTGTCTCATTCATGATGAGATTCCAGATCAAACAACAGCCAAGAGCTTACTCGCTTAATATGCACAGCCACTAATATTACAGGAGAAGAAATTCCTAACAATTGCAGACAGCAACTCAAGTTGGATTGCCCAATGTCTCAGTCAAGCGACAAGGCAAAGCTAGTTGTATAACACATAAATCAGGATAGTAGGAGCTCCAGGCACATCAGCAACTGCAGATCAAGAGGAACACCTCAATTAATAGTCATGGATCTGAATAAGCGCAAACAAAGAGATTGCTTTGGAATGGACTTGCCCGCTTGCTCATTTCATTAAGGCACTTCTAATTACTCCAGTAAAATGATGGTATCCCGCTTAAATCAATCAACACAAGTTCTAAGAGGGCGTGCTAAGTAAAGATGAAAAATTTATTGCACATAGAGAAACGACCAGGAAGTATAGATGCTACAATGATCAATAACAATAACGCCAATAAACACAAAATCATATTCAACATTAATACAGGAACATAAAGTGTACAACAAAGCAAGTACGTCACCAAACATAAATTCATCCACCGGCCAAATGTCAAACCCTGGGAAACTCCTGCATACCACTGCCCATCCCATTCAAGACATCTTGAAAAGAGAAGTTATCAAGCGATCCAAACCCATCAAGCAACCCATCAAAGAAACCACTGTCGACTGAATTCAACGCCAATTCCTCATCCTCAATCTTGGCATCCTCATCTTCATCATCCTCCTCCATAGGAACAAACCCAGACGCCTTCTCCTCATCATCAACGGCGACCGCGGGCATGTGACCCTCGAACAGAGCCATGTGTCCAAACAACTTATCCTTCCTGGAGAAGCTGGTCCCACAGGAACACTTCCACTTAGACTCCCCACAGTGCTTCAAGTGGCTCTTCAAGTCGGCCAGCACCGAGAAGCTCTTCTTGTTACACCTGTTGCACGAGTACATCTTCGGGCAGTGGCTCCTCTTGAAGTGATTCTTCACGCAGATCACCGATTTCAGGGGCCGGAACTTCTTGTGTCCTTTGTTCCGGTTACACCCATCGAAGGGGCAAGAGAACCTGGTCTTCCGAGGGGCGTCCACGCACCTCTCGGGCTTCGCCAGCGCCTCGGGCGTCTTGAACTGATTGCCGTGCGCGCGCATGTGCATCCTCAGGTTCGCGTCCCGCTTGAACCCCTTCCCGCAAATGTCGCAGAAGTGGACGTGCTCGGCGAGTAGCTCGACCGCGTCGAGCTCCACGATCTCGCAATCGGCGTCGAGCTCGTCCTTCTCGTCCTTCAATTCGACCTCCGGCGGCCTCGCCACCGCCGGGTCCACGGGGTTCACGGCCGCCAGCGCCGGCGGCAGCAGCTTCGGATCCGCGCGCCACGGCTCGGGATCGGGGCTGGGGTTCTGGAAGCAGGCCAGCAGGGCGGCGCCGTTGACTACGACCTGGTGGATCGCCGACGCGATCTCCGCGGACACCATGTCCATCTGGTCCTTGCGCAGGAGGGCGTTGCTGCGGAGGGACTGCGACAGGAACTGCTGCACCGAGTCCATCTTCACGCTGACGGTGGCGAGGTTCAGGAGCGGGACGCGCGGATCGCCGTCGCCGACGGGGACGGGGACGGGGACGGACCCCGGCGCCGGAGGGCTCCGGCGGGGCGGGGTGGGCTTCTTCGGCGGCGGGCGTGTTCATCGCGGCGGAGCTGGAGAGGGAGCCGTCGATCGGAGATGGGGAACCGCCGGCAGGCAGCTGAAGATATAGAGAGAGAAGAAAGAGAGGGAGTGATCAAAGGAGACTTTTCTTCCCTGTGTTTTTGGGGGGAGCGAGACGAGAAATGGCCAGACGTTGACTAAATGGAGGGGGGAGGGACACGTGTCGGAAAGGGATTTGGAGAAGGCGAGGCGCACGCCATCCTGGTGGTAGGGCGAAACTGCCCCCGGGTAACTTCTTTCTCCTCTGACCAAAAAAAAAAAAAAAAATTCCTTCTCCAGACTCTTTCCAAAAAAATTCGCTTTTTGAATTTCGCAAAATTATCCACGTAAAATGTAATTATTGGATTCGGTTTAGCATGTGTACCACGGCTCGTCGATGGGTTGCTCCCCACCGGCTATGATCCCTTCTCCTGAAAATAGAATTCTATCGGAAGAAAACATAACAACAGAAGATAATGTATTTATCTTATTATTTTATACATAAATTCAATAAACCTAATTAGTTTTATAAATCTATTTTGAATCAAAACCCATAGTCGATATTCGCTTATGAAATAGTATCTCAATGATGACTCTCATGAGTATAAGAGGCTAGAATGGGTTATAGATCGCCCATGCATCACCTCGATTAAAGGCGTATTGAAATATCGTCGTATCAACCATTATCATATAAAATAATGGTATCAAAATCATGTTAATTTGCAATAATGATTGATTTGAGTTGAAACCGTGTAAGATTAATCCACATTTGGAAACGTTTCATATGGTCAAGATTACCTTATGGGAAGCAAAGCGAGTCCAATGTGGCCTTTCGAATCCGTGTAAGGGAGAAGGGCATTATCCGCTGGGCATCAAGAAAAGACGGATGGGCCCAAGCAGTCAAAGCAGGTAAAAGTCTTAAAAGAGGGCTGCTTAGTCAATCTGTGGTCCAATTTTTCCTTCCCTTTCACTTTTGAGTTTTTTGGGGCGCGTATGACAAAATTTCTGTTTTTCGATTTCTCTGTTTTCCGTTAGAACAGGTTTGGAAAACTCATTTGGAACACATTTGATTTACATTTCAAAGCATTTCTATTATAAAAATAAAGAAATTGAAGAAATCGAAAGTTGAAATTTTTAACTTCTCGGTTTAAATAAATCAAACCAAATCAAACCATATAAAAACCTTGCGTTTTCTTGCTAACTTAATTTACTCATAAGCACAACTTTACAAATTATTGCTAATTTTCTTTTTCTTATTTTACTTGTGTTTTTTTTTTTTTTTTTTTTTTTTTATAACTTCCTCTTTAGAATGAAAGGCAATTGAATGGGTCCCCAATTTTAAAAAATAACCGAAGTTCTTAAATGCTTACTTAAAAACAATAGGGCTATTTCCTCTTAGAAAAGGCACGCGCATGACTAGTTGAAGAAAAAGTTCTTACGTAATAGATGAATAAAAACACGCCTAGAAATTTAACCTTATTTTTTTACGGATTCAAAATTCTTGCAAAATCAAAATAATTAGATTATTACACAATCTTGAATTTTAATTCGAAGGCAAGAAATTCAACTCTTTGTTATGCAAAGGCCCATTAAAGGTTCATTGAGTAACAATAAAGAAATTAGGGATGAGCAACCTGACCGATTTCAATTCGAGAATCAAAATAAACCGATCTTCCCCCGATTGGTTTATAACCATAAACATTACTTTAAGGTAGAATTCTCATATATTCCTTTATACCATTAATTTTATTTTGTTGATAATCTTGTATAATACTAATTTTTGATAAAATGACAAGGCTATATAGGCACCATTGATGGCACCCATATTCATGCTTCTGCAGTACTTGTCTAAATCTACGCAGGATGAGCTTGCAAATGATACATTGACCGAGGAGTGAAACCAAATAAATACGCTTAGGAAAACAATTGCTAATAAAATGGCAATGGATAATAATATGCCGAAAATTCTATGAAATTGTATTTTCAATTTTTGTAATGTATTAGTATTATTTCAACTATTATTTTGTATTTGAGGATTTCATATGTTTTATCTAATCAATTTATTATATTCCTAGAAATATAAATTTTGTTTGTTATTAAACGGTTTCTTTTTAGAAATAGAAATTTTGAGTCGTTATCAAACGGGTTTTAACTTTCTTCGTAAACTTATATGAGAATAGAAATTAAAAAATTGATTTCGACCAGAAATCAATTTTTCTCAAAATTTTGTCATGCGAGTCCAATGTGACCTTTCGAATCCGTGTGAGGGAAAAGGGCATTATCCGCTGGGCATCAGGAAAAGACGGATGGGCCCAAGCAGTCAAAGCAGGTAAAAGTCTTAAAAGAGGGCTGCTTAGTCAATCTTTGGTCCAACTTTTGCTTTTCCTTCCCTTTCACTTTTGAGTTTTTTAATAGACCCATCTAGAAACTTTCACACTCCTCCTTAGATTTTAATATAATTTCAACTTTGAAAAGGCAAAAGTTCATTAGGTAAAGTGCAAACAAAATAGAACATTATTGAGCGTGATTCCACAGTTCCCCACGGTGGAAATAATCATTGGTGCCAATAACATCAGCCCCTTTCTCTAGGCTTATAACTGACTATTGACTACCACAGCATCTTTCATTACTTGAAGAGCAAACCATCTTGTTGGTTATAGATGGTGTAATGCTAAGAGTACTGTTCTTCCAGCTCCTACATGCTTGTCGAATTCATGGGAGATCAGATTGCAACACCATATACTTGTAAGAATCGACACGACCTCTGAATATAAGTACCAAACAGCCATCGAACATCTCTCGATGTGTCCCTAGAGGCATTTACATCGGAAGCTTGAGTTTCTTGTTTGATGGATAAGTAGGATAGTCTAACCAGGAGGGCCATTTTGCGGACTAGTCATTGTATCTGAGTAACAGCGGCATGTATTGCGTTTGCAAGGTGAGGGACCGTATTGGCGCTCAGTCCCGCCATGTTGATCCTCCTGCACAAGACTTGATGTGAGATCCGAGATATTGAAGCAATTCCGAAAGCGAAACTTTTCTTTTTTTCTGACCGATTGATTTCTTGTGTTTTGGTTTGTCAGCTAAACCTTGCTGTATTAGGAGGAAACATAGGAGCTAAGAAGATTAAAAAGGAAAACAAATCTTCATAGGAAGAAGTTTGCTAAACATCCCTGATTCAAGATTTTGCTAAACATTCCTCATTCAAGCTTCCATTATTAAGAATATAGCACATTCATGAAAACGGAAACCTCCATGTCAATGGCCACAGACCTAATGCCTGAAGTATTCCTGATTAAAGCCAAAAATCTGTGATGAGATCATGTACATGATGGTCATTTATGTTTATAAGTAGAAAAGATACTCTCACCCATCAGATGACATATAGACATGGAATTCCCTTGTCATGAAAGCAATTTGCTCCTCTTTCAACCCTGAGAATGTAAACAAACCGACGTGCTTGAGGATATGCGTCCAGTCACCAGGGGTCCCTGTCAGCAAGGAGACGTGTGCTTGAACATTTGAGTATACGAAACAGAAATATTGAATGCAATTAACCTCCATAAAACTAACTTTAGAATACTGGCGAACTACAAGTAATCATATCCTAAGAAGTATTGCCAAAGGATTGCATTGCAAGTGGCATATGCCACTCGTACGATGAGGTCAAAGTGGGACTCCAACATGAAGCTGGTTGATCTAATATACCGGCATTCCCACCAGCTCTCTAGTTTTAGAACAACACAAAGAATGCCAGGTAAGTGTGTGCGTGCCCACACAGATTTGTGTCTACCTTTTTCATGTAAAGCATCAAATAATTGCTCCCGCATGCATGTGAGCCGTTTAGTCATTGTCTCCACCTCAAGTTTCCATTCATTGAACAAATTCCTGCACATATGAGTAATATAGACACTTGAGCAGTATTTAGTCCTTTTCTCCTCTTCAAACTTCAAATGTCTTCGACCAGCAAAAATTTTTTGAGGGCCATCTTAACTAATTTTCTCCAATCAACAAACTTTTACCTTAATTAAACTTTTTTAAAATTGGACCAGAAAGCGAGGTGAAGAATTAAAGCTATAAAACCCATTCAAAGTAAATTTATTGGCACTGATTTATAAATCTAGAATTTTCCTCTGAGTTATAAAAGCGCCTCCTGAGAAAGCACATTCCACTGCTTAAGGTATTAGTTATACAGTCTTGTTGCTGATTTATTTTTCCAAATAAAGTGAAACACATAACCTTTGCACAAGTTGAGGTACTTTATACCTGTCTTTTAAGATGGTAGCTGCAATGGCAGCGCCATGAATTGGAGGATTTGAATACATGGGTCGAATGAGAAGCTTCAACTGACTCTCAATTCGGGTTACCACATCTGCAGTCTTGCAAACCTGCACAACATGAATAAGGGGTATGACAAAATAACAAGAAAAGCATGAAAGCCATTCCACTGCTCTACAAAAGAGGATGTAAATTATAGGAGGCAGTTCCCACATTTACAGGCATCTATTTCTAGGATTCTAATTTGATTAACTTACTACACTGAGTGCACCAACTCGTTCTCCATAGAGTCCCATGTTCTTTGAGTAGGACTGGACAACAAGGCATTCGCCACCATCAGCAACAAACTTTCTCACAGCTTGTGCATCATCTTCTAGGTTTCCACTTACAAAACCCTTAACAAATAGACAAACATTAAATGGTCACTCCTTCCACTCATCAAACAGCTTCAAGAATAACAGCATCACTTTACTATAATTAAATATCTACTGGCAAACAAAAGTAGAAAGTGAAATCAGTGACCATAGTTAATATGTTGCAGTAATCTAAGGTGCATATAGGTCTGAACTACTAAAGAGATTAACCGAATCTGACTAAACCCTCCTAGATTAATATGATGGAACCACCAACCTGATAAGCACAATCAAAGAATGGAAGCAACCCTCTTGATCTGATAATCTGTCTGATCTCCTCCCACTGCTCAACTGTTGGATCAACACCGGTCGGATTATGTGCACAAGCATGGAGTAGCACAACAGCTCCCAATGGGGCAGAAGCAAGGTCTTCCAAGATACCTGTTAGATGACACAAGTGAGGTAAACAAACATCTGCTCCAGGTGTTGAAAACGAAAGCAAAACTAAAGAGAAACATCAATTTTCTAGAGGACAAGCAGGGTTGTCCATGTTGTGGTTGAAGTTATGTGCTCGCTGAAAGCATGACTTTCTATCTACTCCAGGTGTTGAAAACAAAAGCAAAATAAAAGAAAAACATCAATTTCTTAAAGGACAAGCAGGGTTGTCCATGTTGGAATTGAAGTTATGTGCTTGCTGAAGCATAACTTTCTATCATCTACTCCAGGTGTTGAACGCAAAAGCAAAATTAAAGAGATACATCAATGGCCTAGAGGACAAGTAGGGTTGTCCATGTTGTGATTGAACTTATGTGCTTGTTGAAGCATAACTTTGTATCATGTCTAATTAACTTAAAAGAAATTCCTGCACTAAAAGGCGGGCAATAAATTACACGGAAATTTGCGCCTGCAAAAAAGAAAGAGAGGTATGGATTATAACAAGAAGCAGAGGTCGTAAGTGGAAAAGATCAAAAACCTTGGAAGTCTAGCCCTTTTGTTACTGGATCATAATAGCGGTAAGTCCTCAAGCAAAGCCCAGCTGCTATGAAGAAGTTTGGATGGTTACCATATGTTGGCTCAGGAAGGTATACTGTGGACTGCAAAACAAATCAGATATTTGACATACAACAATGTCCAATCATCATTAGAGCAAAGTGAAGATGACGATTTTGGAGAAACCGACATTTACCTGGTAATAATATTTTGCTAAGAAATCGGCACCAATCCTCAATGAGCCAGTCCCAGACAAACATTGCACGGTGGTCACTCTATTTTCTGTAATTGCAGGGCTGTCATAAAGCATGTCATTATAGGTAAGCATGCCCATCTTCTCCCTCAACACAGATTCAAAATGGCGAAATTATGGGGTGAAATGCATTTTTATATCCTTGATGTATGGAGGGTAGTGCAGACTTTGCACCCTTACTAAATGGAGCACTCTTCCAGGCTCAAGACTCTCTCTCTACCTTGCTCCCTCACACCCCCCTCTCTAGTTTTTTTAGTAACGCAAGGTATCCAAAATTTCTGACTGGACCAATTACCACAGATGCATGCAGAACCCCTCTGTCCACATGCATCAGAGGGGACACTCCACTTGCAGGGCGGTCGGCACGACAAGGTTACTCTAGATGGAAGACACAGCGATGTGAACATGGATTAACCACTCAGCAAACCCTTGGGGCTTTCCTAAGCTCAACTTTCATTTGAGACAATCATCACCCGTGTCCATTTTCCATCTCTTGCATGTATTTGACATGGCTGTTAGAACTAAACATTCCCTTTATTATGGCCAAGCAATCCAACAGCTGAGATGAAATATCTTTTTCATGAAGACCCTCCCTCCCTCCCTCTCTCTCTCTCTCTCAGAATCTGTGTGAATGATATGGCTACCATATAGCATTGTGTGCTTCTAAATTCTAATAAGTAACTTTCCACTTTAGAGCCCAAAAACACTTCAAACAAACGTACAGATGTAAACATCACAGGATGTAACAACTGTTGTAAAATCACAGTTAATAGTCAATGCAATAAATCCAGGGGGCTAAGTGCTTGATCCCACATTGAAATAGGGTAAGATGCAATATTCTGAGAATTGATATTGTAATAAGTCAGTCCACTGCCATAAGCAAATACAATTATATAAGAATCGCAACACCATATTCTTGATGAAAAATTTATTGTGCATTGATATCGTGCAACTGGAAACAATATTCTTCATACCTGTCTGTACCAAATATTAGCTTAGCACTCAGTTCCCTAAATTCTGTCAGTCCAGTAATTGGCAAGTATTCTTTATTAGCGGACCTGAAAGATGTGCAAATAGTTGTTCACTTCCACACCATTGGATCATGAAAGATAAAGAAAATGCACCTTACTTGTCACTAAAAAGGAGCTCTTCCGCTTTTCTAACCACATTTAGAAGAAGAGGTTTGCCATCCTGTTTTGCCAATTATACAGACAACAAGAAACCAAAGTCCATTATGAACAGCATTTAATCTATTGCAGTCACAAAAGCATTTAGCTTGTCATGAGGACATCCAAATGACTAAAATTTTTAAGCAAACCCTCAACTTTCCCATTGAGAAAAGCCCTAATAACAATTTTATGACCACAGATTCATCAACAAGCGACAGAATATTGATGCTTTTTCACACCACACTTAAATGTAAAACATTAACATGACGCAAGAAAGACTCACCTCCGTCCTGTAAACACCCATACCCAGGTTCAGTTTCACTGGGCTGGGATCTTTACTGCATGCAATCATCACCTATTTTATCAAAGCAACAGCAAAGTTCTTCCATAAATTCAAAATAGTAGCAATACGCAGTAAAGTCAGCTTCAACACAACAAAAAACTACAATGGCCAGAAAGTAGATAAAGTAAAATGATGTTAAGAAACATGATGAATGCTCAATCCGGGTTTGTCTCTTAATTGGACAAATATCTAGTTAGTATGAGAGCAAATGTCGGGGGACTGAATCTTGATACTGCCTCTCGTAGTTATGTCATGCATATTCATCCTATACCTGTGTTTCAGATGCTCATCAATCTTCGACCAAACAAAGAAAAGATCTACTTGATGTGGTTGAGTTCTAGACCTGCATGAAGCCAGTGCTTGTTGGGTTTAAGAGCTCCAGTCATCGTGTTGACAGCTTTGTACAAAGAATTATACCCATCAAATGACACTAAGAAAAGTGACCATGAACGAGTAGTTCCCATTTACAACCACGTCCCACTCACTGAAGTTCACTCATTCTTGGACGTTTATACGACGCAACTTTCTAGATTTTCAACCAAGCTAGACCTCACCTGATCTTAAAATATTTAGATATTAAACCTCGCCTCCATCTATCAGTTTAAACTTTTAAAATAACTGACATAGGTCCACAAATTTTACGTTCAATCAGAGTAGAAGGTCTGAACACAAATCCTACAGGACCCCTATTTGCCTCTCTTGCTGTATATCTTCACGTTTTAGTCTTGGATCAAAGTTCAGTCTACTGGTGAGGAGCAATGTTTGAAAATTTAAATATTAAACCACACTTTCATTTAACCGCTTAAGCTTTTAGAACAATTGACACTGACTCATGCAAATTCCTACACTTGGATAGCTTATCGACTGGATTTTGTTCCGTTGACATCCTCCGTTTCACACCTAACACGAAACTCACTAGTGATTTTCCAGTTCCGACACAATTCGAGCAATCCCGAGAAATTGGTAACCCATTGACGAAGGCCAGCGAAACCTTCGGACAGCTAGAGAAAGAAGAAGACGGGCCCTCATTCCCATCCGTTTCTTTCACGGTGAAGTTCCACATCAAGTGAGCAGCCAATATAACAAACAGCTGGCGTGCATCTCATGTTTAGCCACATTACGATGGCTACAGGAGCTCGAGAACCCAATGTCTCCCGAAACAAGCCACGAGCGGAGCGAGGCGAGGCGAATTGGGTCGCGTACCGCGTAAATTGGGATCTCGGGAGCTCGAGGCACCCGAGCGAAGGCGGACTCGTCGACCCGGCAATGCTGAGCCGTCGACGTCTCTTCGCGTCGGTCGGGATCGTTGTCCGGCTCCATTTTTCACCTGGAAAGGGAGAGGGGCGCAGCAGAAACAGTGACGCCTTTTTCCCGCAAGTACCGCGGATGTCCCGAGGTGGTCGACGTCCGACCGTCCAAATTTAAAATTAGTGGATAACGGCACAAATAATTGATGAATTTTCAAATTATCTAATAGGATAACTTAAACTTTTGCATAATATAATATAATTTATGAATTTGTAATTTATTTAATATGGTCTTCAGACTTTTGATTCATGTCAAATGTAATATCTGAATTATATAAAAGTATTTAAAGTAATCATTTTATTAATTCAAGATCAATGATGACTTTAATTTGGGTACTAAATTAAACATATATTAAAAAAATTCAAAGATGACATTGTATATCAAGAAAGAGTTCATAGGTCATATTGAACAAATTAAAAAATTCATAAATCACATTACATACTAAGCCAAAATCTAATGATTATTTGTGTTATTTTCCATAACTTCTTTCAGCTTACTTTCTTTCACCAAACTAATTTTCATTTTATATTATGTTTTTCTCTTTTCTCTTTCTTTCATTTTCTTTTTATTCCTTGACCTTGGCTAGTAACCAGTCACGACGATGGTTGGTGACTAGCCATAGGCATGCTAGAGCCTCATTGGTTTGAGGCAATGGCTAACAACCAACCAATGAAAAATAAGAAGAAAAGAAAAGGAAAATAATAAAAATAACTAAAAAAGATATAATAAAAATATTAAAAAGGGGTGTATGAAGGAAAATATTTTCCTTGTCCAATAGTGAAAAATATTTTCAAATTTATTTTCAGATTTCAACTAAAAAATAAAAAATATAATTATTTTCTTGAAAAATGTCTCCCCGAAAATGTTTTCCGGGAGTATCGTATTTTCTGCAAAATATATGGATTTGTAAAATATGAATTTACTTACTTTGCCTATGAAATGAAAAAAATTGACAAAGTCATCTTATTCTTTCCAATATTGAGGATGCTAAAAATATTAATAATTTCCACAACCACGTTCTCGTGATGTCCTGGTGCACTAGCTATATATATATTTAATTTCTAATATAGTGATTTTAGATGATAGTAGAATGGTTATGACATTAAGAAAATTGTAAATTTGATTCATTTTCTGTCTAATAAAAACTTTCAAGTTTCCAAACATGTCTTTCTATCTTCTATATATTAAGGCAAAACATTCAATTGGCTCATTTTTCCGCTTCCAAAACTACCCTCCATTAAAATCATAAGAAAAATATATCAAAAAATTTCTATCCACAGTTCAATATTCACTTGCTCCACTAGAACGGTGACGTTAGCTATCCGAATAATCCACTCTGGCTCATTTCCTCCGCTAAAAAGAAAAATTCATCTTTCCCCCGTTCGAGACAATTATATAATTATTCAATTTTTCGCCCGCATGCAGTGCACGCGCAGCTCTAATGCACACGTAGCACAATTTGCATCTATCGTGTAGTTACCATAGATAGTACCTTGGATTAATGTTACAAAAATATATCTGCAATAAATTTATTTTTCATTAGTCTTTGTTAAATTAGATTAATATTATAAAAAATCATAAATCTATATACTCATGAGAAACGGAATGTAAAATTCCAAATTAATAAATCTATCAATTGTCACATTTCATTTAACTCAAATTTTAATGGAAACTGACAATGACAAATTTATCACATGTATACCTAGTTTATGATTAGTTTGAAGTAAATTTATCACAATTATATCAATTTGGAGTTCTTCATAATATTAATTCTAATTTGGAAAAATTTTAATTAAGGGCCTAAAGTTTTTTCTCAAAAAATGACCTAAAATGGACATTAGTTTGAAGTGAAATTTATCAAAAAGCAATTATATTAATTTGGAGTTTTTTTCCTTCTTTTTTAATTTATTTTCTCGTATTAATTCATCATGCCTTCGCCTTTTTCACACGAGTGGACCAAGATGTGACACTCAGCTCGATTCGATCCCCATATCTTGTGGTCATGGTCAAGCACGAAGCATGATGAGGTGTAAGCCATTAGCTTGTTGCCCTCGTTGTCATCGATGCTTGAATTCAAATCGGTGCTCACGTAAGTTATGATTGATCTTAGCGAGGAGAAGCCAGATTGAAGTGCCTAAGCCAAATTTATTAGAGGTTTTTGAGGATTCTCTATGATATTCATGTGCATTGATTTGTTCAGTGAAATATGTGGTTTTGGGATTTTCTAAGCGATTTTGCACTTTTTTCATCTTGTTATTCTCTCTCAAATTTGTGTAGATAATATTTTGGAGTTAGAGAGGCAAATTTGTTTGAACATGTGTAGATTAGAGTCATTCGTTTTTTAGATTGAGTGTTGTCTGATTCGAATCGCCACCAAATGCAAGTATCTTCAATCACGAGTCAGAATGATTCGGCAACATTTGAAAATAACCAGCATGCATGACACAATTGGACCCTCTCAAGAAGCCACATATTCCACCTCAATGCAATATGTGTCTATGAATGTTATGAATAATCCAACCTGGACCCAATAAAACATTCCCAAAAAGCTACGAGTGAAAGTTATCATGGCATAGGCAATTTCATTGGCGGGGAGAGCATGAAATTGTTACTTTAATTGCCATAATAAGTTTTTACAAGCAAATTGAATAAAAACAAAACTCACTGATGGATATTTCTTGATTCTCAAGTTCATTATCATTATCAGAGAAGGTGAGCGGTGGCGAATAACTTAAAAACTGACTTATACTAAAATTGATGAGTTCTTGGGTGAGGATGTAAAATTGCATAATGTAGAGCACGCTTTGAAGTTTGCTTATGGGGAGGCTGCAGAACTAAAGTATACAATTTGCAATTTTGCAAAACTGCATAACTTCTCGAATATCTTTTCGTTTTTTCCTTTTCCTAAATTGTTCAAATTGTTTTGCACATGTGCAAGCTCATGTGTGAGGAGTCTCATGCATTTGTTAAGAATGAGGTGAGTAAAATGAAAAAAAGAAAGAAAAAAAGAAAAACAAAAGTCTTTAGATGAAAATATCCTTAGCTGCAAATAAGATTTGGTGGCTTTCAAGTTGAAACCTTTTTTTTTTTTTTTTTTTGGTCGGTCACTCTCTAATCCTACTCTATACTCACTTTCAGACTTGTGCCCCCGCCTCTTGCGGGCGTGGGAGAAGAACCCACTCAAACTTACGCGTCCCTACCCCATCCTCGAGGAGGTGGGGATTTGAACCTCACCTCCCCCTTCCATGTTGGAAGGGTGGCCACTGAGGCGAACCCCCAGTGGTTAAGTTGAAACCCTTATTCGAGACTTAATTAGTTACTTCATGCCCTTATTTGATACAATGTCTATTTTAGGTCATTTTTTGAGAAAACGGTTCCACTTCATGCCCTTAATTGAAATTTTCCCTTCTAATTTTTTTCATAATTGAACTATTCAAATATTCGGTGATGAAAGCAATAATTAGTAATTTTTTAATTGCCGATTCCTTTGCATATCCGCGCATATTTTCCTAGCTTTAAGCAAAAAAAAAAGACAAAAAACCCGCATAATTAACTACGCCGGGAGACCACGCGAACCCTGTCGCTTTGCGCAGCACCCATGCCCCGCTTGAGCGATCCGCAACGCGAAAAAAAAAAACGAACAAAAAAGCTACGTGTGTACGCACTGACCGTCCGATGGAAAAAGTCGGCTGAATCAACGGTCCTCGACAGAGTAAACCCCTGCAGGGGGACAGCGCCGGGACACGTGGCGGTGCGGCATTCGCCCCCCTCCTTTGAACGCTGTACCGAGGTGGAGCAGTTCGAAAACCAAAAAGGAAAAAAAAAAAAAAGAGGGGGGGGTGGGGGAGCAGAAAAAGAAGAAGAACAAAAAAAAGAAAAGGAAAAAATCATTCCTCAACGGAAGGTAAAGAAAAGCTCGCGATCTCACGGGGCGACGCAGAGACCGAGCGAGCGAGAGAGAGAGAGAGAGGTTGAAGACGACGGCGGCGACGACGGCGGCGATTCTGCCCGGAGGTTGCTCGGATAGGGGCTGAGGGTCGACGTATTGGACCGCGATCCGCCGGAGTTTGTTTTGCTTTTGAGCTTTTTTTATTTTTTATTTTTTTTATTTTTTCCTGACGAGCTTGGGGATCGGTCGCCGATCGGGCGGGTTCGATTGGGCCATTGCTGCTGCCCGCCGCTGTTGCCGCCGCGATGGTGAACTCTATGGTGGAGCGGGCCACGACCGACATGCTCATCGGCCCGGATTGGGCGATGAACATTGAGATCTGCGACATCCTCAATCACGACCCCGGGTAAGACCCCCGCTGCGCGACTTGTCTCGCTGTCGTGGTGTTGTTGCCGGAGCATTCTCTGGTGCTGCTGCTATTTTCTGCTGTGTTTGACCGAATTCCGCCGGAGCGGAAATTCGATCAAATAGTTATTTTGGTTGTCGAGAAGAGTTTAGTGCAGAAAGGATTTTGCCTGTAGCGGGCGGTGTTTATTGTGCCGATACGGAATATTTGAATCTCCATGCTTGGCTGTCTTAGTTGGATGGATGGAGTGAGATCAATTTCGCGTGGGGATCGCATTGGAAGAGCTCGGAAGCGATCGGTTCTTCGTAGTTGTTTTTTGCTTATTTGATCAAGTAGCTGTGGAAGTAGTTTCGGATGGTCAAGAGGTTGGACAAGAGTTATTCGGTTTTCGAGAGGAGTTTGTGTAAAAGGAATCATAAAGTCCGTGAACGTTAGATTTAGTGAAAGTGACTTATTTTTATGTCTCAACCCAAAGTCTCAGTTGAATGGACGAGAAAATCGATTCGATTTAGCTCAGTGGGTTTGATGGAGAGGAAAAGGTTGTTTAGGATGCTTTACTCTTCCTACTGGCCAGAAAGCTGGAAAACTGTCTTTGTGGGGCTTCTCTGGATTTTTCTGTGAATCTCAGTACAAGTAACCATTAAAAGCTTGCTGTTATTATCAGGGAAACCAAAGATTATTAATCATGATGAGTTGCATATCTAATTGACATGTAATTAGGAGTTCGTAACAATTTCTGATTGCTTCTGCAACAGACATCCACAATGACTCCAAGTTTCCATTGTTCCACTCTACAAGGCCTGGCTACAAGTTCTCAAATAAAGCCCTTTACTAATTTTGATTGGACCTGTTTTGATCCTTTTCTAAGACCCGGCCACTTGTATCTAACTACTTTGTGAAGAAACTAAGATTGCTCAAGCCACAGAGGTTTAGGCTATTCATGGGAAAGTTTATGGGATTTTGAGACATTGGATTTTCCCAAGTCATTGCTATTCAAACTTAATCGATCATTGTCAGGGTTAATGTTTATGAAACTGGGAAGATGTTGATGTCGTAAATCATACGGACTTGTGCTTTATATAGTAAGTGTCAAAATCATAAAGGTCAAATGTGATTGTGATGGGATGGTTTAATTTTGAATTGATTAAGCAGTCTGGTGAATTTGCTTGGAATTTTTCTTTTCATCTAGAAGTTGAAAACAGTAAATGGCAAGAAAGGAAAATGTGGATGAATATTTTATAGCATAGTGATACAACTGTAGCTGGTGATGGTTTTCTAAAGCACGTTTCTCGGTTAATATCTTGCTTGCTTGTATTTCTGGCATCTTATCATCTTATCTCCTGCTAGGAACGACCTTTCCTGCTTAAGTGGTGTAGGTTTGCTTCACTCACTGAAGGAGAAATATCTTTTCTCTAAATTTGTCAATGCTAGTTGTTACTGTTAGTCACAAATTACTCACTATATTGGAGTATGGGATGCCTCCCTAGACAAATAAATTGAACTACGAATTGGGCTTTCCTCTTCAAAATTATTAGCCAAGGTTCTCATATTAACCATTGCAGTGTGCTTTGAGTTTTATCTTTCGGGGTTTCCTTTGGGGTGGGGATGGGGGTCCGGTTCAAACTCTCTGAGTTGAGAAGCATCTCATCTCATATTGATTTTTGAATTTTTCTTAATTACGAGGGTTCTGAGAACCTTGTTATCAGTCAAAGTCTTAAGTATTTCACCACCTCTTACTTTTGCTAAACATTACGGTTCCGTTTGGGAAATTGGGGAGAATGAATATTTGGATAGAAAATTTTGAAAATTGTTAAATTTTTGTAAGAAGGGAAAGAAGGGAAACTATTACCTTTTTCCTTCCCTTTACCTTCTCCTAGGGTCTCCCACCCATAGCTTAAGGATGTATAGGGCCAGATTTGAAGTTTAATTACGTTTTGCACTCTTGGTTGCAAGATCCTCCAAATTTTAACTTCCCCTACCCATAATATGTATTATTTGCTTTCTTTCTGTTTTTTTTTTTTGGTGAAATTATTTGCTTTCTTTCTGTTTGGTTCTATTAAACTCAGTAATTGACATAGATTAAGTCTATACAGAGACTTTCTGCGTGACTTCTTTTCCTCGGTATTGAAATTTTCACAAGCTTCCGTTGTTCGAAAAATCTTTACTCAGTCCTTGTTGACTGCATGAGTTCACTGCTTGCAGGCAAGCTAAGGATGTAGTTAAAGGCATAAAGAAGCGTCTTGGAAGCAAGAATCCCAAGGTTCAACTCCTCGCTTTAACGGTAGGTTTTGCAAATTTTGGTTTACTTTAAAAGTTGCAAGCACAATGGACTTCTGTTTTCATTGCAAATGCGCTTGTGTTATTGTTGCGGTTTTTGAAGCAATATAGTAGTCATAAGTTGTTGGCCCCATTTTGGCTCTGAGGAAATGTTTGGTAGCCGTGAAATAGATACATTTAACTAGTACAAGTATAAGGGCACAAACGTTTGTAAGTGCAAGAAGGGATATTATCAACTATTAAGGAGATGAAAGAATGTTGAAAAAAGTGGATAAGTGGTTATTTAAGAGGAGATTAGTGGGATATTTGCTCATGTTCAATGATTATGGTGACCTTATGACTATAAAAAACTGAACTTCTCATAAGGAGCAAATTATGGGATTACAGTTCAATTTGATATTAAAAAGCTGCTCACAAGTTTTTAGTGAATGTGGAGATATAACAAAAGGTTCTATGTGGGTATGTCTTT
Organism: Eucalyptus grandis; assembly: GCF_016545825.1. Taxonomy (NCBI): domain Eukaryota; kingdom Viridiplantae; phylum Streptophyta; class Magnoliopsida; order Myrtales; family Myrtaceae; genus Eucalyptus; species Eucalyptus grandis. The sequence continues at coordinate 22,363,504 of NC_052614.1, read as the reverse complement.
TGCAATTTCGAGGTTCAATGCCTAATGATGCTTATATCAGGAAATAGTTACTCATTGAGTTACTTAGAGTATATTTGAAGATCCATGTTCTGTTGTAGCTTAGAAACAGTAGATATGAGAAGCAGAAGCCAGTCAAACAAGAATCATGAGCCACCCAAAGCAGTCTAATAGTTTTAAATACTGAAAAAGGTCCAGAGTATGAGAATATGCTCGTAATAATTTGGGAATTTTTTTTTTCATGCTAATCCTGTGTCCCATGTTTGGTTCACTGAAGTGAAGTTTCATTAGAGGTTTTAAATATTGTGGATGAACTTATTTTGTTCTAAAAGCACCGTCTATAATCTGATATATCTGCTGTTGAAGTTTCGTATCGTAGTGTTTTTTTTTGATACTATGAAATCTTGTCATTGAGTGTATAGGCGATGTGGTAACCTTGTTTGCTTCGTGCAATATGTTTCTGTTCAGTTACAGGAAGGAGATTTTAGAAAGGGGAGCAGTTTACGTTATTCTGTTGTATTGACTGAGAATTGCATTTTCATACCTCCGCCTTCTTTTCTTTGGAAAAGTTTGTTCATTTTATGAAGTTGAATTGACTTGCATATTGTATGGATAAGAACTTTGCCTAGGTCCATTATGAATTCCTTTTTCCTGGATTAAATGCTTGTTATATCTTTGTCTAATGCAGATCAGTTGGGTTTTTTTTTGTCTTATAGTTATTGGAGACAATTATAAAGAATTGTGGAGACATTGTTCATATGCATGTAGCTGAGAGAGATGTTCTTCATGAGATGGTGAAAATAGTGAAGAAGAAGGTAAGAAATTTTAATGCATTTGGATGCTGAAAGGTACCTGGTGGCTGAAACTTCATGGTATTCCTGATTCTTCAGCCCGATATCCATGTCAAAGAGAAGATACTGATCTTGATAGATACTTGGCAAGAAGCTTTTGGAGGACCAAGGGCTAGATATCCTCAATACTATGCTGCCTACCAGGAGTTGCTGGTATTTATTTTTCCTGCTCTTGGGAACAGACCTGTTTTATTTTTGATTTGGATGATTTATTTAGGTCTTGACAGTACTATACCGTTTACCTTCTTCTGTTGTTGGTTGTTATGTTATTTTAGTTATTCTTCACTAAGTCCACTCATTTTCATACAGCGAGCAGGAGCAGTGTTCCCTCAGAGAGCGGAGGGTTCTGCACCAGTTTTTACACCTCCACAGACACAACCGCTTTCAGCATACCCGCAAAATATCCGCAATGCTGATTTACGGCCGGAGCCATCTGAGTCTTCTGCTGAGTCTGAGTTTCCCACATTGAGGTGCATTTATACGTAGAAATGCTGATACCTTTTCTCTTGTCTTTCAAAAATTTTCATTTCTTACAGATTTATGTCAAAAGAATTTTAAACCTGCTGCTTGTATTTCATTACTGTGTGGAACTTAACATTCGTCTTTACTTGTAAGTGGCAAATCTGTTCTTTGTAAGACAAGAGTTTGTTTGGTAAGACTTTTGTTGGGTACTTTTTATTTTCTTTAATTCTGTGGCTTACTCAATTTGACTTTTGTTAACGTGATGCACCTGAATTTTTTCAAAATATGCAAATATTGACATGTAATTTGCATATAATCATTTTTTTTCAAGCGAATTCAAACAAACTCACTAATGTCCTCTAGCTTGTATGTATCATAGAGGTCCCATCTTTGTGATCCTTAGACAGTCTGTATTGTTGAAAGGAACACTTTGATTATTGTTTTACGTACTCTTTTAGTACACTGATGATTAAAGGATTGTAGCCCTAGGCATATGGGATAATTTAGTTTATCCTGTTAGAGGACATTTTTGCAGCAAGGTTCTTGAGGCATAACTTAATGTTCTTGTGTAGCTTGACAGAAATACAGAATGCACGGGGCATCATGGATGTGCTTGCGGAAATGCTGAATGCCATAGATCCTGGGAATAAGGAGGTATAATTTTCAATTTGTGATGCTTAATTTAGGATGTATTTTTATGCATCAAGCAGTTGAATTAGTGGGGACTGATAGTATCTTATTGAAATAATGTAAGGTTGAAGTACACTCTTAAGTTTTTCCATTCATTTGGAAACCATCCAGCGGTGTTTCTATTACAGTTACAGTTGTTCGCTTATTGGCCCTTTTTTTTTTTTTTCTTTTTAAATTTTTTTATCTGCAGGGGCTTAGGCAGGAGGTCATTGTTGACTTGGTAGACCAGTGCCGTACCTACAAACAGAGAGTGGTGCACCTTGTAAATTCAACATCGTAAGGCTCACATGCCCTTTTTCCTGAATGTATTTTGATGCTTATCATCTTCTCCAGCTTTCCTTTTTGGTGTTTAAATACTCTTGCTACCATGTCCATAGGTGGGTCATTGTAGTGGTTGTCATTTTTTCTTTTTTGTTGGTGAAGAGGAAACCTTTATATACATTTTCTTTGCTTATAAGACTAGTTCTAGCATGAGCACTATAGACGCAGTGGCAGATTCATGATGTTGGCGTGAGACAGTGTGAACTCTTTCACTCTTCCTCAAGATAAAAAATGCTTTTCATCTAGTTTGCACTGGACTTTTTACGTATGTGCCCATTACTTGGTTGCTGCCTCTGTATTATGTGATGTTCAATAGTTTTAACTCCGTTTTATAATAAATTGTTCTGTATTTCATCTAACTTGTGTGGATATGAAGTTTTGTTTTATCTGGTGAAAAGGACACTATAGTAGACAATTGCTTGACTGATTTCTTATTCTTAATGACCTAGGTTAGTTTAGCTAAAATCAGTGTGTTCGTATTGCCCTGTTGCTTTCTTTGATATTTCATCTGATTGCTATCTTTGTGGTGCAACTTGTCCATTTTAGTAGCATAAATGGACATATAGCATGTTGCTAGATGAAGGGTCAAGAATTTAGAGTTATTTTGTTAGGTATGGAGAAGATTGTGTGTCAAACTTGTTGCATTGGAGCTGGGGTATTTATAAATACTTATATGGAGGAAGTCATGTATGCTACAAATTTAAGGGGTTTATGGATCTGATACAGAAAGGGAAAAAGAAAAGAAAAGAGAAGAAAATAAGAAGTTACTTTCATCTAACTAATAACTTGCACTTGCATCTAATTTATAAGCACAAGTGCAGATGATTTCTGTGTGGTTTCTTATTTTCATCCACTAACTTGTAGTTTTATAGGGTATAGTAAGGTGAGGATAGATGTGCCAGCAGTTGCGTTAGTACCAAGCTTGTGAAAGGCTAACTGTGAGATATCTTGTCTGATTACTTATGGGAGGAAATAAAGATAAAAAAAAAGAAACTCTCACTTATCTGACAGGAATTGTTCACAACCAGTGAAAGAATGAATTTTGGTGCAGCTAAGAAGATGAGAATTATAAATAAAAGTACAATTGCAGTGACTAACAACAGTTGACCTTCCTGAATTTGAGTGAAATTTAAAAGAAAAATTCCCTAGGGGGTTGCCAAACTAGAAAGAAGTTCTTAGTCAACGTTATTTTCTTTATGTCGTGTTTGGTTGAGGTGAGTTTATATCCCCAGCTCTCTCTCTCTCTCTCTCTCCAGGGTAATTCCATAACTCATAGATGTGGAACTTCTTTCTAGTAGTCATTACAAATGCACATGCTAAATTTCATAAGAAGGGATGGCTTATTAGTTCCAACTTGATCTTGTAATCCAGGGATGAATCACTTCTAAGTCAAGGATTAGCTTTGAATGATGACTTGCAGCGTGTACTTGCCAAGCATGAAGTCATTGCTTCTGGAACTTCAGTTCAGGCTGAGAAAACCCAACTGGAACCTTCTCACTCCACGACGAATGTCAAAGGTCCTCTACTTGATATTGGAGAGAACAGCAAAAAGCCTGATGAAAGGTAATTGGTTCATTAGTCATGATTGCAATAAATAAACCCCAAATACTTGTTATGTGGAAAAATATGAAGTTCAGCTGAAGTCTCTGAACTGGGCAGTGCTACTCTTATGATAAGTTGATCTGGATAGTTTTCACTAATTTTCTGCTGTTTGGTAAAACTTGGTGGATATTTATACATTTAGGCTCTGTTTGTTTCGTGGAAAATGACCGTTTATATTGTTCATAAAAAAGAATGAATGAAAAATATTTTCATCGTCCTTGAAAATATTTAGACATAAATTGTTGTTGACAATGAGAACATTTTCTGTTGACTAATTATTTTAAGCAATACAAGCTATTGTTTTAATGAAAATGTTTTCCAAATCAGGCATTTTCCACGAAGCAAACATAGCAGAAGTTTACCATCTATCGTTTGATCCTGCAGTTGTTAAGAGTTTGTCTGGTGCAACTTTTTCACAGCAGATTTGACGGTGAAAAAAGTGTGTTTGCAGCTTTTATGAGGTGTTTGGCAAATTCTTCAGCTGCAGTACCCTCAAAATTGCAGCAGTTTTAACTGTTTTGAGAAAACTGCCTTAACCAAATTTGAAAAGTACATGAAAGAATTCGGATTTACTGTAATAGATTATAAAATGAAGTTATCATGACTTCACACAAATTCTATTCTAATGGAAAAGAGTTACGTGGTTGAGTAAGACCATTTAATTTACAGACGTTGTAAAAATATTGTATTTAATAATTGAATTTTGTTTTATATATATATATATTTTTTCTTTTTGCTATCTTATGAAAATTAATATGAATATTATACTTGTTATTGTGGATGTGATACTATATAATCACTTATTGATAATTGACATGTTATATCATTAATAGACTAATAATAAGATACAAAATAAGCTACACGGTCAGCAAACACCCAGGAGAGGAAAGTAAAACTGAAAATCATGTACATATGTGTATTTTACCTAAAAGTACCAGTAATTTACTATTAGAGGATCGGTGATGATCTTGATTTAAATTTTTAACTATTGAGCACAAGTCTCTGGCCAATTGAGCAATAAGAAGTGGAATTTTCTGCAGATCAACATCAAGTGCTGGTACAGGGTCTACGTTAAATCAGTTGCTGCTTCCCGCTCCCTCCTCTAACGGCACTGCTGCTCCAGCTAAACTCGATCCAAAAATGGACCTTCTCAGTGGAGAGGACTACAGCTCTCCAAAGGCAGATACTTCACTAGCACTCGTGTCTGTTGGACAACCACAGTCAACTGCATCTCAGTCGCAGCAGAATGCGCTTGTTCTTTTTGATGTGTTTTCGGATAGTAACAACCAGCCCAATACCATCAATACCCAGAGTGGCTATTCAACTACACAAAGCAATCCTTCTCCTCAATTCCAGCAGCAGCAGAATCTGCAAGCTCCACAACTTGGAGTTTATGCTAATGGCAACATGCCAAACATGGGATTGAACCAGCATGATCAATTACCTTATTCTCAAAACTCTGTTCCTGCTTGGAATGGCCATATTGTGCAGCAGCAACAGCCTCCCTCTCCTGTCTATGGTGCTTTTCTGCTTCTTCATCAGTACCTGAGCTTACTTTCTTAATGATACCTTATTTTGTCTGTTGGCTTGTACTGTACAACCTTATTTGTTACATACTAGGGGCATGCTTGGTATCCTTTTACAGATTACTGACATGCTATGAGTCTTAATTCCTTTTGGCGAGGGTTGGACCTCTTCTTTGTGGACATACCTGAACTCCTAACAATCTTACAGCCTGTTCAGCTTACAGTTTTGTGGGTGTTTCGCAGGTGCTCAATCTAGTGATTCGCTACCACCACCCCCTTGGGAAGCTCAGTCAGTGGAAAACAGTCAAGTGATGGGCACTCAGTACCCCCAACCAATGCAAGGGTCGCAGGTGGTCGTCCCACATGCACAGCCTGCACCGAGTGGATTGCATCCCCAGGCATCTTATCCAATGGGAAATGAGCAAGCGATGGGCATGTACATGCAACCAGCTGCAGGTGGCCACATGCCATTACTGAATAACCAGGTCGGTCCGACAAACCAAATGGTAGGACTACCACCTCAGCCCATCCAAGGAGGTCCTTATATGGGGATGGTTCCTCAGACGATGCAAGTAGGTCAGATGGCTTATATGTATCCCCAGCAAATGTATGGCAGCCAGGTTGCAGCCTACGGCTATGGCCAACAAGGTGCTCAGTACCTTGACCAGCGGATGTATGGGCTATCGGTTAGAGATGACAGCAGCTTAAGGAACTCTTCATACCAGGTGTCCACTTCATCGTATGTGACGCCCATGAGGCCTTCAAAGCCAGAGGACAAGCTATTCGGAGATCTTGTTGATATGGCTAAAGTGAAATCGTCTGCAAAATCTACTCCGGGCAGAGCTGGTAGCATGTAGCATTAGTATTTGCCAACCATGTTTTGCTTGTTGAGCTGATTTCTTTTGATTTTCTTATTTCAAATTTTTCTATTATACATATTTGGCAGTTTCTTCTGTTTGTGGCCGTGTATTGGCACTGCTTGTTTGGCATTGAGATCATGTACATTCTTTGTAAAGGGAAAAAAAAGGAAATCTCCTCGACCTTTTATCTCTTATCGGGGCAGAACCGTTAATAAGTGCACGTCATTAAGTTGATATAATTCTTATAGAATTTCGTAGTTAGAGTTGGTGCTACGGCAGATTTTTATGAGAATTAGAGTGTGCTGAGAGAAGAATGTCAGAATGATACTAGGATTTTCAATCTAGCATGATTATTGGCTTTTGATTTTGAGCATACCGTCATCGCAATGGGCTCTTTTATTTCCAGAAGATGTACTTGTTAGTGAAGATTGGATGAGTGAGTTTGTATAGGTGTGTGTACATTAGAGGAACTCTTCTTCAGTAGGGGAAACTATGTCTTGCTGTTCTGATCTCATTTTCGTGAAATGTAAATTGCTTGGCTTTTGGTGGTGTTCATATTATGCTATACTTGGGATCATCGCTATATTTGTAGAATGTTTTGGCCGAAAGTTAAGCTCCGTCGTTTTTCTTAGATTTTATGTAATCTTGGATTTAGCAATTCTCAGCAAAGTTTACGGTACAAGAGCTTTCCTGGGGGTGGCTGTCTATTTTATTTTTTTAATTGCCCTAAAAGAAACAGTGGTGTTGTTTTCCATCAATGATGCTTCAAACTTTCATGATTGTGGCTAGATAGACCTCTAGATTGACCCCAGGACATCCACTTCAAGATGAGGGTGATTCTCCCACGATCAGAGCGGGGACTGACTTCATTGCAGAGGTGACCTTTTCTTCTCGTTTTTGCTTTCACGACCAGGTACGAGGAGAATGACTTCATAGCTATTCACGGGTACGAAGATCCTGAGAGCGTTTGGATGAGACCATTGCGTAAACGGAGTGAAGACGTTAAAGTACCTAAAGATGCTCCGGCAACGGCGATGCTTCCAGGGAAATTCTCACATGCGCCCGATACCGCAAAGCATCGGATTCGATGAGTCTCGCATGAGGCTCGCATGCTCTATGGTTCATATGTGCTGGGGGTGCATCGGGTGTATGATGCAAAAATGGCCCGTGATGCGAAGACGAGAAACGAAATACTTCACCCGTGAAGGAGATATATTTTTTGGTCAGACCGAGAAGGAGATATTAACGATTAGAATCTTGACGTTTTTTTAATTCAACAGGTTAGCCAAATTTTAAGTACGCAAGTGCCCAAATATGCATGGTGACAACGCCTTGTTTAATGAAAATGATGTTAAATAAAGATCTATTATCAGGCTTAATTACAAGTTTCACCAATTGAGTCACATGTATAACATATTCATATCTAATGATTTTCTGCGAAGTGGTGATGAAAGGTTGTGTTTAATTAAGAAACATTTCAAACTAAAAATAAGTTGACTGATTTTCTTAAAATAAGTTAAATGATTTTCTTGTTTATAAGTGAAAAGCAATAATAAACATATTCAAAGGGCATATAGAGTGCTGCTAGGATTCAAGTATTTTTACCTTCGTTTATTATTTTTTTATATTTTTTTTTTTTTTTATTTTTTTATGCCACATTATCCATATTTATTTAACACCATTTCTGGGGAGCAACATTTTCAATGTTTAAATGCTCCTTAAACCTTTATATATTTTATTGTTCCATGATAACTTTCACTCGTAAATTATACAGTTAAAATAGATTTCAATTAGCTAGAGCTAACAAAAGTAGCATATTGATAACATTGCCAAATTACTCGATTTTCAATAAAAAAAATTATAACGTTAAACTTTTTAATAGATGTAAGCAAATAACAATTACTAAAAGACGATTTTCAAAAACTCACTTTTATCATATGATATGAATGGGATCATCATGGATATAATGAGATGCAATTGCCATTGAAATTGCACAAAAGTTTCAAAGGCTCTCAAACCTGATTATCAGTTTTGTGGCTAAGAAAGAAACTGTAAGAACAATCAACATCATTTTTCTGATTATGCAAAGCAAAAGAATAAATATATATGTATTTTTCCTTTTAGATTTGTGAGAAATTCCCTTATGAGGTTTTGCAAAATGATAAAACGATCATAGGCTACTAATATGCTTATTATGTGGAATCAACTTGTCAACTCACAAATTAATATATAGATGGAGTGTGGAACAGGTACCTCTAGAGGTTGGTAGTGCTCTGCTTCCATAGAAGGTGAATAAGATATGAGACATGAAGAGTATCAAAGGCTGGATTGGTGAACAAGTTGTGAGGTTCCTTAAAGCTTGGATGGACTAGTAGAAGGTGATTAGTTTTGTGGAACTAGAAGCCTGACAGCATGCTTGGAGGGAGTATGTAGAAGGTGAACAGTCAATTCAACGTGAATGGTGAAAATACTTTTTTTTTTTTTTGGATTATGCATCAAATAGTGAAGCATATAGCTTTTCTAATCTTAGTACTAATACTTTTTTTGAAGCAATTGACACTGAATTTTTTAACATTTAACAATAAAAATAGTAAGGGTTCGAATAATAATCATTTTGTTTCTTTATTATTTTGTTCTTGAGGATATGTTTGGAAAAAAATCTATTTGGTAATTTTTTTTTATTTCTACGAAAATTTTTAACTATGAAAGTCACAAAAATGAGAATTAAATTTTTCTATTTTTCTATTTTGAAATAAAAATAAAAATAAAAATAAAAACTCTTATTTTCATCGCTCGCCCTAGTTGTTGCCCGTGGCCACTACCTAGAAATTTTGAGGCTTATTGAATGAATTTCTATTTTGAAAACCGAAACTATGTTTGCTATCAAATGGCCACAATCATGAAATTTTGAGGCTTATTGAAAAATCTATTTCCACATAGAAATTGTTTCCAAGAATAGAAGAATTAGCATTCGCGCCCTTAGTTCGAAATCATCGATTATTTTTAATGTCCATTCGATGAATTACCAAATTACTTTAGAACCAAAAGCCATCATTATTTTGATTTTTGTAAGCCTTGTTTACCGGAGAATAAACATCAAAGTAATCAAGTCCTCCTTTTTACGATACTTTTAGCCACCAATCCTGTCTTATGTATAGTTCTATTGTTACGAGGAAGATTAGTTGATGACCCTGTATTATTTCGCTTGATAGATTTTATCTTATCATCCGTTGCCATTTTCCACATATGCGCGTCCGGTCTAGAATTTGTTTGGAAAAAGATTCTTTAGAAAGAGAAAGATATTGTTCAATTATAACTTGTTTTCCTTCATCTAAAGAAACAATTTCTTTTCCTAATATTCGTCTATATCGAGACTATTAAACAGGGCGGGCTTAAACTAAGATTTCAAGTAAGCTTTTACATGATTTTCTTATGTTTGGAAAAAAAGAAGTACTCATCGACATAATGAGATCCATATGTTCAAGAAATCCTCCACTTCTTCCTAAATTCAGAAGAACGGAAAAAACGAAGGAAAAACCCTCAAGTAAAGAAAGCCATGCCCTTAAAAAAGAAAAAGGCATGTACAAGAAATCGTCCACTTCAAAACCTAAAGAGCTTGAGTGGTGTCACCTATTCCGACTACGATGATACCAAAATAAGTCCAGATCTTTTCACAAGCTGAAGTTCATTAGTCTTACAGGGTAGGATGGGTTACAATCTATAGCTGAAACTAGTATTGGCGAAGGCATAATGTACACGAAAATCCTAGACGTTACATCATTTACTTGAGGAGACTCACGAGCAGGGCCGGAGCCAATTCCTTATGACACCTTGGTTGGTCTCATTTCCTGATAAAATTGCCAATTCCAAGGCCGAAATAGAGAATCAAGCTAGTGTTGATCAACCTGGAAATTTTTGAGATCGCGAACTAAATCAATTCTCCTTGAAATCAGCTTGCAATAGAGCTGATTGAGCCAGTTCCAATTTTACCTCAACCTTTGCTCACCCCTAGTGTGGAAGGCACTTCAGCAAATTAGCATTTATAAAATAAGCTTCTTGCTTCATAATGATTTGACTATATTTGGGAACACACCTCAAGGATGAAAATTATAAAAAAAAGCTTCTTATCTCTTTCTGAAAAAAAAAAAAAAAATATTTGAAATGATATTTTCCAGAGACATGGAGAATAGATGCATATTTTTTCAAATGCATTATGTTTGTTATTTATACATTACAAATATATGATCACTCATTCTAGTCTTATGGTTTTCGCCTAGTTAGGGTTCGTACTTTTGTCACTCTTTCGGTTGGTCTTTTTGCTTGATCTCAGTGGTTCCGAAATTAGAATTCTAGAAATTGTAGGGATGTTGAGCTAGTGGCAGTTTGGTAATGTGGAGGGAGAGTCATTGATCGAGAGTTAAATGAGCTGGAGGTTGATTTTAAGTGCGATTTGGGTTTGCTGTTCGGACTCGAGACGGCATCGTCAGAAAATCAAAGTGAGGGGACCAGTCAACAGATGATACCTGATATCGGCATTTTATCTACTTTGAAAAAATCGACCGGCTAGAAATTTAATTTGATTATCTAAAGAAGCTGCATTTATTCTCCCGTTTCAATTGCTCGACTCGTTCCCAAATCAACTACTGAATTAGCTTTCCCGCTGGAAGTCGGCCTAACCATCCATTTGTCATCAATGTCAGATACCCCGTAGCCTTTCTTCCCTTCACAAGCGAATGGCAAGATTAAACTATTTCCTCCCCTCCGTCCATAAGACCGATGATCTTTTGCTCCCTAGAGGCAAAAGTAAGAGTTATATTAAACCGATCCATCTAATCAAAGATAGATTACACTTCATAAAGTCTTTGAGAGCTAGAAGGTAATTTATGCAAATCGTTAGGTGTTCTCGGCAACGTGCGGACTGGACGTTATCCATGGAGAGTGTGGATGCATTTGGTGAATTTGAGGTATTGTGAGATCCGACAGGATCGAGATTTGCAAGCTATTTCTCAAATTGGATGGCAATTGAAATGAATTTAGATGTTGGTTTGGCATCGGAAGCTCAAAATTAATGGCTATTAGATGATTGGATACGTAAGTCATTTTACTTTCCGTTAACGTACCCGTGGATTGTGCTAGAGTTGTTTCAATATCACCTCTACCTTCCTTGATCTTATTAAATTTGTATACCACAATGCCTTAATATGTCCCTAATACATATCCACATTCTCTCGCCTGATAATTTAATTTTTTTACGGTAATTACAATTTCATGTGGTGATAGAGCCCGAGAAAATGAGAACTTGATTCGGCCAATATCTTAGTAAAACGGAAAAATTATCTAGAAAGTCATAAATTTATTGCATTTTATCCCTTTAGCTATAAATATTTCAATTTTGCAAATTCAATCTTAAACCTTTTCACTTTTTGTCAATTGAGTCCATTCAATCAATTTTGATTGGAAATCTCTGACGTAGAAATCGATAATATCACAAATGACGGTTGGCATTGACATAGACAATATTTTTTTTTATTATATTTTCATATATTTTGATTTTTAAAAAAAAAAAATTTTCTGATTTTTCTTTCTTTTACTTTTCATTGGTAGTTGGGGTGGTTGGCCTTGCCATATCTTGGGTGAGCTGACTCTTGGGTGAAGCTAACTTTTGCCTAGGTGAGGATGAGCCTTGCGAGGGTTGACCTCACTTGGGTGAGGGCTCCCCTCACTCGGTTGTGCCTCACTTGTGGTGGGTGAGGCTAACTTGCTTAGCCATGGTTGATGTTGGCCATAGCCATCGCCAAAAGAAAGCATAAAGGAAAAAGAAAAAAAGGAAAGAAATAAGTCAGAAATAAATAAATAAATAATTTGAAAAATATTATTAAAAATTATCCATATCAGCACTGGTAATTTGGCTAGCGTTGGCATTAGCATTAGCGAATTCTGATTAAAATTGGTCGAATGAACTCAATTGGCAAATTGTGAAAAGTTTTAGGATTGAATTTGCAAAAGTAGGACAAGATTAGGATTTTTTGGACAATTTTAGTAAAAACTTGGGAAAAGCCCAAATAAGGATCGAAAATGCTCCCATTTTCTCAAATAAGAGCTCGAAGTAGACTTTGTTTTGAATAAGGGCTTTAAGTGGCCAAATCGTCTCAAAAAAGGTCTTGAAATGGCTGGATGCCTCCTAAAGAGTAACAGAGGTGTGCGATGGTAGGCTTAAGCTAAGATTATACTCATGAGCTAATGGTACAAGCGTGCTTGATTGTGAGACCGACTAAATGAATAGAGACGAAAGTTGGCCATAATGACCCGAGAGTCATGTGTGGAAGGCTCTCACTCAACAGATCAAAGGTAAGCTAGGGATAATAGGCTGATGACTCCCAAAAGCTCTTATCGACAGAGTCGTTTGGCACCTCGATGTTGACTCATCACATCCTAGGTGTGTGTACATTAGAGGAGTGAGTTTGAGCATACCGTCATTGCAATGGGCTCTCTTATTTCCAGAAGATGTACTTGTCAGTGAAGATTGGATGAGTGAGTTTGTATAGGTGTGTGTACATTAGAGGAACTCTTCTTCAGTAGGGAAAACGATGTCTTGCTGTTCTGATCTCATTTTCGTGAAATGTAAATTGCTTGGCTTTTGGTGGTGTTCATATTATGCTATACTTGGTATCATCGCTATATTTGTAGAATGTTTTGGCCGAAAGTTAGGCTCCGTCATTTTTCTTAGATTTTATGTAATCTTGGATTTAGCAATTCTCAGCAAAGTTTACGGTACAAGAGCTTTCGTGGGGTCGCTGTCTATCTTATTTTTTTGGGATAAGTGTTCCAGAAGTCCTAAAATTTGTCGCGAAAATGCATTTCAGTCCTAAAACTTGCAAAAAGTGCATTTTAGTTCTACAACTTGTCAAATGTTTCAAACGAGTCCTAAAATCGACGCTGTCTAATTTCTTAACGGAAAAAGCTGATGTGGCCCCAGCGTGGCTTTTTAATCGTTTCTCTCTCCTCCGTTGCGAATAGTTAAAAAAAAAAAAAACCACGCATGCGAACGACGCCGTCTCCTCATTTCTTCTTCACCACGACGCCGTCTCCTCCTTTCTCCTTCACCATGACGCCATCTCCTCCTTTCTCCTTCGCCACGACGCCATCTCCTCCTTTCTCCTTCGCCACGACGCCGTCTCCTCCTTTCTCCTTCACCACGACGTCGTCTCCTCCTTTCTCCTTCACCACGACATCGTCTCCCCCTCCGTCTGTACGTCTTCTTCACCGTCGTGTTCTCCCTCCCCTCTCCATCTCTACGTATTCTTTCGCTTTCCGAGTATCCCCTAAGCCCCAAATTGAACTCGTCCGAACCCTAAGCCCCAAATCGAACTCGTCCGAACCCTAAGCCCCAAATCGAATTCGTCCGTACCCTAAGCCCCAAATTGAACTCGTTCGAACCCTAAGCCCCAAAAAGACAAGTAAGTTGTCATCTAACCATTATTGTAAGTTTTATATATCAAGATTCCAATTTAGTAATTTTGAATATATATTCAGGCTAAAGCTAAAGCAACGACAAGCATAGCTGAAGGAGGATCCGAAAGCCATGCCAATGCTTCTGCAAATGCCAATTCAATAGGAGACAATAGTGGGCATGTTAATGCTTCTGCTCAGGCTAGTGCAGATGTAAGAGAATGTAGTGCTCGTGCAAATGTAAGAGAATGTAGTGCCACTGCTTCTGCTCATGCTAGTGCTGATGTTAGAGGATGTAGTGGTGAGGCCAATGCTTTTGGTGAAGTTCGTTCGGATCAAGGGAAAGGCAGTGCACCGGCCAATATAATGGCTAAGCATAGACGTGAAAAAATTCCGGTGAGTAATACCTCAATCCCCAAGTATACATGTATTGTGACTACGTTATCATGTTGAATGAATTTTCTATTATTTCAGTTTAAAAGACCTACCATTGAAAATTGCATGATACAGAGAGAATCACAAGCCAAGAGGATGAAAATGATAGGGTTGGGTGTTGACGCAAATCCTATGACAAACGTTCATATTCGCAAGGTGAGTAATATTTTTAAATTTTTATAATAGCAATTACTTATCTCCTTAAGCTAAAAAGATACTCATTCTTATGTAGCCTAATACAATTGGTGCAAGAATCGTTAACCTACCGGAGAAAGGGGTAGTCACAAGAGCTACGTCAACAGCAAAGGTGCATTCCCAAGTCAGTGCACAACCTCAGTCATATCATATATTAGCAGCTCATCGAAAACAAATTGCGGTGACACCGAAGCCACTATTACAACCTAAGGCCACTTCACAACGTCAGTCATATCATGCAACAGTAGCTCCTCCAAAGCATGTTGCAATGAAGCCAACGGCACTATCACAACCTCAGGCCAGTTCTCAAGCTCAGTTATCTCAAGCTACAATAGCTCAGAAGCATTTTGGTTTAAAACGAAAGGCACCATCACAACCCCAAGTAAGTTCCCAACCTCAATCATCTCGTGTAACATTACCTCCTCGAAAGCATGTTGCGCTGAAGCCAAAGCCACTATCACAACCTCAGGCCAATTCTGAAGCTCAGTCATCTAAGGCTACAATAGCTCAGAAGCATCTTGGTTTAAAGCGAAAGGCACCATCACAACCCCAGGCAAGTTCCCAATCTCAATCATCTCGCGCAACATTACCTCCTCGAAAGCATGTTGTGATGAAGCCAAAGCCACTATTACAACGTTGGGCTCAGTCATCTCAAGCTACAACAACTCCTCCAAAGCCTATCGCTGCGAGACCATATATAAGGAAAAGCGCCAGAATTCTGAATCAAGTGAAGGCTCAATCTATTGGACCACCGGAGACCATCATATTGGATTGATATGTCTACTGAAATTGATGTTGTTAGGTGAATGTATATCAATTATTAGCTGGTTTTTTGTATGAGACGTGTAGCGTTTGTGCATAGAACCTTTTATGCACTGAAAGTGCATATTTTGTTGAACAGAACCTTTTGTGCACTGAAAATGTAAGCATGTTTCTTTGTCAATGAATCGTGTTTCAACAAGTTATGTGGGATGCTTGGTTTTGGTTTGGATAATGCACTAAAGTGATTACTCTTCGGGATTGTTAATAGGTAATTACTGAAATTGGCCATGCAGAATTTTCATTCTTCCAATACTTTTGTCATCTTCTTTCCCATACATTTTCTCGAGTTCCTCGGGGGCATTAATGGTAACCGATACCACCACCTCTTATTGCTAATTTTTCATTTTATATGATGGGGTTTTGCTCTACGTGGTCTCTGTGGCCCGCATTGGATGATTCATGGAAGATTTGATTAGGTAACTTAGGTATTGTAGCTGATTGCTTTGATTTCACTTGATTTTTTACACATTCCATTTGAGGCAAGCTCGTTATTAAATTCATGAAAAAATCACCAATTAACAATCTCGATTGCATAATAAGGGAGTTGTCACCATTTTTTGAAGTTCCAAATTTATTCTGGTGGCAATAGCTCATGTAGTGCTATTAACAAGCACACAAATCAAGCAACATTTTGCAATGTGATAGTAATTTCTCGCATGGCAAGCAACCGGTCTTGCAAACTACAAACTCACATCAGATTTCATTCCCATCTCAATTATCCACAACTAGTGTTCAAATTTACAAACTTAGATAGAAGGTATTATGGAAGACTTAGAAATTTCCCACCAACTTTCACATTACATATAACCAATACAGCGATATAACACATGCATAGAATGAATGTTGATTGATATAGCATCTTTCCTTTCTTTACTTGTGCAAGCTCCTCCTTTAAACGTCTATTTTTTGCCTTTTGAGTCTTCATTTCAGCTAGCAATGAGCTCACCTCGACTCCGTCACCCCTCGATTGGCTTGATTCAGACAATGTTTGATTTCTTTCAAGGAGGTCAACTATCATGTCCCTCACATGATTTGGTATCTTTGGATCCACCCACATGAAGAAATTGCAGCAATTTGGACTATCAAACTTAGCACATCCATGGAACCTTCTTCCTGCGTTTTTCTTTGTCTTTGCCATAAGAATTGGCGATTGAAGGCCACAATAACATGTTGGCTCCGAGTTGACCTCATTAGGAGTTACGCCACTTGATGCAGATGTTGCCGCCCTTATTCTTCTGGGCTTCGTATTATAGGAACCTAATAGAAGTATATTAGCTATATTATGATTCATTCATAACGTCTTCATATTAATAACTTCTGCATAATGCAATGTGTTTACTTGAGAGATTTAGGAGATGTTTTCAATCTCCAAAAAACATCTATTTTTTCATATACACTGGATGAATAGACAACCATAACCTACTTCTGCATCAATGTTCTAATTTGTCACTAGTATTGGAGAATGGAAAACAACAAAATGCTATAATGCAGAGAGCGATACCTATGTGAGGAGGAGTCGCCATCGCCGTCGTTGACCCTGTCGTTGTCCCCGACGCCAATCACTTCGCCGTTGAGATGTCGAGACTCCCGCAAGCGAGATCTTCGCACGAACGCGCAATCGTCAAAGGAAGGAAAGAACACGAACTCACGACGAGCGTCGAACTCGAGGTCGATGAGGACCCAAATCGCAAGATAACTGCAGATCGTCAAATTTGATTTGGGGCTTAGGGTTCGGACGAAATCGATTTGGGGTTTAGGGTTCGGATGAGATCGATTTGGGGCTTAGGGTTTGAACGAATTCGATTTGGGGTTTAGGGTTCGGACGAGATCGATTTGGGGCTTAGGGTTCGGACGAATTCGATTTGGGGTTTAGGGTTCGGACGAGATCGATTTGGGGCTTAGGGTTTGGACGAATTCGATTTGGGGTTTAGGGTTCGGACGAGATCGATTTGGGGCTTAGGGTTTGAACTAATTCGATTTGGGGCTTAGGGGACACTCGGAATAGAGAAAGAAGAAGTAGAGACAGAGGGGGGAGGGGGAACATGACTGTGAAGAAGACGTATAGACGGAGGGGGAGACGGCGTCGTGGTGAAGGAGAAAGGAGGAGACGGCGTCGTGGCGAAGGAGAAAGGAGGAGACGACGTCGTGGTGAAGAAGAAAGGAGGAGACGACGTCGTTCTGCATGTGTGGCTTTTTTTTATACTATTCGCAACGGAGGAGAGAGAAACGATTAAAAAAAGCCACGCGGGGCCACGTCAGCTTTTTCCGTTAAGAAATTAGACGGCGTCGATTTTAGGACTCGTTTGAAACATTTTGACAAGTTGTAGGACTAAAATGCACTTTTTGCAAGTTTTAAGACTGAAATGCATTTTCGTGACAAGTTTTAGGATTTTTGGAACAGTTATCCCTATTTTTTTAATTGCCCTGAAAAGAAACAGTGGTGTTGTTTTCCATCAAGGATGCTTCAGACTTTCATAATTGTCGCTTGATAGACCTCATAGGTTGACCATATGACATTCACTTCAAGATGAGGGGTAATTCTCCCATGATCAGAGCAGGGACTGACTTCACTGCAGAGGTGACCCTTTCTTCTCGTTTTTGCTTTCACGACCAGGTACGAGGAGAATGACTTCATAGCGATTCACGGGTACAAAGATCCTGAGAGCGTTTGGATGAGACCATTGCGTAAACGGAGTGAAGACGTTAAAGTACCTAAAGATGCTCCGGCAACGGCGATGCTTCCAGGGAAATTCTCGCATGCGCCCGATAACGCAAAGCATCGGATTCGATGAGTCTTGCATGAGGCTCGCATGCTCTATGGTTCACATGGGCTGGGGGTGCATCGGGTGTATGATGCAAAAATGGCCCGTGATGCGAAGACGAGAAACAAAATACTTTACCCGTGAAGGAGATATATATTTTTTGGTCAGACCGTGAAGGAGATATTAACGATTAGAATCTTGACGGTTTTTTAATCCAACAGGTTAGCCAAATTTTAAGTACGCAAGTGCCCAAATATGCATGGTGACAACCCCTCGTTTAATGAAAATGATGTTAAATAAAGATATATTCAGGTGGAATTACAAGTTTCACCAATTGAGTCACATGTATCTAACATATTCATACCTAATGATTTTCCGCAAAGTGGTGATGAAAGGTTGTGTTTAATTAAGAAATATTAAAAACTAAAAATAAGTTGAATGATTTTTTTAAAATAAGTTAAATGATTTTCTTGTTTATAATTGAAAAACAATAATAAACATATTCAACCGGCACGTAGAGTGCTGCTAGGATTCAAGTATTTTTACCTTCGTTTATTAAAAAAATCTTTTAATTTATTTAAATGTCTTTTTAGATTTTTTTATGCCACATTATCCATATTTATTTAACACCATTTCTAGGGAGCAACATTTTCAATGTTTAAATGCTCCTTAAACCTTTATATATGTTATTGTTCCATGATAACTTTCACTCGTAACTTATACAGTTAAAATAGATTTCAATTAGCTAGAGCTAACAAAAGTAGCATATTGATAACATTGCCAAATTACTCGATTTTCAATAAAAAAAATAATAACTTTACTTTTTAATAGATGTAAGCAAATACCAATTACTAAAAGACGATTTTCAAAAATTCACTTTTATCACATGATATCAATGGGATCATCATGGATATAATGAGATGCAATTGCCATTGGAATTGCACAAAAGTTTCAAAGGCTCTGAAACCTAATTATCAGTTTTGTGGCTAAGAAAGAAACTGTAAGAACAATCAACATCATTTTTCTGATTATGCAAAGCAAAAAAATAAATATATCTCTCTCCTTTTAGATTTGTGAGAAATTCCCTTATGAGGTTTTGAAAATGATAAAACAATCATAGACTACTAATATGCGTATTGATTATGTGGAATCAACTTGTCAACGCACAAACTAATATGTAGATGGAGTGTGGAATAGGTACCTCTAAAGGTTGGTAGTGCTTTGCTTCCATAGAAGGTGAATAAGATATAAGACGTGAAGAGTATCTAAGGCTAGATGGGTGAACAAGTTGTGAGGTTCCTTAAAGCTTGGATGGACTAGTAGAAGTTATTAGTTTTGTGGAACTAGAAGCCTGGCAACATGCTTGGAGGGACTTGTATGTAGAAGGTGAACAGTCAATTCGACGTGGAGGGTGAAAAGACTTTTTTTTTTTTGGGATTATGGATCAAATAGTGAAGCATATAGATTTTCTAATCTCAGTACTAATACTTTTTTTGAAGCAATTGACGCTGAATTTTTTTAACATTTAACAATAAAAATACTAAGGGATCGAATAATAACCATTTATTTCTTTATTATTTTGTTCTCAAGAATATGTTTCGAAAAAAAATCCGTTTGGTAATTGTCACGCCCCGAACTTCTGAGCGTGTGCCTATCCCTCCGTGGTTGATAAAATTTGCGACTTCCCAGGACGAGTCGCCTATCCATTCATTTTAATGCACATGCGGAAGCGAATTTCTAAACCCCTAACATCAACAGCTCGAGATAGAAAAATAGGAAACAGATTCACAAACAAAACACATCTTTATATACACACTAAGTCATGTATAAGGTCTATGACTTATACTAAAAGACTACAAAGATTGACTTTCCAAAAAGAAACAGTCCTAACTGACCTGCACTTCTGATCACCTCCCTCGGCTCTAGGTCTTCCACTCGACCATCCTGAAAATTTAGCCCATGACAGGGTGAGATATAATCTCATCGAGTTCATGCCCTAAACCTCGATTAGGAGGAAAATACGCCTAGAAGCGTCCTAGTCACACAACCAAGGAAACTTATCTCGTCTCAGATCCATCCTGCAGGTCAGTACAGTTTATATCTCAAGTAGTCACAAAAGTATGAGTAGTAAATAAGCTCCAATAACTGGAATGCCACACTCAATTCTCAACCGTGCCACACAATTTTGTCTCATAATACGGCGCATTCAACTCAAATTTAATCATGCGTTCCTAATTTTGATCTCGGCATATAGCACGGCCTACTCTCTGTTTGGCGGTCTTTTGGCATTGCCAGGCTTCATCTCACACCATTGAGTATGTCACGTCTCCATCAGATGGCTTTCCCGAAGGAACTCATGTCCAGAATCTATTGCGACTGGCTTCCCGTTGTCTAGGGGCGTCCCATATAAGGGTTACTGTCTAGCTTAATAGTCCGGGACGGGTTCTCTTAACCAACACACGATCACTCAAGTATGGCCTAGGGCACCATACATTGCACTTAAATGCTTCAATTAGAATGGTGAACCTGACATTTTTCTTCGTATTATAAATACATGGAAAAACAGTCGTGTGTGGGTACACGGTCAACTCGACCCAAAAAAATTGATATCTTCCAATTTAAAATCCCATTGTTTTATATAATATATAAAACCATTTTCGATGTTAAAATCGACAACCGAGATTTTCTGAATAAATATTGGAAATTCACAATTTTTGGAATAAATGACCAAAAATCCAATCGGCACTCAATTTGTGCAATTTAATACTCAATTGCAGAATTTAACCACATCATTGCAATTAGCATGAAATTCCGGTCACCGGCTATCCCGGTCTAATTTTCGGAAAAATAATTAATAATTAATGAATTTCTAAAATTAATTGAATAATTCAATTTAAATTCTAAAAATACCAACCTAGGCCAAAATCACTAAATTAAATACCGAAACGGGCCTAGAAAATTACTGAACCATTCTAGATAAATAATACAATTTATCTAGGCCTCATAATCTTATCTAACCACCTAACATGCATAATTGCATAATTAAATCACTAATTTAATCTAACTAACCACCTAATTCCTAATTAAATTAAACTAGACACTCCTTAAATGTCATTAGCCTACTAAGAAGAGTTTAGTGCATAAACTCACTGGTTTATTGTGAAAACCAGTTCATCGCGACGGCGGTGCGACGGCGGCTGAAACTCGGGTTTGCGGCGGCGTCTACAGGCTTGGACCTTGCTTAAAATCGGCCCAACAAATCTCAGACCAAACTGAGATTTGTTATTGAGTTGGGCTGGGCTTGCTTCACGAGCTTGAGCTTCTAAACCTGTGGGCTGAGCTTTGGGGAAGCTATTGGGCTGAAACTTGGGTTGGATTTGCGGGTTGAAAAGCTCAATTAATGGGTTGGCTTCTTGGGCTAAAATTGCGGACTGGATTCTTGAACTTCATGGGCTAGCTTGCGTGAAGATGGGCTTCGAGAAATGAAGGCGCGTTGCTAGAGAAGACCATGCATGGAGACGGTTGAAGCGATCAAGCAAGATGAAGACTTTGCTGATTTCAACTGGTGCAAAGGCTCAGTGTGACATCCTAGATTTTCTACTCTACTTTCAATTCAATAAATCGGGCATTTCATCGACGTGCCTATAATGCTTTTCTCTAAGATGGCCACTCATGAAATAACTAGACTATTTGGGGAAGTCATTAAGAGATTTTAATGCAATAGACTTGAGGATTCGATTAGGAATCGGCTGCTCGATCGTGCTCATTTGCAGATATCATTACGGCATATATATAAATTGATTAGAAATCAGAGATAGGTTGGTTCGATTGAGATATGTGATTAAACGTGGGTGATTCCACTAAATTGCAAAATTCTCGTCGACCGACACTAAACTGATTTTTTTATGGTTTTGGTACTGTGTGTCCGTATTTGAAATCTCGAGATTTTTACAATAACCGAGAGTCGCCAATGTATCGAAGGGGTTCATTGTGGTTCGAAGAAAATCGACCACGGGTCATTTGCACGAAATTTTTTTGAAAGCTACCAAATAGCCTAGGTCATGCTAAAAATGCGCCGGAGTGAAATTAATCGCGAATTTGAATCCAATTTCAGAAGTTCGAGGTTTTGTCATGTCACAATAAATTCTAAGAATGTCGACTCAGTCTCATAAAATTTTTCTGTAACCCAAGACTTTTTAGGAAAAAGTCATCCTATGGTCGTTTTTGTCCAGAAAAAGCCGATGACCATTTTTGGTCGCGCATTTGGGATGCAATATGGTTCAATTGGTGAGAAAAAAATACCAATTTGAGTATTGACTCGATAACGGAATTTATTGAGGCCAAATAGGATTAAATTGAGCAAGAAACTAAGTCCAATTGAGTGTGAAATGTTGAAATTCGTAGCTCCCCCTTGGCCTATGGTTTTGGATCATTTCAATGTTACAAGGGGGAGCATTGGTGGCTCATTGAGAGCCAAGGAACCATACTTGGCCAAGGATGGTCAAGGAGACAAGGAATTGGAAAAACTTGGTCATGGTGGCCCCCTTTTGCCCTCTCCTTGCTCCTCAATCCAACTGGCCAGCCATCCTCCCTCCTCCCAGCTTGTTCACCCACCAGCAGAAGCCAGGGAAGGAGCAACAGTCGCCCGGGACTATCGCACGTCGCCATCGTCACCGGAACGCCGCCTCGCGCGCCGTTGCGCCTAGCCGTGCGCGCCCTCCACCTACCGTGTTATCCTCGCCATTCCAGCAACTCCCTTAGCTCGTGCTGGAGTCATTTGGCCCGCCTCCAACCCCCGTGAGTGCCTGTCAAGGCTCAGTTTGGCCCTTTCCACCTTTCCCAATCAATTCCCGCCTCAACCAACCTTGTTTTTTCTTTTTTGCAGCAGCAAACGGAGAGTTTGTTAGTGGGTTTTTCAGCAACCCTCAGTCCCATTTTGAGGTGGTTCCAAGCCTCGAATTCTAGGCCCACTTTGGAGATAATTGTCCCCCGTCGTGTTCCCGTCGATTTGAACCGACCGGCTCGCTGAGCAAGTGAGTTTAACTCACTAAATCTCACTTAGTAGGTTAATTATGCTTAAGAATTGTTTAGATTAGCTTAAGTAGGGATCGGTGATAAGCTAGGACGGTTAGATTAGCCTTAAAATGGATTAGTGTAACTTAATTAGTGAGATTTGTACAATTGATGATGGATTAGTCGAATCCAGTGGAGTTCCTGCAATTTTGGTTTCTGGACCTTTGCCGTTTGCCATTTTTGTAGATCGAAATGGGTTATGAATTTTGAGGTTGATGTATTCTTGAGAAATGTTTTAAACATTCTTAGTTACAACATATATTTTTCTAAAGATTTTTGGGGACTTAAAAGAAGGATATATCAGCTCCGTCATTTTTAAATAGAACCTTAGTTTTTGCTAGAATTGGTGACCTTTTAGGATTCTAGGGGTTTTTATCAACTCTTAGGGTTCAAAATTCAAAATGCTTTCTTCACAAAAGTTGTTTTTCATATCTTTTAGTTTAACATAATCAAATTTCATATCAAATTGACATGTTTTGGATCTCGAACTCAACTAATTTTGGAAAACAGACTTTCTGGAAATGGACCCAGTTTTGGTGCTAGATTGAGCGATTTACTGGGCCAAATATAGAAGGATTTGGGTTAAGGTTTCTTTATGAAAAATGTTTTTTTAGGTGTCTATTATAACATATTCAAATTTGGGAATTTTTTGAACTCGTTCGATTAGGTTTCTAGATTTAAACTTGGAGATGTGTGAGTGGGCCTATTCTGCCGGTTATGATCGGTTATGAATTTGTGATGGTTCTTGAGGTTTTGATTGTTGGAAATTGCATCTCTGATATATGGTTGGTTTGTGACAAGCTTTAGAATTTATCTAGAGTAGTTCGGTAATTTTCCAGGCTCGTCTTAGCTTTCGATTAGGCTATAACTAGCATAAGTTGGATTTATTGCATTTATTTAATATTTTTCGTAATTATTTATTTATTTTCCAGAAATTGAACCGGGATGGCCGGTGACCGAGATTTTATGCTGAGTTTAATGGTGCCTTCCGTTTATTTAATTAAGCACTAGATTGTGATAATTGAGTGAAATTGGTAATTATGAGGATTGATCCGAAAAATTGGATAATGTGGGTATAAATCTAAGAATTGTCGAGTAGGGCCGTGATACTACTAAATCTCACCAAACCTAAGAATTGCCAAGTGGGGGCCGTGATGCCACTAAATATCGAAAATTGCCGAGTGGGGCCATGATACTACTAAATATAGAAAATTGCCAGGTGGGGTCATGATGACCACCAAATGTAGAAAAGATGCCAGTGGGACTGTGATTACCACTTAATTTAGGTTGTGCCTGTTGGGTCGAAATCAAGAGTTGAAATTGATTAATTGAAATGACCGTGCGATGGTCTTGATGACATGTAATCGACTAAGTCGATTGATCGATGAGTTGATCTGTCTAATGAGATGATGTGATTGTTAATATTTATAAATTGACTGACTTGCAGGAAGAAACTGAGGTCAAGGTAAGTCCTCTGACTCGTGTTGTGCTTAGGTAGCCTTTAGGGCGTAATTGGCTTCCTAATCAAGTTTTAGGGAGTAGAACTTGCTGAAACATTATCTCACTGATTGTTGTATAACCATTTCAGGTCCTTAGGTGGTGTTGGCGAAGGACTGGAAGCCCCGGAGTTTAAGAGGTGAAGCCCGAAGAATCGGCGATCTTGTCCGACTAGCTAGTCGTAGGACAATTCTCTTTTGTAGAGAGCCGATTCCTTTTGTGAACCTTTGTATATAGACATGTGTGTTTATAAAAAGGTATGTTGTGAAAAATTAGTCATACTTTCCTATCCCATTGGTTTATCTGGGGATTATTTATATTTTTTAGCATGCGCATTAAAATGAATGGGTCAGCGATGTGTCTTGGGACGTCGTTATTAATTGACCAGGTGAGGGATGGGTGCGTGCCTAAGGATCGGGGCATGACACTTGGCTTTATGGGCTAAAGACACAAGGCAACGTTGGAGCAGCAGCTTCTTCACATGGGTAGCTGGCAGTGCTTCAGTTGACTAAAGCCACGCGGGAGAGGAAATTTGGTGGGCTTTGGTCTTCGGGGGTGGAGGAGATGTGGACTGGGTTGGGAATTGAAGACACAAGCGGTGGAGAAGGCAGCGTTGTGGGGCGGATACGTGGACGATGCTAGCAGATTAGGTTCAACTTTGCTGGGGGGTTTTCTTTGGTTGATCGAGGGTGCTAGATACTTGGATGTGTGGCAAGAACAGAGTTCAGTGGAGGTGTGGGTCTTTGGTGGAGAGTTGTGTGGGCGTGTGAGTGGGGGAATTGAGATAGCATAAAGAAGACACGAGAATGGAGGGATGAAATGAAGGAAAATGAAAGTAAAATAGAAGCTGATGGAGTCGGCGTCGATGGGATAAGAGAGGGAGAGGCTGAGTGTGCGGAGGAAGCTGCTGATGGGGGGGCCAAAGTCAACAAATTTTATCCCTTTAATTAAACACATGTCCCCTAATTCTTTCTTGCCTTAATATCCACAAATAATCCAACCTAAAACCAAATGTTGCACCCCCCTATTGAAGCTCCGAATTAACCAAGTTTGAGCTCAAATTTCATTTCCAATCTCTCCAAATTGAGGTCCAAATTGATGACGATGAAGCCCACAAATTTTCTACAAGTTCCCAACACCCAAAGGCTCGGCTTGGAAGTCCAAATTTCTTTTAATTTGGCCCATCCGAATTTCCGCTAATTTTCCGTAACATCCGAATCAAATTTCCGTAAAAATCTTAGAGTTTCCGAAAATTCTTCGAATGATGAGTTAACGTTCCTAAATTAGATCGTGACATGACAAAACTTTCAATTTCTGAAATCAAGTTCAAATTCGCGGTTAATTTCAATATGACGCGATTTTAGTGTGACCTAACCTATCGGGTAGCTTTTAGGAATTTTTAGTGCAATTGACCTGTGATCGATTTATCTCGAGTCATATTGTACATTTTCGACACATTGGCGACTTTCGGTTGTCATGAAAATCTCGAGGTTTCAAATATGGACACCGGGTACAGAAATGACAGAAAAATCGATCTAGTGCCGATCAACGATAATTTTGCAATTAGGTGGAATCACCCACACACTAATCACATATCTCAATCGAATCGACCTATTTCCGATCTCTGATCGATTTTTGATGATGCCATAATGATCTTTGCAGATCGACACGGTCGAGCAATCGATTCCTGGTCGAATTCTCAAGTCTATTGCGTTAAAATCCCTTAGTAGCTTCCCCAGATAGTCTAGTTATCTCATGAGTGATTAGCTCAGAGAATAGCACTATAAGTGCGTCGATGAAAGGCCCGATTTATTTAATCGAAAATAAATTCTGAAAATTCAGGCTGTCACAGTAATTTTTTATTTTATTTCTTGTGTCATCCAAAAATTTCATAATAACCCCTGAATATACCATGAACCATAAATAGGTGATGGAAGTGTTATTGATTTATGTTATGGCCTTTAGACCAAAGAATTGTAATAGATTAATGCCGAGTATTTTAATGGAGAATTGTTTGGATAGAAATATATATTATGTTAATGGATGATCAAGGTTGGTGCTATAGAACAATTTGATAAAGAAGACTTTGTTCTTGACTATGCACTTTATAGATTTGATTTTATGGATTAACGTCACAAAGTCTTTTGGCCATTTTACTATGCAATTAGGTATTTATTTAAATGAGGATTAAGATGTATTATTAAAAATAAACTTGGGCCATTTAAGTTTGGACTTTAGGCCCAAGAGTGTTGGCCTAAAGTGGGCCAAGAGGCCCGGCCCAAGGAGCCCCTAAAGTAGTCGACTAAGGCTGGCCCAAGCCCAGCCAAATGAAGGCCCATCAAGTGCATGGCAAAAATGCCAAGTGGCAAGAAAAGCTTGCCAAGTGTTGCCCCTTTATAACCAAGTGTCCCTCCATGCAAAAATGGGAGCATGCAAGGGTTTTAATTCAACTAAAAGGAAAAGGGGGAGGGGGATTTCGACCGGAAGAGAGAGAGAGAGGAGAGAGAGAGTTACCGTCTGAAAGAGGGAGAGCGAGTGAGCGAGAGGAGAAGAGGAAGAAGGAGTTTGCGTGTCTGCCGTCGTTCGCCGCCTTGTCCCGCCTTGTCTTGCTGTGTTTCCTTCGAATTTGAGGCAAGTGAAGTCCTAAAACCTACTCTTTGCATTGCTGTGTGTATGTGTAGTAGATGGTAAGTCTTGGTTGTGGAAGATGGGATGACGGGCGGAAATGCACTTCTGAAGTCTTAATCTTGGCAAGACGCCGACACTTAAGTGCCATAACTTCAAAACGGTGACACTTAAGTGCCACTTTTTTTCGAGTGGGACACTTAAGTGCCACCTCCGGCGACCCTTGCCGGAAATCCTACGTGGCAATATTTTATTATTTTTTTTTGCCTACGTGGCTCGCCGGAGCTCCAAATCAGCATAAAAATTAAAAAAAAAAAATTAAAAAAATTAAAATTTTTAATTTTAAAAATTTTAAAACTTTTTTTAAAAAAGAAAATTTTAAAAATTTTAATTTTAAAAAATTAAAAAATTTTAAAAAATAAGAAAATTTTAAAAATTTTAATTTTAAAAATTTTAAAAATTTTTTTTTAAAAAAGAAAATTTTAAAAATTTTAATTTTAAAAAATTAAAAAATTTTAAAAAAAGAAAATTTTAAAAATTTTAATTTTTAAAAATTTAAAAAAATTTTAAAAAAGAAAATTTTAAAAATTTTAATTTTAAAAATTTCAAAAATTTAAAAAATTAAATTTTTTTTTTAAAAATTAAAAATTTTTAAGAAAATAATAAAATTTTAAAAATTTTAATTTTAAAAGATTTTAAAAATTAAAAAATAATAATAAGAAAATTTAAAAAATTTAAAAATTAAAAAAGGGGGAGGCGGCGGCGGCGGAGGTGGCGGTGGTGAGGGAGCCGGCGGTGGCGGCAAGGGAGCCGCCCGTTCGGCCTCCCACTCCCCACTTTTTATAATTTTTTTTTTAATTTTAATTTTTTAAAAAATTTTCTTAATTTTTAAAAAATTTTAAAATTTTCTTAAATTAAAAAAAATTAAAATTTTCTTAATTTAAAAAAATTAAATTTTCTTAATTTTTTTTTAAATTTTTTAAAATTTTCTTAATTTTTTAAAATTTTTAAATTTTTTTAAATTTTAAATTTTTTAAAAAATTTTAAAAATTTTTAAATTTTTAAAATTTTCTTAATTTTTTTGATTTTTTTAATTTTTCTTATTTTTTTAAAATTTTAAAAATTTTAACATTTTTAAAATTTTTCTTAATTTTTAAAATTTTTAAAATTTTCTTAATTTTTAAATTTTTTCTTAATTTTTAAAATTTTTTAAATTTTTCTTATTTTTTTTTAAATTTTTTGAATATTTTAAATCTAATTTAATTAATTTATATACTATTATTTACACGTAGACGTGAAACGGCGTCGTTTTTGCATTTTCTCCGCCACGTCGGCGTGCAAAACGACGCCGTTTGGGACCGAGCTCAGCCGGAAAGTCGCCACGTCAGCTATTTGGCCGGATTTTCGCCGGAGTGGCACTTAAGTGTCCCATTTTACTCCGATGATGGCACTTAAGTGTCCATTTTAAAGTTATGGCGACTTAAGTGTCGGCGTCTTCGATTATGGCATTTCAGGGTGTCCCGCACTCTGGATGACATTTCGGAGCTATGGAGAGATTCGTTGGTCATGCATGCTATTTCTGGAAAGACCAGTTTGACAATTCTTGAGTTTGTGTGTTGCATGTGATTTTAAGTCAGAATCTTGTTTGATTTCTTCATGAAAGTTGTAGAGAACACCTTGAAGAACAACATACTAAAATTTGAGGCAAAACGAACAAGAAATGGTTAGTGAAATGATTTTTCTTGGAGAGACTAGATCTGGAATTCGTTGTGCTAACCTTCAGTGGTTTCGTGGTCTGTAAAGTAACCTTCTTGTGAAAATATCACTTTTATCTCTAAATGAAAGTTGTAAAGGACTTCTTGGAGTATAACATACTCAAATTTGGGACAAAAAAAACAAGTATAAGTGGGTGAAATCGTTATTCTTTGGAAAGACTGGATCTGGAGATTTCGGTACTAGGAACCGGGGTTTTAACCGTCCATATTTAATTACCTAGGACGAATTTGACTTTGATGTCTTCATGAAGTATCTACCTTATCTTCTTTTCTCTCACATATTCGAATTTCGAAAATTTTGAAGTTCATTTGTCTATTTAACCAAAAATGTTTCAAAACCTGTGCAAGTTGAACTGTTAGAATAGTAGTGCTGTGATGCATGGTCTATAAAGAATTATATGGGGATCTTTTGGTGTAGTGTTCTTTGAAATATCTGCCTTTATGTCTTGATTATCACATGTTCGAATTTCATAATTTTTGAAGGTCATTTGGGTATTTAATTAAAAAGTTTTCTAAAACTGTGCAAGCTGGATTGTGCGAATTTCAAAAGCTGTAATGCATGGACTATTCTGTTTTGTATGAAATTCTGGTGGTGTTGTGTTTTTCATGAGATAAATGCCTCTAGAGCTTGTCTATGATGTATTAAATTCTTAGAAATTCTTAGGGCCAATCACTAAATTTTAAGAAGTGTAAATTAAAAGAACGCATTCCGTTTCTAAAATAATAGCAATAATCCATGAGTTTGCCCCATGAATTATATTGTTTTTGAGTGGTTGATTTTGCTGCATATGTGATGACATATGGCATGTTATATGGCATGAAAAGTTGGTTGAGACCCTTGATATTGTTGCATGAAATGACATGTTGAAATTGAGATACATGTGTGAATATAAATTGAGATAATAATAAGACCGTCGGAGATGTGAGCCGATGATGCCCCGGGAGTGTCGGGATGCCCGGAGTGTGTGTGCCGGATGTCCTCGGGAGTTTTGAGATACCCAATAGTATACGGTACGTAATGTCCAGGGGGAATGCCTGGTGGTATGGTGGTACGTAATTCCGGAAGCCTTGGAGGTGTGTGCCAGGGGGGATTCCTTGTGATGCCAGGTGGGATGCGAGATGCCCGGAGTGTGTGTGCCGGATGCCTGGAGGTGTGTGCCAGAGGTTCCTCGCGATGCCAGGTTGGATGCGAGCGATAAATTGTGGGATGCAAACATTGGTCCCTGGAAAGAAAAATTGATGAGATCCTTGTGAAAGATAAGAATTGAAAATGAATCATGTGCATTGGTGTATGCATATGGCATGATGCATGATCTGCTTATGAAAGTAAATTGATGCTATTTGATATTGAAAATGCGATCATGAAGGCATGAATGGATCTCATGGTGATGTATGCTTGATAGCATGGATGATATGAATCATGGTGATCTATGCACGATGGCATGGTGAGATATGCATGACTGCATGGTGGTATATGCACGATGGCATGGTGATATATGCATGAATGCTTGATGATAAGTGCATAGCGGTATATGCACATATGGCATGGTGATATATGCATGAATGTTTGATGATAAGTACATGGTGATATATGCACATATGGCATGGTGGTATATGCATGAATGCTTGATGATAAGTGCATGGTGGTATATACACATATGGCATGATGATATATGCATGGCTGCAAGGTAAGGTATGCTTGAATGCATGAATGATATGTGCTTTGTTCATGATACATTGATTGTTTTGTTTGACGCACTGAGTAGTTTGGTGGATCTTTACTGCTGAGTGGTTGTACTCACCCCTTTTGGAGATTAACATTTCAGACTAGATAAGATACCTCTGCCGCCACCGCCACCAGTAGATGGATCGAGTGGTTGGATATGACCGCGAGGTGGAGGATAGCAAAGGAAGGAACTTTTGGACGCCAACACTGATCGATTGACTTTAAGTATACGACTGTTGGAGGAGATGCTGTTCATCTTTTGAAGTATAGCCGAATATAGAAGACTATGGCATTTTGATGTACCGATGAATGATGTCCATCTAGTTTAAGTAAATAAAAGTGTTCGGCTTTTACCTATAAAAGTTTAGTTGGTGTGCATCATTTTTTAATATAGGGAAGGGAGTTGATGAATGTGCTTCCACCATATAAATTGCGTAGGGACCGATCTAAAAGATGTAAACCCCAGGATTTATGAATTATAATGAAATTCCTTGGTATCAGAGTATTACATTATCAGGTCAAGTGAAAGGTAAGCGAACAGTGGCGACCCTAACGGATCGGGGGCCGTCGAGGGTGCCACATTTCTACGACAAAATTTTAACTCCAAAAGTCATAAGAATGAGAATTAAAAAATTTATACTATTCTATATCGCTCGCCTTAACTTTGCCCGCTGGCCACTACCTAGAATTTTGAGGCTTATTGAATGAATTTCTGTTTCAGAAACAGAAAAATTGTATTGTTATCAAATGCGTATCTCTGCTAAAAAACTCATCTAAGGAATATAAATTGAAAAATCTATTTCTACATAGAAATTGTTTCCACGAATAGAAAAATTAACATTCGCACCCTTAGTTCGAAATCATGGATTGGTTTTAATGTCCATTCAATGAATTACCAAATTACTTTAGAACCAAAAGCCATCATTATTTTAATTGTTGTAAGCCTTGTTTACCGGAGAATAAACATCAAAGTAATCAAGTCCTTTTTTGACAGTACTTTTTAGCCACCAATCCTGCCTTATGTGTAGTTTTATTGTTAGGAGGAAGATTAGTTGATTACCCTATATTATTTAGCTTGATAGATTTTATCTTATCATCCGTTGCCATTTTCCACATATGGGCATCCGGTCTAGAATTTTTTTGGGAAAAGATTCTTTAGAAAGAGAAAGATATTGTTCAATTATAACTTGTTTTCCTTTATCTAAAGAAATTTTCTTTCCTAATATTCGTTTATTTCAAGACTGTTAAACAGGGCGCGCTTAAACTAAGATTTCAAGCAAGTTTTTACATGATTTTCTTATGTTTGGACAAAAAAAAAATTATTCATCGACATAATGAGATCCATATGTTCAAAAAATCCTCCACTTCTTCCTAAATTCAGAAGAATAGAAAAAACGAAGGAAAAACCCTCAGGTAAAGAAAGCCATGACCTTAAAGAAAGAAAAAGGCATGTACAAGAAATCATCCACTTCAAAACCTAAAGAGCTTGAGTGGTGTCACCTACTCTGACTGCGATGATACCAAAATAAGTTTAGATCTTTTCTGTGATAGCCCAAGCGATGCGTGGGGAGGAGGGATGGCGGTGCATCCGCGCCTCAGTCCCCGAACTTACGCAGGGAAGGGGTCCCTCTCTTGTCCCACGTCGCTTAGGGGAGGAGTTTTGGACTAGTTTATAAGGCTTTGTTCTATCTAATCTATGTAATGCGTTTTAAAGTAGTGAGAATTCAGTGTCCAAAGCGGACAATATTACACAGTAGGGCCCGGGTCTTTACAGGTGGTACTATTGTGTAATATTGTTCGCTTTGGGTCTTTGGCCCTCACGGTGTTGTTCTTCTTGGGACAGCCCATGCTACCCCACGAAAATGCGTATGTACAGTTAGAGGGCCCATTGCCTTATAAAGCAACTCCCTCCCTAGGCAACGTGGAGTTAGAGAGCCCATTGCCTTATAAGGCAGCCTAGAACTCCCTCCCTAGGCGATGTGAGACAAGAGACATGCCCTCAGCCCATACTAGCCCTCAGCCCATACTACCCCACAAAAACGCGTATGTACAGCTAGAGGGCACATTGCCTTATAAGGCAACTTCCTCCCTAGGCAACGTGGAGTTAGAGAGCCCATTGCCTCATAAGGCAGCCTAGAACTCCCTCCCTAGGCGATGTAATATAGGAGACATACCCCCAGCCCATACTACCTCATGAAAAGGCGTATGTACAGTTAAAGGGCCATTGCCTTATAAGGCAACTCCCTCCCTAGGCAACATGGAGTTAGAGAGCCCATTGCCTCATAAGGCAGCTTAGAACTCCCTCCCTAGGCGATGTGAGATAGGAGACATGCCCCCAGCCTATACCATCTCACGAAAATGCGTATGTACAGTTAGAGGGCCCATTGCCTTATAAGGCAACTCCCTCCCTAGGCAACATCGAGTTAGAGAGCCAATTGCCTCATAAGGCAGCCTAGAACTCCCTCCCTAGGCGATGTGAGACAGGAGACATGCCCCCTCCTTGCGCACGTCCGGGGACTGTGGTGTGTATTGGAGGGCCTATTGCCTTATAAGGCAGTCAAAAACTCCCTCCCTAGGCGATGTGAGCAGGAGACAAGGCCCATTGCCTTATAAGGTAGCCCGGAACTCCCTCCCTAGACGATGTGAGACATGAGACATGCCCCCTCCTTGCGCACGTCTGGGGACCGTGGTGTGTATTAGAGGGCCCATTGCCTTATAAGGCAGTCCAAAACTCCTTGCCTAGGCGATGTGAGCAGGAGACAGGGCCCATTGCTTTATAAGGTAGCCAAAAACTCCCTCCCTAGGCAATGTGAGACAGGAGACATGCCCCTTCCTTGCGCACGTCCGGGGACTGAGGGGCGGACGTACCGCCATCCCTCCTCCCCACACACCGTCGCTTGGGCTGTCACAATATCCATATACTGTAGATTCTCTGGTCATTGCTGCTATATTGAAAGGTCCTAATATGCTCCTAGCTTCATTTAAATTGGGATTTAGGGTCTCACCTTCATTAAACATTCCTTGCACGAATGCTCTCCTAACCTAAGAAAGAGTTCCAGTCTTTGATAAAATGTCTACATCTATTCTTCAATCGACCTTAAAACAGTTGTGAATTTTGGTGGTCGTCTTCTAATTTTCGGATAAAATAAGTTTTTTTTTTCCACAACTACATGCTAATACCCATATCATCATCATTAGGTGCTAACATGCGGGAGTAAGAGAACTTTGTGATATTATAAAGTGGACCGGAATTTGACCCGGCACATCCATCCTGCAAAAAGAGAATAGGTGCTATCGCAACCTAATTTACATTAAATTAGGAGCATCAGTATTGCTCTTTGGTTTTCTTTTATATAATTTTTTTATTAACACAAAAAAAAAGCAAGTCAAGTCAAGTGTGCTGTTGACCAAAAAAGGTCAAAGTGTGCTGGATCTCAAATTTCTATCAAAAGCACGTGGATAGGTTACAGGAAGGTCAAAGTGTCCTGGACCTCAAATTTCTATCAAAAGCACGTGGATAGGTTCCAAGCACCTATCGGATAATGCTGCGGAAGAAATTACTATCTTTATTTATTTATTTTTTAGTCGAGTATTGTGTCGATGATAAAAGGTGGAAGACTGAGGATCCTTAGAGATCACAGCCACGGGGGGGACTGTGTTGTCTGAGCAGTCAGGTAATTTAAGGTTTCTTGCTCTTCTCCGTTTACTGTTTCGACTGCTTTATTTTCTTCTGCTGGAGTTGAACGAGGGTTTTTTTTTTTTTTTTGTTTGATTGTAGATCCGAATTGAGTTCCAAGAGACATTTCTGCAATTCCGGGATCTCGAATTTCCGTATTCATCTTCTCTGTTTCCTACTTTCTTTTGAGGTTTTGCTCTGTCAATCTCCATTACTGCCTTTGTATTAGGACAATTCTCTCGAGATGGAAGGCTGAGAATCCGTGGAGATCACAGCACTGGGGCGGACCATGTTGTCTGAGGACTCCCAAGGTAACCTGTGGTTCCTTGCTCTTCTCCGTTTACTGTTTCGATTGCTCTATTTTCTTCTGACGAGTTGAAATGAGAATTTTTATTTATGTTTGATCGTAGATCCGAAATGAGTTCGAGAGACGTTTCTGCAATTCCCGGATCTCGAATTTCCATATTAATCTTCTATGTTTCCTGCTTTCTTTCCAGGTTCTACTCCGTCAATCTCCATTACTGCCTTTGTATTAGGACAATTCTCTCGACATGGAAAGAAAAGAACCCACTCCTTGAGAAGATCCGATACACGGGGCAACTTCCTCATTGACCTCTCCGCATAGAGGTGACTATGGAGGCGGAACACAGAGACCGAAAGGAAATGATCGCTACGTGTTCTTGAGCTGTAGAGGGAAGACCTTTAGCAAATCTTTCTCCGATGATCTTTATACTAGCCTTGATCATGCAGGAATTGGCACGTTCTACAGTGTGCACCAATCGGGTCGTAAGATGGGTTCAAGGATCCTCGACGATCTTACGCAGTCTAAGATCTCAATCCCAATTTTCTCGCTGTACTATGCTTTCAGCCAATCAGGTCTTCGTGAGCTTGTTCACATATTTTATGGAGTGAGACCCTCGGTAGTGCAACATGTTAAAGGGAGATTTAGACAAGCTTTTTCTAGATATGAAGGTCGGGTGGACAAAATGGAACTAGGGTGATGGTTTTATTTATGTAGATGGGCTTGGCCCGTCCGCCCATGTTGGGCCTAAGAACCAGGCTCGCAAGATTAGGGCCCATGGATGAAAGGGTGCATTGAAGGGTTGCGTCTTTTGGATGAGATGTTATGTTGAGGGGTTGCGTCCCTTGGAGGAGACGCTTTGAGGGAAAGGAATAAAAAGGACGTACCTTTTGAGGGAACGCACGTCTTTCAGAAGAAATGTTTTCTTCCCCCTCCAAACAACGTAAGAAGAGAACGCTCCAAGAAAAAAGAAAGTATGTCTTTCAAAGTTTTCTTCCCCGTGAAGCAACAGTACACACCTTGGTAAATCGGGATCAGATTCTTCCTCGATTTTCAACATTGGTGTTTAATCTGTGGATAATAGGTACGCTCGATTCCATGGTGTGTCTTTGATCGGTGATATATGTTTGTTCTTGGGCTCGTCTTCCGCATTCGTTTTAGGGGTTCGATTTAGTGTTGAATCTGTTTTAGGGATTCAGGTATTCCCAACATAGGGGAATGGAGAAGAGCGCTCGTCGAAGTCGGTTCCTTGAGAGGATGGGCAACAGAGAACTTTGCCTATGGGTATATTATTCTTCACCGAAACATCATTTAATTTCTCATGAGTAGATCTTTTTTGTAAAATAATTTAAATATTGCCCTCCTATAGCTGAAATTCAGTGTTATTTGACAGGAATGAAGGAGCATTCATTAAACTAGTTGTCACAAGAGTTGTAAGCTTGTTAAAAAGAACTTTCAAGCTTCCCAAAGAGTTGGTTGGAATTGATGATCACGTGAAATATATTATGAGCTCATCGAATCCTAAATATAATGATACAAGGATTATCGGAATCTATGGAGTGTGTGGAAGTAGTAAAGACAACTCTTGCAAAGGTCCTGTGGAACAATCTCTCTAGTAATTTTGAACATCTTAGCTTTGTACCAAATATTCAAGAAGTATCACTACACATGGGTATTGAGTTCTTACAGGAAGAGCTCATTTGCGATATACAAAGAAGTCCACATACAGTATCTAATGTTGGTGAGGGAATCGGCATCATTAAATCTCAATTTACAAGTAAGAAAGTCCTTGTTATTCTTGATGATATGGATGATGATATTCACCTAAATGCCTTGGTTGGAGATGGTAATTGGTTAAAAGCAGTAAGTATAGTCATAATAACTACTAGAAACGTGAGTATTCTTGATAAGGCCAATGCAGACCCCAAGTACAAACTCAACCATTGGACTTTGGATCAAGCATTGAACTTATTTAGTAGACATTTATTTGGAAAGGATTCTCCTCCCGAGGCTTATGAGCGTATATCTTGTGATGTCGTATCCAGTATAGCGAGGAAACCCCTTATGCTTGAACTTACGGGTTCATTTTTCCGCCAAAGAAAAGAAGAAGTATGGGAAGATACATTTATGAAATTAAAGGACGATCTGAATAATAAGAACGATCAACATGTGCTGCAAATAACTTATGAATCTTTAGATTATGAGCAGCAACAGATATTTTTGGATATTGCATGTCTTTCTATTGAATCATCTAAACAACATCCAACTTATATGTGGAATTTGTGTGGTTTTTTACCAAATGAGGGGATTGGAGTATTGAAAGATATGTCCCTAATTGAAATTGACAAAGATGACAAGCTAATAATGCGTAAACATTTGAAAGATTTTGGAATGGAAATTGTTCATCTAGAAGATCAAAAGGGGCTTCAGCAGTGCAGCAGGTTATGGGATTATGAGGAAGCCCTAGATGTGCTTGACAACAAGAAGGTACGAGTTTTCTCTACTTGTCTTAGACACTGGATGGGAGTCCATCTCTCTTTATTGTTTGCGATAAAAATCGTCGTTGGTCTCAAGTCTACAAAACTTGCCGCTTCTACCAGCAAAAATTGATTGTTATTCTTGCTTAATTAGTGGACATAATTGAGGAGCAATTTGTTAGTTAGTGATGATCAATATATACTTTTTTACCTTGTAGTATTGTCATAATAACAAAATTACAAAAAGAGAATGTTTGATAGAGCATTTTAGAGAAACCTAACAAGTCAAATGGTTGATGAAATAATTGGTGGAAACATACTTTCGCAACTCACCATCTCATATTCTCCTTATGATCCATGTGCTCTTTCTTCTTCTTTTCTATTTCTCTTTATTTATTTATTTATTTATATATCTCCTCCACAAAGGTAGACTGATCAAATTTAAGTTAATCAAATATTTACGGTCTAATTAATCCTTGAAATTATGAGATATTGCATTACAGTAGAAAATGTGAAGTACGTCTTAAATCTCGTGCATAACACAAGACTTCTACTACAATCTATAGCCCTTGAAAAATAGAAAATCTATACATTGGTACCATGCAATATAAAGAAGAAAACAGTTACAGAAAGAAGTCATCGCTAAAAAATATAAACATAAATAAGTAAGTAATACACATTTAATGTTGAGATCAAAGGGTTTGAGGAATGACCTAAAATCATATTGTTATGCTTTTTAGTTTTATTACTAATTATCATTTTTTTTATAAATTTCTAAAAAAGTTGTAAATGTAAGTTTTTTTAATCATTATAATATAAACTGTGATGATTTGCTATAAAAATATCATGTTTTTAATAGACACATTTCTTCATATTTTTAATAGTGATTTAGGGGTGTTTTTTTGAAGAAGTGTATTCAATATGTGATTTGCAATCGTGTTAAGTTTCGACCTCAACTTCATAGACAAAAATTTCTTGGTTTGCGAACAAATGAAATACATATCATAAATACTTGAAGCTATGTCATTATTTATAACTCAACAAGTTTCTGGCTACCTAAAAAATAGGAAAAATGCCTCTATTCTCCTGTGACACCCATGTAATCTTTACTAATAATAAATTTAGAATTTTTTTTTTTAATTTTACTTCCACCTTGAATGGCTTTCTTATATTTATTCTTAAAATTGAATTACCTTCAACAATATGTCCCATTCCACACATTATCAGTTAAATTTATTAATATTCCTTAATTACTTCCATTTGAAATAGTATGTTTATAATGTGATTTGCAATTGCATAACCACATTAAATGTCGATCTCAGCTTCATGTGAACAATTAGATTCTCCTACTAGGAAATTCCTCCTTTTGGTAAAGATGACATGCATTCATAAATCCTTGGAGCTATGTCATTATTTTTAGGGTCAATACTTTGAAAAATCCCAAACTGGTACAATTGTGACAAATTTACCCCAAACAATTTTTGACCACAAAAAACTCCAAACCGGTATACTTTTGACGAATTTATCCCAAACTCGTACACTTATGAAAAATTTATCTTCTGTTAGTTTTCATTAAATTTTACTATCAAATTATTAAGTTATATGAATTTTTTTGGTATTAATCCAATTTAGCGGATGCTATATTTGTCACAAATTTACTAGTTTGAGGTTTTTTGCGGTTGAATAAATTAGTTTGGGGTAAATTTGTCATAAATGTACTAGTTTATGGTTTTTTATGGTCAGTTGGGGTAAATTTGTCACAAATATACAAGTTTGGAGTTTTTCATGGTCAAAAAAATAATTTGGGGTAAATTTGTCACAAGTGTACCGGTTTGAGGTTTTTCAAGGTATTAACCCTTATTTTTAACTCAACAATTTTATGGACCTAAAAAGTACAGAAATGCCTCTATACACATGCAATGAACATGCAATCTCCACTAGCAAAAACTTTTATAAATTTTTCCATCCATCATTAATAACCTTCCCATATTTATTCTTAAAATTGAATGACTTTCCAAAATTCATCCTCTTTGACACATTATTTGTTAAATGTATTAATATTCCCTAATTACTTCCATTTGTCCTTCTACTTCTTTAGTTTATATCACGTACTACTTTATGCAATTTTTTTTTCTTATTTTCTTTTTTAGTGATGACTCCTCTCTATAACTGTTTTCTTCTTCATATTGCATGGTAAGAATGTTTAGATTCTCTATGTTTCAAGTGCTGTAGTTGTAGTAGAAGTCTTGTGTTCTGCACGTGATTTAAGACAAACTTTGCATTTTCTATTGTAATGCAATATATGGTAATTTCGAGGATTAGTTAGACTATAAATATGTGATTAACTTAATTTGATCAAACTACCTTTGTGGAAGAGATATAAAAAATGAGAAAAAGAAGAAGAAGAAAAAGAAGAAAGAGCACATGGATCATAAGAAGAATATGAGATGGTGACTTGCATACGTTGAGGGGCATATTTGCTTAGTCACCAATTATTTCATCAACCATTTGAAGTTTGTCCAGTCATTCCTCAAACCAATCTCATAGTTAAATATTTGCTTATATTTAGAAAGATATGTTTTCGACAATATTTTTATAATCTAATGTTGAGAACCATGTATTTTCAACAAAACATACATCAACATATGTACATCTCCAATGACATAATTATGAACTTCTCAATGTTGAAGAATGATCAAAACTAGAACTTTTAACATGATAGCTGTTATAGCGAACCGTCAAAGTTTCATTCTAATGATAAAATAACCTTACATTTACAACTTTTTTAGAAATCTATAGAAGAATGGTAATTAGTAATAGAACTAAAAAACATAACAATATGTTTACATCGAAGTAATATTAACATAATATTTTTGTCGTACTTTTCAGTTCAATCATCCAATTTTAGGATAAAAAAAATGTCATTTCTGATTTTTTCAGAATGATCATCACATAAGTTTTAAAACCATGTATTTTCATAATAACAGTTAATAACATCCTTATATTATAATATTATCAAATGCACAATTAGAGATAGCTCTTCATCCGATATATTTTATGAAGCAATATTTATTGGTGAAAAAGTGAAGATCAAATTTTTCTTTAATGAGATTAATTGGCGTTATATCTGTAAAAAGTGGATAAATTCAAGCCAGCGAGTCATCCAATAGTTTTAAGTTTAACTTTCGTTGTCATGTAACTAAATATGATTTTGAATCATTTGTGATGATTATTTATGCTGAAAGTTAAAAAGTGCACAACTAAAAGCAATTATAGCATATGGATGATTTGTTCAAGCATCAAACAAGCATGTGCGGATGTCATGAGTATCTTTAATTTTTTTTTTTTTTAAAGTTGAATATAAACGTTGAGATGCGAAATAATATAATGAAGTAGCAAGATTGTTGAATAACATGCTACTGATGCTTTTCAGCGAGCAGATTTTTGCACAAATGAAAATGTAATCAACGAATACAATATTGCTTAGAATTAAAAGAAGGTATCTATAAAATTATTGAAAAAATACAATAAAGATACATGAAACTTCTGAGGTAAAATTAAGTACGGTCTCAACTGAAAGAATATAAGCTTGAAGTTAAATTTCAAACATCCAGAGAATTTCCATATTATGACCCTCACGATTTGTGCTCAATGTGCAATTCATCAACTAAAACAAAACATAAATTCGAGCTCCTAAAATATTTTATTACATTAAAGAAGAATGCGAAAGATTTGAGTTCCTTAAGTATTCAATTTAACCAAATTTCACGTCCAATTTTTCTGTAAGCAAGATCCCATTGATCACTGGGCAAATTGATCAAACATTTAGATGACTACCGTGTCGCCGTAACAAAATCAACACGGCAATGAAAGGAGAACATCAAACATATATAGTATTAAAATGTGGAGTAAAAATCATTTTATCACCTTTAATCTATGATCGATTTTACTTCCATATACAAAGAAAAGCACTTGTTGACACCTAAATTTTGACGATCTATTTAGTCATTTATCGCAATAAAAATTAGGGGTTAATTTTATTCTTGAAAAAAATATTAATTGCATAGCATATAGATTTAGGTACATTTATTTTTAATTTGCATTTTTTTGCATTTATTTATTGAATCGACGGTGAGCGCAAGATTTTTCACATATTCAAGTAATATACACACAGGAACATATTTTTGAGCAGAAAGGAAATTTTCGGATGGAATATTTGAAAAATACAAAAAAGAATATCGCGCGAGGTATAACGATATATTTAGGGGGATTATGCACAATATTTCACCAAAATTTAATTCCTTCCCCTTTATAGTGGTGTGTGTACGACAAAGGAGGGGTCATACGTATTGAATACTCGGCCACATATACGGGGCTTCTCTTCGTTCGAGCAAAAAGAACAAAAATCTCTTTCCTTGGGTTTGTTTTTCCTCCTTCGTAGGGAAGGAAAAGGCTGCAAGGGAAAAGTCAAATGTGCAGAGAGAAAATTGATGTGAGGGAGACTTGAAGAGAGAGAGAGAG
The DNA here is from genome assembly GCF_016545825.1 of Eucalyptus grandis. Taxonomy (NCBI): domain Eukaryota; kingdom Viridiplantae; phylum Streptophyta; class Magnoliopsida; order Myrtales; family Myrtaceae; genus Eucalyptus; species Eucalyptus grandis. The sequence continues at coordinate 22,321,861 of NC_052614.1, read as the reverse complement.
AGAGAGAGAGAGAGAAAGAAAAAAAAGGGAAAAAGTTCTTCGTCTTCGCTGCTTCTGCACGACCCTCCCGGTGCACGCGAGCTCCTCGGCCGCTGCTGCTCGTTCCCCCACGCCGGTAGCCGAGCCGCCGGCCACCGCTCGCCCACCGCGCCCGTGCCACCGTGCTCGCCACTGCTCCGGCGCCCTGCGCCGTCTGCGTCCGGTCACTAGCCACCGCCGCGCCTGCCTTGCCGCGTCTCCGAGCGACCCACAGGAGCCCGCGCGGCGACCCGATTCCCCTGCTCGCCGGACGCAGCATCGCCGTTCCGTCCACGACCGCCTGCTGCCGACCGCCGCGCCATCTCGCCAGCCCAGGCGCCTGCTCCGCCCGACAAAGCCGCCACTGTGCCGATCCGAGTCTCACCCGAGCGACCACCCGAGCTGCTTCCACCGCTCCAGATCCGGACGCCGAGCCACCATACGTCCATCCGACGCTCCGCCTTCGCCGGCCATCCGCCTCCGCCGACCATCCACCTCAGCCCGGCCCGGCGCCTCGATCCGCCCGACGAAGTCGCCGCCATCTGGTTCGAGTCTCCCCGAGCGACTCCCCTGTTCTGCTTGTCTCTGCTTTGCCCTGTGTCCCCTTCGCCGGACTTCGCGGAGCTTCCCCGGGACCTCCGACCAGCGCCCTTGGTGAGCACCCACGAGCCGCCAAGCCCTATTTAGGAAAAAAAAAAAGGGAAAATCAAATTAGGTAATTTTTATTTACTTTATGGTTAATACCCTGAAAAATCCAAAATTAGTATATTTGTGACAAATTTACTCTAAAATATTTTTTTAACCACCAAAAATCCTAGTATACCTTTGACAATTATGTTAACAATTTTAGTGTACCTTATGTTAGTTTTTGTTAAATTTTACCGTTAAATTTTTAAGTTAAATTACCTGGTATACTAATTTGGGATTTTACGCTCCATTTGTTATAGTTTATGATTTTTTTGTAGTATTAATCTAATTTAGCGGATGATATATCTGTTACAAATTTATTAGTTTTTGGGGTTTTTATGGTCAAATAAATTAGTTTGTGGTAAATTTGTCATGAATGTACCAGGTTTATGACTTTTTATGGTTTGGGGTTTTTATGGTCAAAAAAATAATTTGAGGGTGAATTTGTCACAAATGTACTAGTTTGAGGTTTTTCAGGATATTAATTATTTGCTTTATTTTATTTAATTTATTATTATTATTATTATTATTATTATTATTATTATTATTATTATTTTTAGCGAAATTATTCCTTAATGTATGATTGGGATTCCGACATGAAATAACCTCTCAAATTGGGGATTGTTAGTACGACTTTCGCGCTTGAAATCCGACTCCAATCGCCTAGAAAATCGCCGGTCCGATTTATAGATATCAATCTTATCCGGTTTGATTTGCCATCGTGTTGGTTGAATCAATCTTATTTTCGTAAATGAAAAAATCCAAAAAGAAATATTTGAGTTAGAATTAAGTTTGTGTTAGAATATTTCTTGTTTTAGGATTATTTTGCATATTTAGAATATGGATTTTATTTCACATTTTTAAAAATAAAAAAATCCAAAAATATGCATTCATTTAGGATGTTAGTTTTTGTTTAATTTAAGTTGCATGTTTAATTATTTGACAATTTTAATTTCGAATTTAATAAATCAAAAACAAAAAAAAAAATCATCATGCATATGTCATGCAAAATTAGAGTATTCTTTGTATGTTATTGCATTATATGATAAGCATTATATGATAGAATTGCATGTTTCATTTTAAGTTTAGATTGATTTTTTTAGATAGATTGCATCTTAACTTAGAAATTACTAAGTTAAGATGATATCTTAGTTTAAATTAGGATTTGGCCTAACCTAATTCTTAATATAAGTTGGATAGAATCTTAATCTAGCTAGTTAATCCTTGTACTTTTCTTAATTTTGAATTTCATGGAAAATACCAAAGATTGCCTTAGAATAAATTAATTTTGTTCTTTAGTATAGACTACATTTTATTTATGTCATATAGATAGATCATATTGCCATGTCATACCATATCATTTTAGATTAGTAGCATGCATTGCATGATTTTCATTAAATAAGTGAAAACAAAAAAGAAATTGCGTGTTAATTAGAAATCATATTTAGGATTGTTGATATGAATTATGATCTAACAATGTAGATGTTTTCGTTGCCTTAAGCTTAGATTTGCAATTTATTCATTGCTTTTTATCTGGGTGTTAAATTGGGGGTTTGCGCATCCGTATGATCACCTTACATGTTAGGGAAATAGATTTAAAATCAATCCAAATTGCCTATAAAATCATTTTTGAAAATAAAAAGAAATGGTACCAAAATGGTATTAGAGAAGTTAGTGTAAACCAAGTTCCCGTACCTAAGGTTTCTGATTCGTATGAGTAAAATAATTATCCCATTATTTTACTTAGGTATCTAATCGACCTACCGTAAATTGATTAGTTGTGACTTCTAGATAAAATTCATTTGCATGTTAAGAAATTTGAACTTAAGTCGCAAATTAGTATAGGCTTGGGAGGGTCTGAGTTAAGTCTAAGCTTAACAATCTATTAACTAAATCCTAGGTAGTTCACACCCGAAAAATTTGGTCGCGACAACACTCATGGAAGAAAAATATGATAAGAAAAGAATTTCAACCGTGGGTACCATTTGGGATGACATTCTAGTTTTTATTTTGCTTTTGAGAATTGCAAAAAGGTACACCAGAAAGAGAGAATGAGCGTGGGGGGATCCAACAATTAGGATATTCTAATTTTGATACCTGTTTTGATGGTAAGTTTGATAGATGTATTTGGGTTGTAAGAGTCATATTGTTTTACATACAAAGGATATGGAGGTAGTGTTTTGTCGTTTCACATATAAAGGAAACAAATTTTGGTGGATATATTTGAAGTAGTGTGTGCACAAAGAGAGACATTTTTTTTTGTAATTTTGAAAGGATGCAATTTTTGGGAATTCAAAAGGTGGAAATTGTGAAGGGTATAATCGGAGGAGGAAAAGTCAGGGAACACCCCTTTGAGCTTCACATATTTTTTGCATAGATTAAATAAATAGTATGCAACCATAGCTTTTCATTTCACAATGTTGAAGTGAGAAGCCTCACCATAATAGTATGACAATATATTGAAATTAGTACAATTTTTCTCATATATAGTTGGCCTCATCTCATCATCCAAAATTTATGCTCCATAATATATATATATATATATATATATATATATATTTTTTTTTTTTTCATAGGGCACTAATATGATTTAGGCCATTTATCTCAACGAATGTAACTCTGAAAAAAGCTACACAGGTGAAAACTTTAAAGGACTGACTAACTTGAGGTTCCTTAAAGTATGTGGTGCAAATTTCCCTGGAGATTTCAAGAACAGGCTTAGTGAACTAAGATGGCTTCATTGGGAGCATTATCCCTCAAATTTTTAAGCGGCCAACTTTCATCCGAAGCAATTAGTTGTGCTCAATCTGTTAGAGAGTAAGATTTCAGAGGATTGGGGAGGATGGGGTCCAATCAAGGTAAGATGTAAAGAAGACATATCACTTATGAATAATCTCACCTGTTGGCCTAGGGTTAGTTGCACAAATTCTCCGTTATTTATTTCGGAAAAGTTTAATATCCTTCCTCAGATTCAGGATTTTCCTTCATATATAAGAAGATTTTATAGACACCTAAATGTACCAGAAACTTCCGCCACTTAAATTCTTAAACTAATAATATCTAAACAACCAATCATGCTTAACATTAGACATACTTTTTCAACTATTTATCTAGGAGATAGTTAGAGTATTTGTGCATATCCTGAATTTTTTTGTTTTTTTATCTAAATGGTTTATGGCTTCCAAGATATATTCTCCCCTTGAAAAAGTATGTCTCTGTGGCGGTCATTTTATATTTCTATGTCAGTCTTCTTACGTGAGAAATGAAAAGTTACAACTACTTAGTCATCATTTGGTAACGTTCACACAAACACAACTGCTTTTGCACGAATTATCATTTGAATTATCATAGATAGAATAATTATTTTAGAAACAAAAGTTGACCCCACTACTTCAAAATAAGTCCATTGCTTTATTATTGTTTTGTGAGGGTGAACCATGTGTTATTTTTGTGAGTGCTAACCAGTTGATATTTATTTCCGTCAAATTGGAAGGTATGGCTAATACAATAAGAAAATATAGTAAGCACTGTTATATTGCTAACATTCTTTATGCAATGGGTATGTTAAAAAAAAACACTACTGCTTAAGAAACATTTAAATAAAACAAACGTGAAGTAACGGAGAATCATGCCAATGACAGCATGCAAACTGAGCTATGAAACATATATATTAAAAATTAGAAAAACAAGGATAGGTGAAAAATCAGGCTTTGCAGCGGCCCAATCTTAGAAGTTTCATCTCTTTCTCTTAGATGGCAACAAACCTCAAAGTTCTCAACCTTTCAAAGTGTCCATTTTTTAGAAGAACTCTTGACTTATCTGCTTTTGAAAGCTGGGAGATTTTGATTCTTGAAAAATGTGAGAATCTGGAAAAGATTGATCCTTCTATTGGGGACATCAAATCCCTCATCTCCTTGAATGTCAGTGGTTGTAGGAGAGTGGAGAAGCTACCCGATGAAATTGGCAGATTGAAAGAATTGAAGGAGCTTCTCATAAATGAAACTGCTGTACGAGAGATTCCAATGTCAGGAGATGGTTTAATGAAGTTGGAGATTCTAAATGCCTTGTGTTGTGGAAGATTGGATGAGCCACCTACAGGAGTAGGTGAAATGGACAAATTGAGGAAGCTTCTCATAAATGACACTGCTATACGACAGATTCCAATATCGAGAGGTGGTCTAAAAAAGCTAGAGACTCTGTGTGCCTCGTATTGTGAAGAACTTGCTCAACTTTCAAAATCAATGGGCTTCCTTGTGTCATTAACTGAGCTAAACCTATCTCATTCCGGGATTGAAGAATTCCCCAAATCCATGGTCTTTCCTAAGTCATTGAGTCGGTTAAACTTGTCTTATTCATGGATTGAAAAATTACCAACATCCTTGAACTCTCTTGTCTTGTTAACTGAGTTGGACCTATCTCATTCAGGGATTAGAGAATTTCCAAAATTCAGGAAGGTCATGCAATGGTTAACTTGATTGGACCTATCTCATACAGGGATTGAGGAGTTACCAAAATCCATGAACTCCCTTAAAGCATTAACTTATTTGAACCTATCTTATTTACGGATTAAAAAGTTACCCGAATCCATGGGAGACCTCGTGTATCTACAACACTTGTTATTACAAGGATGCTACTTGTTGAGACACTTGCCTGATTCGATGGGAATGTTGGTATCATTGACTGAGTTGGATATACGATATACAGGAATTGCAGAGTTACCTCATGACATGGAATCGAATATGAAGAATTCGAGGATCTTGGACATTCGTGAAACTTACATAACAAGATTGCCCGACCAATTTAATTTTTCCCTACATGATCACGAGATAAGTTGGGAACAAATGTGATGTCGTATGCTGGTACATGTCTTGTTCAAATATTCATCAATTAGAAGTCTACATCTAGATTTGCAAGCTTTGATATCATGATGTTGTATTAGTCAATTCGTAGTTTTTCAATCATTCTGCAGTATGATTGGACTAGAACATCATGTCTCCGATCACTTAAAGATTATGTCATACTGCTTACATAAGAGCGGGGTTGACTGAAGAATTGATTCCATCATGATTTTCTCGCCGGACCAATTAACAGGGATTGGGGGCCATCGCGAGTTTTCAAAGAAAAAAGAAGAATCGAGACTCGCAGAGCATTTTCGACCGGCGTCATTCTAGAATCAGCTGAATTTGTTTGTACCCAGCTTCTAAACCTCAAAATCTAGACAACTATGTTTCAATGTTAACCTCAGCATCTGTGCATAAACATCTACTCCAACGTGTGAAAAACATTCTCGATAGATGAACCATTAGAAGCGACTCTTATGATGAGAGGAGATCAGTGTCGCATCACAAAAATTCTGTGTAAGCTCTTCACGAATTATAGATAACTCGCACAATTACCCATGAAAAATGTGATTTCGGAGGCCGGAATGTGTCGAACGCGGCAGAGTCATGGAAGTAGGAAATTTTCTTGAGTCAAAGATCAAAGAAGCCATTGATCAAGTAGCATCCCATAAACTCCCAAACCTACCATTGATTTGACAAGATAACTGAGAAATAACAATGACATGTTCAGTTGTTCGCAAGGAAAGAGCTTTCCTAACAAATATTTTTCACCGAAGAGGCAAATCTTCGGCTTTTTTATGTAAACCGGACTCCGTGTCATTTTGGAAAGGAAGTGATTAGTTATAAGTAAAGGATTAATATAAGATAAAACATGCGATAAAACGTAAATGTGTGATAAAAAGATAGCCAAAAGACAAATGTTCTTGTGTTTATTTGATTGTGAGAAAAAGTATCCTTTATAATTGTGTCTCTTTGGCTATTTATAGCTAATCTCACAAGTACCATGGTTTAGGGTTGGGGTCCTAATCAGGGTCAATGATACCATGCTATCCGCTCCTAATATCTTATCAGCTCCAAGTACCATGGTTCAGGGTTGGGGTCCTAATCAGGGTCAGTCTCCGAGTCGTTCACATCACCATCGGGAACGTGTAGATCCATCGAATCCTAGGTAAGGTTTCCACCCCCCATGCCTAGAGGCCCATTGAAGCCTTGGAGAGGGCGATACAAATCCTCTCCAACCTATAAATACCAAGCCATGAATCGATGGGGTACTAGATTTGGTAACCCCTCATCTACCCATATAGTGGTCACATAGCGCTCATAGTGGGAATCCATCCCCACGACTGGATACGTGGTCACTTTGATACTTTGGTCCACTAGGACCCCAAAACAGATGTGGTGGAATGGCTCATACATACTTAAGGGCTGAAACATTTAAACAATAGCAGTAAGATAAAACTCAGTAAGTAAACTCCCTAATCCTTGTGTAAGGAGGTTATTCACCTTGGAATCGCCTTAAACATGCAACTTATTCATCGATGACAGATCAATGACAAAGTCTTTGCTTTGCATTATCTATTAACAAGGAATAGGCCACCCAGCATGCAACATCTTATCACTTGTCCAATTATAGCATAGATAGTTTATACATGAGTGCACCATTCCATTAAATATACAACGGTCACAATTTTATACTTCAGAGTTTAATAACAATAATTTCATGCATAATGCATCACATGAGTCCAGATTATTATGATCGCTCTCGGCCACAATCGACACTTATGTCAGTGGTCTTTCAGCTTAATCAGACATCGTCCCGCCCCATTAGACACAGCAACGTCTCGACCTCACTCGAAGACATCATTTCAATTAAGGAGCTTTGTTTTGAAATCAATCCATGAACTTTATCCCATTGACGTGGAGGCATCCGAAATCCATATAGTATCGTCCCTTATAATTATACGAGTACAGAATCCATTATGTGATCACAAAAGCATATCGCCACTCAAGCCCATTTCTTATCTTCCTCATTAGCCAATGCAAGAGTGTGTAACGCTTATACAATGTGCAATAGCATTAATCGCATACAATTATGTCATGCTATCATGCCACATGATTACATCCCAATCAATCACTCTCCCAAGCAATCATGCAGCAATCCCATAATGGTATCATACCATGGCTTCATTTAAATACTTCAACAATTTATCTTTCAAAATAGGCTTTCATAAGTACTCATTACTTATAATTATAGAATGTAAGAAATATTTGCACTTTTCAAACTAGGGATTGCCTAAGCAATTACCATCTTTAAAACTAGCATTCAACAGGCACTAACCACTTTAGCATTTACAACATAATGATCACTTGTCACAATCAAGATATGTTCTTACATCCAATGATAACTTATAATGATAGCTTATCGCATTTGATGATAGTTTATCTCGGTAGCCTATCGCATCTAGTGATAGCTTATCTCAATAACTTATCGCATCTAGTAATAGCTCATCTCAATAACTTATTGTGTCTAAGGATAACTTATCGCGATAACTTATCACATCTAACTATCACTTATTGCGATAACTTATCATCTTTACTTATCACCACTACTTATCACCTATTATGATAGCTTATTACCTCAATCTACTTATCACTTAATCTAACTATTATTAGTCCTTATTCTAATACTAATCCTACTCCTAAGTGAAATTATAACCCTAATCAAGGGTTAGGAAGCTACTCACTTCCAAAACTAAGCTATGGCAAGTGACAATGATGGTGGCAAGGCTCATGGCGTGGTGATGGCTCTCGGTGAGGGAGTTGTGAAGCATAGTAGTGGCTAGACGTTGGTTGATAGCCCACAACAAGGGCTAGAACAACCAAGGGACGGTGGTAAGAAGGTTGTGGATGGCAAGGACGGCAGTGAAGGGCGGTGGATGGCTCGGACAACTCACGGCCAAAGTGGCATGAGGGCGGTGGGGGTCCTAGATGGTGAATAGTTCACGGCCAAGGGGTCGGCATGACAATGACAATAGCACATGAATAGTGAGCTTGAATGGCGGGTGGTGGACGATAGATGCAAGATGAGATCCAAGGGAAATGAGAGAGAAATGGATTTGAGGGTTGCTTGGCCAAGGGGAGTGAGAGGGAGAGAGAGTGGCCAAAGGTGAGGGGAAGTAAGGGAAAGTGTGACATTCCAGGATCAACCTACAAGAAATGGCTGTGAATCTGGTGTGCCAATGGCAAGGATAAGCCATGGATCGTTCTATGATTCGGTCATATGTTGATTATGGATCGATCAAAGGAACGGTCATGGACCACTCTTGTGACCATGAACATGGACTCGAGCGGTTCAATCGATGGATGACTACATGACCATCAAGATTGATTGAGAAGTGGTTGCAACCACCACGGATTGGTCGATGATCAATAGTTGGTCCAAATGGCCATGCGCCGGTTGTGGGGTGATTCCGCTTGGTCATGGATGACCGTGATTCAACTCGATACAACCGTGTGTTGGGCATAAATATGACCGATCTCGAACAATCACATGACACTAAGGAGTCAGTTTGGATGAAGCCCACAACTTATCCAGGATTCGATTTGACCGACCGGAGTTGATGCAAGAGCCAGTCATTCAACCACGCCTTAGGCCACCAAATTAGCCAAGAAAGGCAACTTAGCCTATGACAACTACATTGAGGGACGACTACATCAAGGGACACTTAGCCACAGGCCTCGAGTGTGTTGAAATGGTCATTAGGGGATGTACACAAAAAGCCCTTGCTCGGTCCCGGTTGCATTTTCAATGGCTTATTTCTTCATGATTGCCATGTTGCCAAGAAAAGGACAAATGAAATTCGCTAGAACACCCTAGCTTCTTCTTAAAGGAGGATGACTCATCATTCCACCTAGATTTTTCCAAATAAGGTCATGATTATCAAGGATTCACCTTGAGGATTAAGCAAAGTATCCAAGCCAAATGTCCAAATAAAAATAGGACACATTTGAGCTAATTATGGCCATCCTATAGCCTTGATGCCACCTTATCTTTTAGGGATAAGTGTAATAGAAGTCCTAAAACTTGTCACGAAAATGCAATTGAGTCCTAAAACTTGCAAAAAGTGCAATCAAGTTCTAAACTTGTCAAATTGTTTCCATTGAGTCCTAAAGTTAACACCGTCAAACAACCTAACGGAAAATGCTGACGTGGCACGGATGTGGAATTTTAAATAATTTTTCATTTTCCACATGGCTTTTTTTTTTTAATTATTTTTTATTCAATTTTTTTAAAAAATTAGATTTAAAAACTAAAAAGAACTGGGGCTGGTCATTTGTTCTCACCCAATATACTGTTCATCATCTCTCTCTAGGAGGGCAATTTTTCCATTGTTTGTCGTTTCTGGGGTCTGCTTTGCCCGAGCATTTTAGCCTTCGATTTCGCCTGTTTTTTGGTGACTCTCTCCCTCTTGGTACGACATTCCTTCTCATCGAACGGTTCAGTCCTTCCTTTCCTCTTCGTGGAGTTCCCCGTTGCTCTGTTCGCCTCTGGTTTCCTCGCATCGTCGCTGGAGGTCCTGGTTGTCGCGACTGCTTGAGCCGACCCCAAAGTTGAACGCGGCCTTCACAGAGGGTGTGGGGGCCTGTAGCTTCCCTCCTCTCTGCTTATCAGCACTGGTATGGATCTTCTTACCTTGGTTGGTTTGTATAAGGTTGGGTAGGCGGCGATGTTCTGCTGGACTAGATGGAGTCCTCCTCCGACGAGCTCTGCTTAGATAATACTAGTGGGAAGGACTTGAGCTCCTCGTCGCACAACCCTGTAGTGATGGATGTTAGGAATTTGGCCCAAAAGCCCCGGCCTATAAGGGGTCTTCTTTGGTTGGAGATGGCGCCGTGTGTGGGCATAATGCTGGGCCTTCGCGGGACGACCGGTTCAAAGGCCGAAGCCGCTCTTGGGCTCTTAGAAAGCGAGCCCCTAGCAAACCTATGAACTCGTCTAAGCCCCCTCAAGCCCAATCTTGGGCTAATGTGGCGTGGTTGGCAGCAGAAGGGTATGAGCTGCCTTATGTTCCTCCTGAGTTTGTGGGGGGTAAACCGGTTGTGAATTTGTCAGGAGAAGTGTTACAAGCAGCGGATCCTAAGTGGAAAGAGTTTCTTATTGGTTATTTCGTAGGGAAAAGACTTCCTTTCCAACTTACGAAGCAAATGTTGAAGGACACTTGGGACCCAAAGCTTGTCGACGTGCTGGCCGACAATCAAGGCTTCTACTATTTTCATGTACCAGACTTGGTATACCGTAGGAAAATTCTAGAAGAGGGCTCTCTCACTGTTGCTAGGGTCCCTCTCATCTTGCAACAATGGAAACCGCTCATGAAGTTGAAGAGAACCAAGCAATCCACCGTCTCGGTTTGGATAAGGCTTAAGAATCTCCCCCTTGACCTATGGTTTGCATAGGCGATGTGGGCTATTGCTATCTCCGTTGGTAAGCCTTTGTTTGTTGATCAACACACAGAAGGAGAGAGGATGCTCTCATTTGCTCGGGTTTGCGTGGAAATCTAAGCAAACCAGCCCAGGCCCTCCTCGGTTGAAGTGTTCGTTGATGGGGTCTCAAGGGCCATTGCTATTGAGTTTGAATGGAGGCCCGTGGAATGCCCCAAGTGTGGGGTTTTTGGTCACAAGTGTGTCGAAGCCCCTACTCCCGCTCTTGTCCCAGCTACTTTAGACCCATCTTGGCCCCTTGCCCCTGGCTCGGTAGCTTTGATCGATCCTAATCAGGGTTGGCAAAAGGTCAAGGGTTAGAAGAAGAAGCCCCCCCTTCGATGGAAGGCAGCTCGACCGGTCTTGCTTGTTTGAGTGATGATGGGAGGTCCTTGAAACTAAAGATTGTGGCAGTTGAGAAGAGACTACTTCTACTTATTCGCGCAAAAGCCCTAGAGGTCAACTGACCATTTCTGAGCTGGCTGATGATGCTCCTTCTTCGAGGGATGAGAATGTCGTTCCTTCAGAGCCTGTCGACCCCTTGCTGCCTAGAACGGGAGAGAGGGGTGAGGGCTCGACAACCTCATCTCCTTCCCAGAAGATGAAGATCTCCTCTCCCCCTGTACATCTCCTAAGGCAATGGTGGACAGGAGACCCTCCCAAGATCCGAATCCTCCTCCTTCCACATTGCAGGATAGGCTTCCTGCCTTAGCTCTGGATCCTCCCCCTTCGGAGGCTCGGCCTCATCCGCCTACCACAAGGCATAACTCCTCTAAAAAGAGGTAAACCCTTATCTTTTCCTCTTGTAAATATATACATAGGATGTTGGAATATTAGAGGGCTTGGTGCCCCGCTTAAGCAGGCAGAGGTGAGGAATCTAGTCTTAACTAACCGGTTGTCCATGATCAGGCTTGTTGAGACCAAAATTCCCCTCAACCTTTTCAATGCCATGTTCGGGAGTTTGTTGGTGAATTGGTGTTGACAGGCTAATTATGGGCCTTTCAATCGGGCTAGGATCTGGGTTGGCTGGAACCCTACTTCTGTCTCCTTTGAAGAGGTTGCTACTACAGACCAGGCAATACATGGGTGTCTGAGATGGTTAGACACTGGAGTGGCTTGTCATGTCTCAATTATTTATGTTGAACATTCCTTTTCTTCTCGACGGCCTCTATGGGAGGACCTGGTGGCTAGAAGTTATTCTATGCAAAGCCTGCCTTGGCTTGTTATGGGAGACTTTAATGCCATTAAGGATCCCTCGGACAGGCTGGGGGGTTCGGACATGTGGTTGTCGTGTTTCGATGAATTCAGCCAATGTCTTGATCAGGCTGAGCTGGAGGACCTTCGCTATGTGGGTCTTCGGTACACTTGGTCAACTTCTTCGGGCCCCTCGTGCAAGGTGAGGAAGATTGATAGGGTCTTGATTAATCCGTGTTGGAGTTAGGTTTTTCTTACTCGGAGGCTTCTTTCCTAGCGCCTGGGGTTTCTGATCACTAACCTATGGTGGTGAAAGTAGGGAACCCAATTTTCCGGAGAAGACCGTTTAAGTTCCTAGACTTTTGGATGCAACATTCGGACTTTGATCTAATTGGAAAGCAAGTTTGGGAGGCTTTGTCTTTAGGTGTGCCTATGTTTAGGTTGGTTTCTAAGCTGAAGGTTTTGAAAGGGTGACTCAAGCAGCTGAATAGGAATTCGTTTGCCAATATATCCGTTAGGACTTCTGAAGCGAGGGAAGCTTTGAAGCAAACCCAAGTCAACCTCTTCCTTGATCCCACCAGCGAGGTGTTTGCAGACTTGGAGAGGGATTAACGCAGGTCCTTCCTAGAGCTCCAGTCTCAGGAGGAGTCATTTTTTAGATAGAAAGCCAGAATCAGATGGCTTAAGGAAGGTGATCAAAACACGATGTTCTTTCACCAGTTTGTTAATAGGCGACATTTGAGGAATAGAATCCTCTCAGTGGTATCGAGTAGCCAAATTACTGAACCTCAATTGGTCCAACAACATTTTGTGGATTATTTCCAGGAGCTCCTCTTGCTGCAACTAAAGCCGGATACTCCCTCGGTTTTAGAGATTTAAGAGGTTATCCGTTCATAGCTTAATGAGGAACACATTACGTTTCTTGCTAGGCCCGTCTTTGAGCTTGAGATACAGGACACTCTTTTTTCCTTGGCTAGGGGGAAGGCACTGGAACCAGATGGTTTCACGGTAAAGTTCTTCAAGGAGAATTAGGACACGGTGGGTCAGCTGGTTACGGATGCCGTTAGAGATTTCTTCAGCTCGGGGAGACTCCTTAAAGAAGTGAACAACACCATCTTGGTGTTGGTTCCTAAGGTCCATAATGCGACTACGGTTGACGACTTCAAGCCTATTGCTTGTTGCAACACGGTGTACAAAATTATCACCAAGGTGTTGGCTAATAGAGTTGCTGCCATGCTTAGGCATCTTGTCAGCCCGACTTAAAGCGCCTTTGTCAAAGGGTGGCGAATCGGGGACAACATTCTTTTGGTGCAAGAACTCTTTTCTGGTTTCCATGTCGAACCTTACTCTCCGAAGTGTGCTATTAAAGTCAACTTCAGGAAGGTGTATGACACCGTGGACTGGAGGTTCCTTGAGAATGTGCTCCATGCCTTTAGGTTCCCTGATTGGCTGGTTCACCTTATCATGACTTGTGTGCAGACTCCTCGATTCTCCATTGCGTTGAATGGAGAGCTACATGGGTTTTTTCCTAGTGGGCGAGGCTTGCGGTAGGGAGATCCCACCTCTCCCTATTCACGCTAGTCATGGAGGTGCTCTCGGGGATTATTGGGAGGAGCTCGCATCAGCCAAACTTCAGATTCTTTTGGAGATGCAGACCTACCTGCCTCTTGCACTTGTTCTTTGCAAATGATGTCTTCCTTTTTTGCGAGGGTCACCTGCCATCTGTGAAACTTCTGAACGAGAGTATCCAGCTATTTTCCTCTTGGAGTGGCTTTATATCGAATAAAAGGAAAAATGAGGTGTTCCTTTCGAGAGTCCCGCCACCCTTAAGGAATCAAATCCTTATGGAACTTCGGTTTGGTGAGGGTACCCTCCCAATGCACTACCTTGGGGTTCCAATCATCATGAAGAGGCTTGGAAAAGCGGATTGTGCTGAACTTATTAGGCGCATCACCTCTCGGGTGCAGTCTTGGACTCATCGATTCCTTTCCTTAGCTAGCCGTCTTCAGCTGATCAGGGTAGTTCCTCATGCCATTCAGGCCTTTTGGGCAAGTGTCTTTATTATCCATGCTGTAGTTCTCGACTAGGTTGAGCGTTCCTTAGACAATTCCTTTGGAAATGACCTACTTTGGGTAAATGAGGTGCCAAAGTTTCCTAGGAGGATGTTTGTCTACCTAAAGTGGAAGGGGGGCTTGGTATCAGGAGATTGCGAGAGTGCAATAAGGCGACTATGCTCAAGCATATATGGAACTTGTTTCAGACAATGAATCGCTTTGGTGTAAGTGGGTCCATTCGACCTTCTTAAAAAAACAGGAACTTCTGGGTTGTGAAGCAGCCATCCTGTTGCTCTTGGGCTTAGAAGAAACTACTACAACTCAGGACTGAATGCCAGCTCTATTTCCACTGGAGGATAGGTGATGGCTTAATAGCATTGCTCTGGTTCGATAATTGGCATCCAAGGGGTATGTTGAATTTATTCTACACGGATTCCCTCATATATAGCTCAAGCCTCCCTAGGTAGGCTTTGGTTGTTGACCTCTTCTCTGAAGATGGACGGGTTATCAGATCAGAGATTGAGTCTTAGGGTTCGCCTCTTCCCACCTTGACTGACATGCAAGATCGGTTTTGTTGGAGGGAGGAGTCGTCGGGCATGTTTTCGGTGGCTTCAACTTCGGAGACCATAAGGCGGAAGAAAGAGAGAGTCAATTGGCATCGACTCATCGGAGCAGTGCCTCCCTGCCTCGATACCAATTGAACCTGTGGATCATTACCAAGCGGAGGCTACCTACTTAGGCTTTACTTATGTCTCATGGCAGAACTGATGCTGCGACTTGCCCCTTTTGCAACGAGGTGCCTGACTTTATCGAGCATCTCTTTTTTGGTTGTCGCATTACTTCGAGTATTGCTTTTTTTTTGGGCTTCTAGGTGCAATCTTCCCTGGAACAATAGAACTTGGGAGGAGACCCTCAGCTGGGCTAGTACCGTCCTTTCGAGAAGGGATTTTTTTAAATGCCTGGCTTGTTATTCCTTTGGTGCACTCTACCACATCATTTGGAAGAACATGAAAAATATTATGTTTAGGGGAGAGCCGCTTTCTGTTCCAGCCATGAAGAATCATCTCATCAAGGTCATGAAGGATAAGGCTATTACCTACAAGAATGTTGAGGACTCCACTAGGAACAGGCGGATGCAGCGCTCGTGGGAATTGGATCCTATTATTTTCTCTTCCATTGATTTTAGACTGCTTGGCTAGGTGTCTCGTTGGTTGCTAGGTTGTTTTGCCTGGCATTTGCCGTTTGCCTCCTGGCTCTCCTTTTGGTTGTTGCCTTTTGGTGTTTTCCTCGGCTCCCTTACACTCAGAATGAGCATATTCATTCGACCGTAAGTTTTTGGAGCCGTTTGGTTGTATAGTTTGACCTTTCCCCATTATATTAACTACATACTTCACCAAAAAAAACTAAAAAGAAAAGCTAAAATTTATATTTTAAAATTGTTAAAAAAAAAAGGCAGCTCCTTCCTCGCCGTTGCCACCGGTTGCCATTTTTTTTCGTTTTTTTTACTATTTTTTTAAAAATAAACTTTAACTTTTCTTTTCTAATTTTTAAATCTAATTTAAATAAAATACAATTTTAAAAAGCCACATGGAAAATAAAAATTAATTTTAAATGCCACGTCAGCATTTTCCGTTAAAAAAGTTGAGGTATTAACTTTAGGATTCGATTGAAACAATTTGACAAGTTTTATGATTTAATTGCACTTTTTGCAAGTTTTATGACTCAATTGCATTTTCATTACAAGTTTTAAGACTTTTATTGCACTTATCCCTATCTTTTATAGTGCCACTTATCCATGATAAATTTTCTTTTAATAATGAGTTAAGTGTTCATGTGGCCCAATAAAAAAGAGACAAACAAACCTTCAAATGATTACGTTAGACCATTAGATCTCCACCTCATAAGCCTAGGTGTCCACTCGAAGATTTGGTAATGATGGCTTGAGATTTGCCTCGGAGAAGAAGTTGGTAATTCATGCTTAGGTGTTCTTTAGAATCTTAGGCTATAATGACCCTAAAATATAGCCTTGGTAAATAAGGCAAGAGCCAACCAATTAGAAGAGGACATGAGACATCAAAGGGGCTTATGTGTCCCTTAGGACCATAGGCACAATATGAGCCCAAATTGAGCCTTGGAGAGCAAGCCAATAGGCGGTTTAATAAGAAGATGACAAGTGTTCTTTGAGGACCCTAGACGTGCCACCTTGCAAACTAGGCTTGCCACCTTGATGGCATAGCCGTGCCACTTAAAGATATGTGATTGGGCTACTTGGATAAGTAATGATGAGCTTAGTGCCTATATACAAGAGGATCTCCTATTCATTTCCACCACTTTAACCCACTTTGCCATCCACGCCTATTCTTTTCCTCCCCCTCCTTTCTCTCAGCCATGCACCACCAACCTTTCAAGCCATTCAAGTTAGTTCTTGAAGTTTGCCAAGGTAAATAAGATCCCTATGTCTCCTCTAGGATGGTAGTCTCCATTGTCGAGTCTACTTAGGGGCTCACCATTCAAGTCGTGGGTAGGATGTTGGGTCCTTTGTATGGTTTTGTTTATGATTGTGCTTGAACATGTGCTAGAGTTGTTCACGCTTGGAATAAGGCTAAGGTTTGGCCGTGTTAAGTTTGACGCAAGGGAAGGTCGCTTAAGGCCACAAGGCCTTGGATCGACATTAGTGTGCCGGTTTTAAGTCTCCTTCAGTGTGGGGATCGCTTAAGGCCATAAGGTCTTAAATCGACATTGAGGCGTGTCGATCTTATGCCTTGATTGGTATAGGAATCGCTCAAATTCATAAGATCTTGGTAAGGCACCAAGCAAGCCAATTTCCATAGTCCAAGTGGACATGGGGATTTTGTGCTTGGTGTTGAATGAAACCACGAGTTGATGGTCATTCTCGATACATGTGTATTCACATTAGGTTGAAGTTGAGGTTCATCAAGCTTGGGATTGTCACTAAAGCGAGGTGTATCCAAACCTCGAGGTCTTGGGCGATATTGAGGCGTACTGTTTCCCATCCTTATCTAGTGTGGGGATCAATGCTAAGTGATTGATTCAAGGTATGGACCAAAGATCATTCTTGATACATTTGCTAGTGAAGTATAAGAAATTCATGACACAAGAATGAATGAGCATACCTTCGGGTCATGCATGTGTCGGTTAAGAAAAAAAGATAAGAACTGGCTTGTATGATGCATTTATGTATGCACTTAAAGAGGAAGAAGCGCCCGTTGCCACACAGCACTAGCGGTGATGTCTCGTTCATTGAACAAGATGCCTCGGTTGAGCCGGGATGCCCTGGTTGAGTAAGGATGTTTGGGTTTTGAACTTGGAAACCTCGGGAAGTTAGCCCCGAGATGCCATGGTTGAGCTGAGATGCCTTAGTTGAGCCAGGAAACCCAGCAATAAGCTAAAAACTCCGGTCGAGCTAGGAGGGCCTAGTCAAGCCAGGACGGCGATAAATGAATTTGCATGGGTACCGGTTATGCATAAACATGATGTGTTGATGTGTTCATTGATAAGTCGAAGGTATGTTAATCAACATCATGTATTGGGTCAAAGCATGGCAAGTAGTTTGTTATTGATCTATCATTGACACTGTTTACGAGTGTTGTACTTGTTAGGCTTCGATGATGAGATGCTTTTATAGTAGAGAACTAGGAATTTTTCTTATTGAGTTTTCCCGAAAACTCACTCCCTCATCTTTTAGTCTTGTAGGCATAGACGTTCCACATCGGTTTTAGGAGCTATAGTCATACTAGAGGAGATAGGAAATTCCGCCGGCCTATGTGGAAACTTTAATGTGATGTAAAAAGAAAGATGGCCCGTGGAGAAAGGGCTTGTAAAAGTACTATTGTAATATCAAGTAATGTGTCCTATGTGATATATGTCCGTGTCTTCCAGCTGTTGTTTATCTAGGGAGTTTGTTTGTTCACGCTTAAGTATGTGTTAAGAACAAGATAAAAAGAATTGGGACTGTGACGAGCTTGGGACGTCGTGAAAATAATCTTTGTCGCTCATGACCTTGGAGATGAAGTTGGGGTTGTGACAAAGAGAGAGAGAGAGAGAGAGAGAGAGAGAGAGAGAGAGAGAGTGAGAGAATGATAGAGATTGAGAGAGTGAAAGAGATTGCATTAATTGGCATTATACAAAAATTCCCTAGAATCCTCTTATCCAAGCATTTATTTACTTGGCCAAGAAAGGCTCATGAAGATTGCCAATCTAAGGCAATTAATGTTTAGATTATGCACATGCAAGAATAGGGGGTAGGCTAGGAAAGGTTAGGCTTAGGATGAGGTCATCTTCTCTCTTCTTTAGCTTGGGCGCCACTCCTTCTTCTTTATGCCCATAATTTTTGTTTTATTTGCTTTAGGCCTCTAGAAGAAATATTTTGGTAAACACACTTGTTCATTTCACTATTCATGCAGAGGGGTTCAACAATGTGCAAGCTTACAAAGACCCAAATGAGCTTGAATGGCCTATGGGCCTCTTTAGACCACCCATGTGTGGGCCCTCTTGGGCCACCGGTGATTGAGTCTACTTGAGCTGCCCATAGTGGGTGTGGGGCCCATTAGGTCCTTTCGCGGGCTAGGGCCCATATGACTCCTCATTTGCAACCCGTTTTCACTTTTCCAAAATGTTGTGATCTGCCAATGAAAAATTGAGTTTTCATCCTAAAATAGCCTTTTTGGCTTTTCCGTAGTCTATCGATCCTTGTTATAATCTTGCTTCGTAGATTGATCATCGTTATAATCTTGTTCCGTAAATTGTGGTTGGATTGAGGATATCACAACTTCTCCCCTTTAAAGAAATTTCGTCATTGAAATTTATAGGATTGCTCATTTCTTCAAACAAATGAGGATATTAGCGTCTCATTATGTCATCACTTTCCCAGGTCACTCCTTTGGTGTCAAGATGTTGCCAAATGACCTTACCTAAGGGAATAAACTTATTACGTAGCACCTGTTCCTTTCTATCAATGACTTGTACTGGTCATTCAATGTACATACGTCGGTAAAATATGACATTCCTCTTATTGGCGACACCTTAAGGAATATGTGATCTCATTGTCGTCAACTTCAATCTCCTCATAATTGAGCACATACGTCGGGTTTGATTCATATTTCCTTAGCATGGATATGTGGAACCTATTATGAACCTGAGTGAGATTGCGCATCAATGTTAACAGATAGGCCAAAGTCCCTATTTGTTTCAGAATTTCGAAGGGTTCAACGAACTTGGGGCTTAGCTTTCCTTTCTTGCCAAAATATGACATTCCTCTCATTGGAAACACCTTAAGGAATACGTAATCTCCTATTTGAAACTCCAAAGACCTTTGTTGTTTATCCGCATAATTTTTCTAGCGGCTTTGGGCTATCTTTAGCCTATCCTTAAAAATCTTAACAACATCTATGGATTGTTGAACTAGTTCAAAGTCAATAATCTTCCTTTTTCCAACTTCATCTCAATAGATAGGAGTTCTACAGGCACGACCATATAATGCCTCAAACGATGCCATTACAATGCTCTGTTGATAGCTGTTATTGTATGTAAACTCGACGAGGTGTAATTGATCTTCCTAGCCTCCTTTGAAATCCACGACGCAAGCTTGTAACATATCTTCAAGGGTTTGAATGGCCTTCTCATATTGACCATCCGTCTGCAAATGATAAGCCATGCTAAACTGCAGCTTCGTCCCTATGGTGGTTTGCAAGCTTTTCTAAAATGTTGCGGTGAACTTTGGGGCTTGATATGAGATGATCGTCAAGGGCACTCCATGCAAATGTATTATTTGTCATACATATAGTTTAGCATACGTATCCATGGCATAATCCTTTCGCACTGCAATAAGATGTGCTGACTTGATCAGCCTATCAACCACGACCCAAATGGAAATGTTATCTCTCTAGTTCCTTGGTAATCCCATCACGAAGTCCATTGTGATATGCTTCAATTTCCACGCTGGGATTTCTAGGGGTCACGGCAATCCATCATGTTTGCAATGTTGTGCTTTAACTTTTTGGCATGTTTAGCACTTCGCTAAGTGCTTGGTGATGTTGGTTTTCATGCCATTCCACTAATAATATTACTGTAGGTTCCTATACATCTTTATGTTACTTGGATATATGCTATAGTTGCTTTAGTTAGCTTCTGCCAGAATCTGTTCGTTGAGTTTTACATTGTCAGGTACACATAATTATCCTCAAAATTTCAATATTATATCCTCCGCCACTTGAAAGTCAGGTTTTCTCTTTTTCCACACTCTCTTGTAGAATCTTTTGGATTGATGGATCTGTTGATTGCAATGCTTTAATCCTAGTTTACATTTCGGGTTCAATTTAGAGGGTAGCCATAAGATTAGAAAAGTGACTTACACCTTGAACTTGAAATTTGAATCTCATACACCTTCGAGAAGGATCTACTCTCAAACCATCATTCACGCAATCATTGACTTTCGACTGAGCGTTTCTATTACCTTGTTGGCCTTTCCGGGATGATACAGGATATTGCAGTCGTAGTCTTTAAGAAGTTCCATCTAGCGTTGTTGTCTCATGTTTAACTTTTTTTGGGAAAACAGGTACCGCAGATTTTGATGGTTGATGTAGATCGTGAACTTCTCTCCACACAAGTAGTGCCTCTAAATCTTCAAAGAGAAAATGATTGCTGCGAGTTCCAAGTCATGCGTCGGATAGTTCTGCCCATAAGGCCTTAGTTGTCAAGACACATAAGCTACCACTCATCCATGTTGCATCAAGACACAGCATAGTCCTTTATATGAAGCGTCGTTGTAGGTCTCATAACCTCCAAGACTAAATGGTATCATTAATACTGGGACAATAGTTGACTTGTGCTTAAGATCTTGAAAACTTTTCTCGCATTTATCCATCCATTCAAACTTCACTTCTTTCTTTAGCAATCGAGTTCGGGGCATGGCTATTCTAGAGAATCTTTCTACGAATGGTTGGTAATGGCTAGCCAATCCGAGAAAGCTCTGAACTAGTCACTATCGTTGGCCTTGGCCAATTCATAACTGCCTCGATCTTTTCTTGCTCCATAAAAATTCCTTCGCCAAATATTACATGACCTAGAAAAGCTACTTGATTGGGCAAGAACTCGTACTTACTAAACTTGGCATAAAGTGCATGTTCTCAAAGGTTCAACAATACCATCCTCAATTGCCGTTCATGCTCCTTTGTGCTCTGAGTACACCAATATGTCGTCAATGAAAATGATGACTAACTGATTCAAATACGCCTTGAACACTCGGTTTGTTTAGTCCATGAAAGTAGCTAGGGCATTGGTTAACCCGAATGGCATTACCATAAACTCATAGTAGCCTTATCGTGTCTAAAACACGATATTTGGGATATCTTCCTTCTTGATCCTAGCTAATTATAAACTGTCTTTAGTTCTATATTAAAGAACGCTGAAGCTCCTTGAAGTTGATCGAATAAGTCGTCGATCCTTGGCAATGTATACTTGTTCTTGATCATCACTTGGTTGAGTTGACAATAGTCAATGCATAGTCACAATGATCCATTCTTTTTCTTCACGAATAAGATAGGTGCTCTCTATAGCGATGCGCCAATCAATCTCTTATCGAGCAACTCTTGCGTTTGCACCTTCAATTCCTTCAATTTTGATAGCAACATTCGATATGGTGCATTGGAGATTGGTTCTTGACTAACTCAATGACGAACTCTATTTCCCTTTCGAGAGGCAATCCTAGCAATTCCTTTGGAAAGACATCTATGAACTATCACACCATAGTGATACCTTCCAATTTTGGCTCTTCCATCATTATATCTACAACCGTTAATAGATAGCCCTGGCAACCTTCCTCTAGCAATCGCTCTACTTCGAGCGATGTTATTAAGAATACAGAGGGTTTGTTCCCTATAAATCTATGACAAGAACTATTAATTGGGTTGAACCGTATAATCTTACTATGACAGTTAACTGTGACTCGTTGCTTTTTGAGCCAATCCATCCCAATTACATCAAAGTCATACATCGCCAAAACAACTAGATCTATCAATTTCTTTCGCCCATTAACAACTATATTGCACCCTTCATAGCATAAAACAAATAACACCTTATCTTTCATGGAGGTGGATGCTAAGGACCATTTCTAATGGCTTCAATTATAATCTAGCTAATCTAACAAACTATTTTGCTATGAATGAATGCATAGCTCTCGTACCAAACAACTTGTATGCAACATGCTAGTGTAAGGAGACTGTACTTGTGATTACGGCTCGGGATTTTTCGCTTCCTTTCCTGCTACTAAATACACCTTTCCCTAAATTGAGGGTCGGTCCAAGTTGCTCGACGGCATGGCTCCAGATTGTTGCTCCATGAGTAGTTGTTAAGGTTGCGTTCCGACTGGTCGGTGTGGGCAATTTCGTACCTAATGGTCATGTTGGCCAAATGCAAAGCATGCTCCCATCTTTAAGGGGCATGTTGTAGTCCTCGATGCTTACCACAAAAGCAGCATTTGTTGTTCAGATGGAGTGCCACTTTCTAATGAAAATTCTTTCTATTGAGAGAGATAGGGTGCTTTCCTCCTATTATTGGCCTCTTCCAAACTAATGGTAATCCTTACCAAAAGCGAACCACGATCCCGATGTGGCTACTTGTTCAGACATGTTCCTTTCAATCAATCGGGCCTTTTTGTAAAGGTCCTCATAATCTTTCAAGTTTAGGGGCACCGGCTAGCTATGGATGTCACGGCCCAAACCTTGAGCGCGTGCCCATCCCTTGGTGGTCGATGAAATTTGCAACGTCCCAGTATGCGTCGCTAACCCATTCATTTTAAATGCACATGCGGAAGCGAAACAAATACCCCTGACAACAACCAACACGGGATAGAAAAACAAGAAATAATTTCACAACCAAAACACTTTTATAAACACACCAGTTTATATACAAACTAGTATATTTATAGAAAATCAACTCTTAAAAGGAAACTGTCCTACGGCCACTAGCTGAACACATTTGCCGATCCTACGGACTCTCCTACTATAGGCTCCGGGTCTTCCATAGCCCCATCAGGAGGGTTAGCTGCACCCTCGCCAAAAGTGGCGTCGACTACCATTGCGGGGATCTCAAAACCCTAGAGGGGACCCACCCTGTATCTATTAAGTCCATGGTGGAACCACCCCTTGAATCGACGAGGTACCCTCTTGGGTAGGCCCTCCTCGACCTAGATGGTGGTCACGATCAACTCGTAGACCCAATAACTACCAAGGACACGGACATCTACACCTCGTTCAGTAATAACCCACGGCTGACCAAAACGTATCGGCGACTCCACCATCTAGGGACCTGTAAAGATTGAGCTCACGACGAGGTGAGACAATATCTTAGCAAGTTCACCCCCTAAACCCCGACTAGGAAGGAAATACGCCTAGAGGCGTCCTAACCACACAGCCACACAATCACAGAGACTTACCTCGTCTTAGATCCTTCCTACATGTCAGTACAGTTCATATCACAAACATAAACAGTATTCATATTCAGTCATTTGGAACGCCACAATTCATTTCTCAAACAGCCACAGGGGTCTCGATTATAGGGCTAAATCATTATGATACGTCCCATTCCGGGCCACACAATTTTGTCCCATAATTCGGCACGTCAATTTCACTCAACATGCATTCACAGCCTACTCGACGTTCGGTGGTTTTCTAGTGTAGCCAGGCATCGTTTCGCCCCATCGAGCATGGCAACGTCACTAGGTTGACGGCATTCCACAAGGGAACATCGATCCAGCCTCTACTATGACTAGGGGTGAGTATCGGTCTAGGGTCAACCCTGGACTGACCCTGGACCGGCCCAACCCTGCCAGTCCTAGTCTGGTTCTCAAGGAGATTGGGTTGGTCCTTAGTCTTAGAATTCCTGCACCAGCATTATGCGAGTTAGTCTTCGGTCCTAAGAGTTTTGGGTCGATCCAACCTGGACCAACCCTGACTATATATAATATTAATTATAATTTTTTATATAGAGAAAACCTTAAAATAAACAGCATCAACAATATTAAATAGCTCTTTAGTGAGGAGTTTAAGTAATTTTACATTGTTCTGTAATAACTTAAATTTTTAATATTTTTTACGGCGTCAATAGTCATAATTTACGAATGAAGAAAATATTTTTGTAAGAAATCCTCATGGCGTCCAAAAAGGCATAAATAGCTCCTTATGACATCATCCTCTAATATTCGTTCTCTTCAGTCTTATTTGTCCTCTTAGTCTTTAATTTGCCAAAATCAAAAGAAATAATTTCTCCGCTCACCACTTGACACTTGCCTTGCTTGCTTTGGGTCACTCCCCGTTCGTTGCTCAATGCTCGCTTGGCTTGTTGCTTTCTGCTCAACATTCAATTCTCATTATGTTTGATGCTTACCTCACTTGACCCTCATTGCTTACCTTTTTTAGTTGACCTCGCTCATCATCGAACCCATTTGGTCGGTATAGTCTTCGGTTGCCCTTTTAAGTAGTACAAAAAATGAAATAAAAAATTATTAGTTAGTCCTAAATTGACCCTGAAACTGGACCGAATCCATTGAGTCAATTCGGTCCTCAATTGCTTTTTTAAATAGTACAAAAAATAAAATAAAAATTATTGATTGGAATCATACCGAACTCATTGGGTCGGTCCGGGTCCTCGGTCCCAAGTTCAATAGGGTTGGTCCTCGATCCCAAAATTGAGGACCAAAGACTGTGCGAGTTGGTTCTACGATTAGAGGGTAGACCGACCCACCCGAACCATGCTCACCCCTAACTGCGATCGGCATCCACCGATAGGGCATCCCGTATAGGGGCACGTCCACCCGACTCACTTCGGGGACGGGTTCTCTTGACCATTCATGCACCCATTCATTCTCGGCCAAGACATCGTGCTTTGCACTCAAATTTCTCAATTAAAATAATGTACTTGGCCATTTTCTTTATAATAAAAACACACGGTAAAAAAAATCGTGTGTGAGTACACGGTCAATTCGAACCAGAAAAATTGATACCCTTCCTTTTAAAATCCCACTATTTAATATAGTCTTTAAAATCATTTTTAGTGTGAAAACCCGACACTCGGGATTTTCTAATTAAATAAACAAATTTCACAATTTTGGAATAAATAACCAAAATTCCAATCACCACTCAATTTGCACGATTTAACACTTAATTACAGAAACTAAGCACACCATCACGATTAACACGAAATTTTGGTCTCCGACTATTTCGGTGTAATTTTCGAAAAATAATAAATAATTAAATAAATACAAAAAATAATTAAATAATGCAAATTAAATGCCAAAATTATCAACTTAGGCCGGAAATGCTAATCTAACTACCTAAATGGACCTAGAAAATTTCCGAACCTATCTAGATAAATAGTATGATCTATCTAGTCCCTAATTAGTCCGTTCTAACCACCTAACATACACAATTGAATAATTATATCACTAGTACATACTAACTAAACACATAATCTCTAATTAGCCTAAACTAATTATCCATTAAGCGTCATTTACTCCCTAAGTAGAGTTTAGCAAGTAAACTGATCGATTTTGCAATCCGGTAAGTCCACAGTGACGGTGATGTAGAGGTGAGCGATAAACAAGCCTGCGACGACACCAAGTAGGGTATAGACGGGCCTAAAAACTGGGCACGAAACCTTAGCCCACAGCTGAGTTTCAGCTTCTGCGTGAGCCGAGAAAGGTTGGAGCCGGTGGCTGAAATGGCACAGGACAGGTAGTGGTGGCTGCAGCAGCAACGATGATGCTCAACAATGGAGGACGGCGGCTAGAACGGCGATGACAAGGCTTCAATGAGCTGGACAAAGGGCATGACGGTTGCCCAGGGCTCATGGGGGACAGCGAGACGGGGCGGAATGAGCGGATGGGCTGGCGTGGGAGCTCAGGTGCTCATGGTGGGTGGCTGGCAACGACGGTGGATCTCCGGCTGGTTGACGGCGAAATGGGAGCTACTGACCAGTTTGTCTGATTCTCTCTCAAGGTCTCAAGGTTCAACAATTGAGAAAGTGGCTTCTGAAGGAAGAAGAAGGCTGCTAGAGCTTGGAGGGGGCCACCAAAATATCTAAACACTTGAGTTTGGTGCCCCACCATGCATGGCTGTTTTCCTTAGCCAAAATTGCAGCACCAAAGCTTCATCAACAAGTCTCCAAGTAGTCCAAATGTTGCACCCCACAAGACATACGAATTTTGGAACATTTGCCTCTCAATTCCACTTCAATTTCAACTCAACCCAAGCCAAATTGATGCCCATAAATTCAACCAAGGTGCCCACATCAAATTCAGCATTTTCCCTTGCCAATTAAACCAACTTGAATCCCAAAAATGCGACAAAAAAGGCCCTCTAATTTTCTCAGTTAAAAACGACCCTACTTTGAATTTTCGCCAAAAATCCCGATTTGTAGAAAAATCT
This sequence comes from Eucalyptus grandis, assembly GCF_016545825.1. Lineage (NCBI taxonomy): Eukaryota > Viridiplantae > Streptophyta > Magnoliopsida > Myrtales > Myrtaceae > Eucalyptus > Eucalyptus grandis. Next base: position 22,295,149 of record NC_052614.1, on the reverse strand, counting down.
TCGAAGGGTGAGTCGACGTTCCTAAAATGAATCATGACATGACAAAACTTTCAATTTCTGAAATCAGGTTCAATTTCGCGGTTAATTTCAATCTGACGCGATTTTAGCGTGACCTAACCTACCGGGTATCTTTTATGAATTTTTAGCGCATTTGACCTGTAATCGATTATTTACGAGCCACATTGTACATCTTTGACACATTGGCGATTTTCGATTGTCGTGAAAATCTCGAGATTTCAAATACGAGCACATGATACAAAAATGACAGAAAAATCGGTCTAGTGCCGTTCGACAGAGATTTTGCAATCAGGTGGAATCACCAACACACTAATCACATACCTCTGTCGAATTGACCTATCTCCAGTCTCCGATCGATGTTGACGATGCCGTAATGACCCTTGTAGATTAGCAAGGTTGAGCAGTCAATTCCTAGTCGAATTCTCAAGTCCATTGTGTTTATATTCCTTAACGGCTTCACCCGATAGACTAGTTATCTCATGAGTGTCCAACTTAGAAAAAAGAACTATAGATGCGTCGATGAAAAGCCCAACTTATTCAATCGAAGACAGAACCTGAAAATCAGGATGTCACAACTCTTCCCCTTTTATAAAAATTTCGTCCTCGAAATTTAAACCATTACAAGTCTTTAAACAAAAAGGTAGGGGTATGGTCGCCTCATTGAATCTTCACTTTCACAAGTTGCTCCTTCTATGCTGTGGTGTTGCCAGACTACTTTAACCAGCGGGATTGTCTTGGTGCGAAGAACCTGTTCCTTCTGATCCACAATCTAAACCGGTCTTTCCACGTACGACACTCCGTCGTCCACGTCTAATTCTTCAAAATTTAGCATGTGAGTCAGGTCAGGCTCATACTTCCTTAACATCGACAAGTGAAAGATGTCATACACTTGTGTCAACCTCGGTGGCAATGCAAGATGATACGATAGAGTCCCTATCCTTTCCAAAATCTCAAAAGAACCTACGTACCTCGGACTCAACTTCGCTTTCTTGCTGAAGTGCGAAGTACCCCTCATTGGTGACACCTTCAGAAAGACGTGCTCACCAACTTGGAATTCTAATGGTTTTCGATGCTTATCTGCGTAGCTTTTCTGGCGACTCTGAGCGATCTTTAATCTGCCCTTGATAACGGCAACTGCATCCACTGACTGCTAAACCAACTCTGGACCTATGATCTTTTGTTCTCTGACCTCATCCTAACAAACTAGCGTCCTACACGCTCTGCCATACAACGCTTCAAAATGAGCAATCTGAATGCTCTGTTGGTAGCTGTTGTTGTAGGCGAACTCGACGAGATGAAGCTGTTCCTCCTAGCTTCCTTTGAAATCTAGCACACACGCTCTCAACATGTCCTTAAGAGTCTGAATCGTCCTTTCAGACTGGCTATCTGTTTGAGGATGATAAGCCATATTGTACTGTAGCTTCATTCCTAAGGCAGTCTGCAAACCTTTCCAAAAGGCAGCTGTAAACCTCGAGTCTCTATTAGACGCGATTATCATCGACACTCCATGTAGATGAACAATCTGACACACGTACAATTCTGCATGTTGTCCAAATCAAGGTCCTTTCGTATGACGATAAAATGAGCCGACTTCGTCAGTCTGTCGACCACCACCCAAATGGAATCATTACCCCTCTGACTCCTTGGTAAGCCTGTCACAAAATCCATTGTGATGTGTTCCCATTTCCACTCGGGAATCTCGAGAGGTTGCAGAAGTCCTCCCGGCTTACAATGTTGTGCCTTCACTTACTGACACGTCAGACATTTGGCGACATGCTTGGCGATATCCGCCTTCATACCAGTCCACCAATAGTGTTGACGTAGATTATGATACATCTTTGTACTGCCTAGATGAATGCTGTAATTACTAGATGAGCTTCCGACAAGATCTCCTCCTTAAGCTCCCCATCTCCAAGTACACACAATCGTTCTTGAAACCTTAGTGTTCCGTCCTTAGAAATCTAAAAAGTCAGCCTTCCTTTTTTCGGTATCTTCTTGCAGGATTTTTTGAACATTGGGGTCTGTCAACTGAAGCGTCTTGATCATGATCCGCGCTTCCGGCTCAATTTTGAGGGTGGCCATAAGATTTGAAATGTGCCCTACCTCAAACTTGAAAACCGAATCTCGAGCTCTCTCAAGTAAAATCCATTCTTTGAGTACCAACTGCGCAACTGAAGATTTCCAACTCAGCGCATCTGCGACTTTATTCGTCTTTCCAAGGTGATACAGAATATCACAATCATAGTCCTTCAAGAGTTCTATCCAGCAATACTGTCTCATATTCACCTCCTTCTGAGAGAATAAGTACTTAAGACTTTGATGGTCAGTAAAGATCTGGAATCTTTCTCCACACAAATAATGTCTCCAAATCTTCGGAGCGAAAAAAATCGCTGCGAGTTCTAAGTCATGCGTCGGGTAGTTCAACTGGTAAGGCCTTAATTGATGGGACGCATATGCAACAACTCTGCCATGCTACATCAACATGCAACCTAGTCCTCTAAATGACGCATTACTGTAGATCTCGTACCCTCCAGGACCATATGGTATAGTCAGTACCAATGCGGTAGTCAGCTTCTGGTTAAGCCATTAGAAACTACGCTTGCACTTATCTATCCACATAAATTTCTATTCCTTCTTCAGCAGTTGAGTCAATGGCGAGGGTAATGCTGAAAACCCTTCCACGAATTGTCTGTAATATCCTGTTAAACCCAAGAAACTTCTGATCTCTGTCACTGTCGTCGGTATTGGCCAACTGGTAATTGATTCGATCTTGGTCGGGTCCACGGAGATTCCTTTGCCCGAAATCACGTGACCTAGGAACACTACACAAGTCAACTAAAACTCGCACTTACTAAACTTAGCGTACAATTTGTGAGTCCGCAGAGTCTGAAGTACTGTCCTCAACTGTCTTTCATGCTCTTCAGGGCTTCTTGAGTACACTAGGATATTGTCGATGAACATAATCACAAACTGATCCAGATTCTCTTTGAAAACTCGATTCATCAGATCCATAAAAGCAGCTGGGGCGTTTGTCAAACCAAATGACATCACAGTAAACTCATAATGGTCGTATCGAGTACGAAACGCTGATTTCGGTACGTCCTCATTTCTGATTTTCAGCTGGTGATGTCCCGTCCTCAAGTCGATCTTAGAGAATATTAATGCTCATTGCAATTGGTCAAACAAGTCGTCGATCCTCGGCAATGGATACTTGTTCTTGATCGTCACTTGATTGAATTGACGATAATTGATACATAGACACAATAAACCATATTTCTTCTTCACAAACAGAACTGGTGCTCCCCAAGGTGATGCACTGGGACGTATGAATCCCTTATCCAACAACTCCTGCATTTGCATCTTCAGTTCTTTCAACTTAGAGAACGCCATCCGGTAAGGAGTCTTAGAGATTAGCTCTATCCCGGATGCTAACTCGATCACGAACTCAATCTCCCTCTATGGTGGTCGACCTGGCAATTCTTTCGAAAACACATATGGAAATTCTTGCACTACAGCAATGTCTTCAATCTTCAGCCCCTTGACTATCTTATCCATGATAGTTGTTAAGTAACCTTGACAACCCCCGTCTAACAAACAATTTGCCTTAAGCGAGGAGATTAAGGAAATCGAGGATCCTCCTCAACTCCTAGTAAACTCGAAACTTTCACCCGCTAATGGATTAAACTGAATTGCTTTACGATAGCAGTTCATCTTAGCTCGTTGCTTGGTGAGCCAGTCCATGTCAATTATCACGTCAAAATCATACATAGCTAGAACTATCAAATCCATTATCCCCTCTTGCTCACTAATCACTAACTTGCAATCAGGACAACCCATCATAGACAACACCTTATCCTTTAATGGTGTAAATATGCTAACCACTAACTCTAACAACTCAGGACTCAGTTCTACCAACTTAACAAATTGCTCAGCTATAAACGAATGAGTCGCACCAAGGTCAAATAAAGCGAGTCCTCCGCCTATCCTCTAGTGATGGCATACACCCTTCCTTGCACTGGAGGTTTGTTCAAACCACCTTGCAATGCATTTGGTGGCGCAAATCCTCGGTTCTGACCCATCGGTGTCGGTGGCAGTAACTATTGCGGTCCCATCGGTCTTCTGGGACACCTTCTGGCTATGTAATCCCACTGGTTACACTCATAACAAGCACCCGGCCTAGACTGGTAAGGGGCTGATCCATGTCGTCTTCCGCAGAAAAGACACATGCCATTTTACCTTGGCGCTGACTTTTCTATCACACCCTTCCTGTTGGGCGAAACATTGTATCTTCCTCTTGTCATAGGTTTCTTCCCAAACCTATTTCCATCCCTACTTGACCTGAACCTTGACCCAGGCGCAGCAGCTTGTTCGTTTTGGTCTCTCTCTATTAACTAGGCTCGTTCACACAGGTCATTATAGTCCTTCAAATTGAATGGTACTAGTGGACTCTTCAATTCCAGTCTAAGCCCATCTCTGAATCTCCTAGTTCGGTCTACTGGGTCCTCGATCAGCTTAGGGGCGTACTGCGATAATTCAATGAACTTCGCTTCGTACTAATCTATGGTCATCGTACCTTGACAAAGACGCTAGAATTCCGCCATCTTCAATTCCCTAGCACTGCCAGAAAAGTATTTGCCATTAAAGGCATCGAGAAAGGCATTCCACATCGGGACTATGCCTTCAGGAACTATTTTGCCTCTAGTGGCCCTCCACTAGGTACTCGCGTTACCCTGCAACCGGTATACTACCAGGACAACCTTCTCCTCCTTATTGCACATCAGTAGTGCAAAGGCATTCTCTAGGTCTTGTATCAAGAGGGTTGTAGTCTTGGGATCTCCTACACCGGTGAACCTCAGTGGGTTCAACTTCAGAAACTGCTCTACAAGCTTATGCATAGGCCTCTTTTTCTCAACAACTACATTCCCAAGTGGAACTTCGGCAGGTGTAGCAACAACTGTGATGGTAGCAACAACATCAGCAATGGCATTAGAGGTAGTAGTGGCGGCTGAAGCGGTGGCAACGACAGCTTGATTCTAGGCCAACTGCCCTACCACATTCCCTAGTGTCTCAAGCGTTTGAACAATCCCATCTATTCTAGGATCGCTAGGGGCTGCTACCCGACCACAAACTGGAGGCGGTGCTACTCCACTTGCGCTGGCCTGAGCCGGCGCTCAACCACAACCACCCAAGGTATCGACCCTTGTCGGCGTCCTACCCCGAGTTACTGGTCAAATGGTTCTCTTTCTAGGAGTTCTCTGCTCCAGATCACGCATTATGTAGACTTTCTACAAAACATGTTCCCAATTCCATACAAAATTAGAAACTGAGTGATCCCCAAAAAACAATCTACCAATCATCTATCAATCACATGCATCAGCACAATAAAAAGGCATTTCCTACTTACTATCCCAAAAACCCATCACACCTTATCACTCCAACTATCGACCAGCTTTGATACCACTCCGGGTGGGGATGTCACGCCCCGAACCTGGTGCGCGTGCCCATCCCTCGGTGGTCGATGAAATTTGTGACATATTAGGATGCATCGTCAACCTATTCATTTTAAATGCACATGCGAAAGTGAACAAAACCCCTGATAGCAACCAACATGGGATAGAAAAAGCAGGAAACAATTTCACAACCAAAACACTTTTATATACAGACTAGTCTATTTACAAAAAATCGGCTCTCAAAAAGATGCTGTCCTACGGTCACTAGCCGGACACATTCACCAATCTTACGGACACTTCTGTTGCTGGCTCCGAGTTTTCCATAGCACCATCAGGAGGGTCAGCTGCACCCTTGCCAAAAGTGGTGTTGACTATAACCGCGGGCATCTCAAAACCCTAGAGGGGACCCACCCTGTATCCATTGAGTCAATGGCGGAACCATGCCCTGAATTTATGAGGTACCCTCTTGGGTAGGCCCTCCTCCACCTAGACGGTGGTCATGATCAACTCGTGGACCCAATGACTACCAGGGACACGGACATCTACACCCCTTTCAATAATAGCCTGCGGCTGACCAAAACGTATCAGCGGCTCCGCCATCTAAGGACCTGTAAAGATTGAGCCCACGACAGGGTGAGATAATGTCTCAGCAAATTCACCCCTTAAATCATGACTATGAAGGAAATACGCCTAGAGGAGTCTTAACCACACAGCCACACAATTACAAAGACTTACCTCGTCTCAGATCCTTCATGCATTTAAGTACAGTTCATATCACGGACATAAACAGTATTCATACTCAGTCAATCGGAACGCCACAATTCATTTCTCAAACAGCCACAGGGGTCCCGATTATAGGGCCAAATTGTTAGGACACGTCATATTTCGTTCCACACAATTTTGTCTCATAATCTTACGCGTCAATTTCACTCAACATGCGTTCCAATTTTTAATCATAGCCACACACGAGCACGGTCTACTAAACGTCCGGTGATCTTCTAGCGTAGCCAGGCATCGTCTCATTCCATCGAGCACGACAACATTACTACGTCGACGGCATTTCACAAGGGAGCATCGGTCTAGCCCTTATTGTGATTGGCATCCACCGATAAGGCATCCCGTATAAGGGCACGTCCACCCGACTCACTTCGGGGACGGGTTCTCTTAACCATTCATGCACACATCCAATCTCGGCCAAGACATTGTGCTTTGCACTCAAATGTCCCAATTAAAATAATGTACTTGGCCATTTTCTTCGAATTAAAAACACACGGTAAAAATAATCGTGTGTGAGTACACGGTCAATTCGAACCAGAAAAATTGATACCCTTCCTTTTAAAATCCCACTTTTTGATATAGTCTTTGAAACCATTTTCGGTGTTAAAACCTAACACTTAGGATTTTCTAATTAAATATCCAAATTTCACAATTTTGGAATAAATAACCAAAATTCCAATCACCACTCAATTTGCACGATTTAACACTTAATTGCAGAAACTAAGCACACCACTACAATCAACACGAAATTTCGATCTCCGGCTATCCTGGTGTAATTTTCGAAAAATAATAAATAATTAAATAAATACCAAAAATAACTAAATAATGCAAATTAAATGCCATAATTACCAACTTAGGTCGGAAATGCTAATCTAACCACCTAAATGGGCCTAGAAAATTTCCGAGCCTATCTAGATAAATAGCACGATCTATCTAGTCCCTAATTAGTCCGTTCTAACCACCTAATTTGAATAATTAAATCACTAATCCATACTAACTAACCACATAATCTATAATTAGCCTAAACTAATTATCCACTAACCATCATTAACTCTCTAAGAAGAGTTTAGCAAGTAAATTGATTAGTTTTGCGATTCGGTGAGTCCACAGTGATGGTGACGTAGAAGCGAGCGATAAGCAAGCCTGCGACAACACCAAGCGGGGTCCGGATGGGCCTAAAAACGGGCCACGAAGCCTCAACCCACAGTTGAGTTTCGGCTTTTGCTTGGGCCAAGAAAGGTTGGAACCGGCGGCTGAAACAGCACGAGACATGCGATGGTGGCTGTGGCGGTGATGGCAATGCTCAATAGTGGTGGATGGCGGCTGGAACAATGACGGCGAGGCTTTGACGGGTTGGATAGAGGGCTCAACGGCAGCCCAGGGCTTGCGGGGGATGGCAAGACGGCGTGGGACGAGCAGACGGGTTAGCGCGGTAGCTCGGCGCTCACATCGGGCGACTAGCGAAGACGGTGGAGCTCCAAATGTCGGTCGATGGCAAAGGGGAGCTGCTGGCCGATTTTTTGGTTCTCTCTAAGCTCTCAAGGTTCAACAATGGAGAAAGTGGCTGCTGGAGGAAGAAGAATGCTGCTGGAGCTTGGAAGTGGCCACCAAAATATCTTAACACTTGAGTTTGGTGCCCTACCATGCATGGCTGTCTTCCTCAGCCAAAATTGCAGCACCAATGCTTCCTCAACAAGTCTCGAAGTGGTCCAAATGTTGCACCCCACAAGACCTACGAATTTTGGAACATTTGCCACTCAATTCCACTTCAATTTCAACTCAACCCAAGCCAATTGATGCCCATAAATTCAACCAAGGTGCCCACATCAAATTCAGCATTTTTCATTGCCAATTGAACTAACTTGAATCTAAAAAACGCGACAAAAAATGGCCCTCTAATTTTTCCAATTAAAAATGGCCCTACTTTGAATTTTCGCCAAAAATCCCGGTTTACAGAAAAATCTTCGGAGGGTAAGTCGACGTTCCTAAATGAATCGTGACATGACAGAACTTTCAATTTCTGAAATCGGGTTCAATTTCGTAGTTAATTTCAATCTAATGTGATTTTAGCGTGACCTAATGTGGCATCCTGAAATTCCTTACCGGTCATTAGGGGTGCTCAAATTAATGTCTTATATTAAGGACTATGGCCAAATTTAATAGATAAATTTTGGAAAAGGATGATCTATCTTTGGCCATATGTATTGTGGGTTAGAATCTATGGATTTGTGATTTCAAGTGTATAATTATTTGATTTATACACTATAGTACTTTGGTTCAATAAAGATCTAATTAGTATTTAAAAAGGGGTTGAAATTTGATTTAATTAGGCTTGGGTCTTAGGCCCAAGAGTATGGACCTTTGATGGGCCAAATTGGCCGGCCCATGAAGCCCATGGAGAGGGCTGCCGTCGACCAAGGAGAGGGGGAGTGGCCGGCCCACTTCCAAGCCCATTATGCATGGGTCTTGCCAAGTGGCAAAAAGGAGACTTCATGCATTGGCCATTGTGGGTGGCTCTTAATCATTGCAAATGATGATTTTGTGGGGGAAATAAAAGAGAGAGTGGCCGGTTGAGAGGGCTGTCGCCCAAGCCAAGTGAGAGAGAGAGAGGGTTGCGAGAGAGTGAGGAACCGAGAGAGAGAGGGAGAAGCTGCGCGAAGGAGGAGGCCCGCTCGTCCGTCACCGTCCGTCCGCTCATCTGTCGCTGTCCGTGTGCTGTTGTTTGCTTGATTTGAAGGCAAGTTGGGATCCATATTCTGCTTTTGCATGTTGTCTCTTGCATGTGTGATTGAGTGGTGGTAAAATTTCGGATGTTAGGGTATGAGAAACCGAAGCTAGAGTGTGTTGTTTTTGAAATAGTATGCTGTTTTCGAGTGTGCCGCCTGACCCCGAACGTTGTAGAGGCTTGCATGCGTGTTTTGAGTTGGATTTCGGCTTCGACTTCTTCATGAAAGTTGTATACAACATCTCAAATTATAACATAGTAAAATTTGAGACAAAATGGTTGATTTTTAAGGGGTGAAACCCTTCCTCTACGAAAACGCTAGATCTGTAACTGTTTTGTCGACCTCTTGGTGGTTTTGTGTGTTGCATGTTACTTTTTACCGAGAATATCACTTCGACTTCTTCACAAAAGTTGTAGAGAACATCTTGGAGATTAACATACTCAAATTTGAGGTAAAACGAGCAATTATAGCCTAGTGAAACGATTTTCTTTTGAAGACGGCAAATCTGGAAGTATGGTACTGGACTCCCGAGACTTCGTGGACTAAATGGTGTCTATCCTTTGAGAATCTCACCTAGATCCCTTAATGAAATTTGGGACCTCTTGAAGCAAAACATATCAAAATTTCAGAGGAAATGAAGAAAGATAAGTAGGCGAAACCTTGATTTTTCAGAGACAACTAAACTGGACTGTTCGGTACTAGGAACAGGAGCTTCGACCGTCTATAGTAAATTATCTAGAGCGAATCTGGCCTAGATGTATTCATGAAAAATCTACCTTAGGTTCTTGACTATAACCTGGTAAAATTTCATAATTTTTGGAATCATTTGGGTATTTTAATCGAAATATTTCAAGAACTGCACAATCTGATTTTATCCGAATTTTGCATGCTGTATTGTGTGAGCTATATCTTCTTGTGTGAAGCTCTTTCGGGCATGTGTTCTTTATGAAATTGCTACCTTTATGTCTTGTCTATTACAAGCTCTGATTGTATGATTTTTGAAGATCATATGGATATTTAATTTATATGTCTTCCGAAATTGTGTAAGCTGGAATTTGATAAATTTCAAAAAGAACATGATGTATGGATTATTCTAAGTTGTATGGACCCCATGGATTGTATTGTCATAAGTGGTTGTATCTTCCTGCATGTATGATGATGATTGGAAATGCATATAAGAATCAAATGATGAAAATGATCTTGTTTGCTATTACATCATATGCTAGGTTGAAATTGAGCTATAATTGAAAAAGTGAACTAAGATAAGTGAGAAGGCCGTTGGAGGTGTGAGCCGACAATGTCCCAGGAGTGTCGGGATGCCTGGCTAGAAGGGTAAAGGCCAGATGCTCGGTGGCCTTAAATGGCTGAATGCCGGAGGGTCCTCGGGAGTTTCGAGATGCCCAGAGCGTGGGAAGCCGGAAGCCCGGAGGTTTGTGCTAGGGGATACCTCGTGATGCCAATTGGAGTGTGAGATGCCTGACAGGTATTGTGCCGGATGCCCGGAGGTTTGTGCCGGAGGTTCCTCGTGATGCCAGGATTGGGTGCGAGCGATAAATGTGGGATGCATATACTGGTCCCGGGAAAAAGAGAAATGTGGCGGTTCAAAATGAAAGAATAAAATTTGGAAATTGAAATTGAATCATGCATGGTGTGGCAACATGGATGCATGATGATGAGTGCATGGATGCATTGTGGTAAGTGCATGGATGTATGTGCACCTATAGCATGATGGTATATGTGACATGAGGATGATGAGTGCAAGGATGTATGTGCACCTATGGCATGATGGTACATGTGACATGATGATGATGAGTGCATTGATGTATGTGCACCTATGTCATGATGGTACATGTAACATGATGATGATGATTGCATGGATGTATATGCACCTATGGCATGATGGTATATGTGACATGATGATGGTAAGTACATGGATGTATGTGCATCTTTGACATGATGGTATATGTGACATGATGATGGTAAGTGTATGACATGATGGTGATGATTATATGAGGATGTATATACATGCGGTATGATGACATATGCATGGTATCAAGGTAAATTATACATGTATGCTTAAATGTCAAGTGTTATGCTATGATTGTTATGATTGTATCGTGTGATGCATGAGTGGTTTATTGGGTCCTTTACCTGTTGAGTGGCTGTACTCACCCTTTCGGGGACCAACATTTCATATTAGAAAGATGCCGCTCCCTACTGTCACGCGGGGCGTCTTTTATGGCCTTCCTTCGGATATGGAGGTCGAGTGTGTGGAGATCGACTGTCCCACCATCCCTGGTATGACGTTCATTCGAGTTCGTGCATTAGTGATGTATGACGTGGGCCTGGCTGAGGGCCTTGTCATTCAGGAATTCATATCTGTTCACGTTCGTCGAGACGGAGTGATGCGGGGGATGTTGCCGCCGCCACTGCCTGACGCACTGGCATGGGTGTGACTGCACGTGCGCGGGAAGTAGGAGCTACAACTTTTTGGACAATAGCCGACACTAGTAGATGGAGGATTTTGCATGATTGACATAGAGGGTCGAGTTGTCTCTTTTTGAGGTTGTGGCCAAGTGTAGTCAAAAGTCTTGGCCCTTCTTTTGTTATACCGACCCGAGAAAAATCCATCATGGAAATATGTAAATAAAAGTGTCATGACTTTATCTTTTCTTATGATGTTTAGTGGTGTACAATTGTATCATGGTTGTTGGAGGGAGAATTGGTAGGACTTGATTATGCTTCCGCAAATAAGATGCGCTGGGACCGTTTTTTATTTTATTTTAAAGTTTATATGCCTAGGAACTAGGGTTCTTCTTTGGTAATATGTGGTGACCTTGGACTCTTCTGGGTGCCACACCTATTCTACCGAGTAGGTTTTAAGAATTTTTAACGCATTTGACCTGTGCTAAATTATTTTCAAGCCACATTTTACATCTTTGACACATTGGCGACTCTCGATTGTTGTGAAAATCTCGAAGTTTCAAATACGGGCATAAGGTACAAAAATGACAAAAAAAAATCGGTCTAGTGCCGTTCGATAGAGATTTTGCAATCAGGTGGAATCACCCACACACTAATCACATGTCTTTGTCAAATCGATCTATCTCCAGTCTTCGATCGATTTTGATGGTGCCATAATGACCCTTGCAAATTAGCACGGTCGAGCAATCGATTCCTAGTCGAATTCTCAAGTTCATTGCGTTTATATTCCTTAATGACTTCACCTGATAGACTAGTTATCTCGTAAGTGGCTAACTCAGAGAAAAGAACTATAGGCGCATCAATGAAAAGCCCAACTTATTCAATGGAAGACAAAACCTAAAAATCAAGATGTCACAATGGATCTCCGACTTCAGGCTGTCTCAATCTCCTAGATCGGTCCACTGTATCCTCGATCTTATCGAGAAATATCGTGACAGCTCAACAAACTTGGCCTCATATTGGTCAATAGACAGGTGATTATGATGGAATCGGAAAAATTCCACTATCTTTTGCTCTCATGCACACTCCAAAAAGTATTTGCTATTGAACACTTCCATGGATACTCCCCAGGTTGAGACTGTATCTTTAGGAAAGACTCTTTCCTGAGTGGCTTCCCACTAATCATTGCCGTTACCTTATATTTAGTAAAGTGCCAACATCACCTTATCCTCCTTCATGCACCTTAGTAGTGCAAAAACCTTTTTCAACTCCTTAATCCATGAGGTTGCAACCTTAGGATCACCATTTTCCAGCGAAATGAAGCGACTTTAGCTTTATGAACTGCTCCACCAGCCTTTGTATCCCATCTCCAGCTAATGGGGCATCATTGTGGGCAGCGGCGGTGGCAGCGACAACAACATTAGCTTGATTTTGAGCCTGCTGTCCCATTAAGTTTCCAATAACCTCTAAGGCTTGTAAAATTCCATCTACTTTGGGATCCTCTTGTGCCCTTCCTCTAATACCAGCTTGTCCTGGAGTTACCCTTCTTCTATACATCCTCAAGTCTAGGTTAAACTCCTCCTAAAGTGCTAAGAACAATTAATTCCACAATCCCAACAATACAGTTCAGCAATCACATGCATAGTGTGGGTTTCCTACCTAACTATCCCAAGGTCTCAACACACCTTATTACTCTAGGTAATGACCATGCTCTAATATTAACCAAGTAGGGATGCCATGTCTCAATCCTCGGATGTGCGAAATCCCTCAATCACTTTGATCATTTGATTGCAACATCCTATGAGGTGTCGTCAACTCATTCATTTTATCTTTCGATTATACGCAAGCAAAAGTAGAAATAACACCACCTAACCATTAAAAATAGGGATAGCATAAGACACTTATATATATATATAACGACCACACTTTCATATATACATTACACTAGCCATTACACACTACTTTTTACATAAAAAAGACTTGGCTACACACACATGTGCGTCCAGGGGATGGGTTTCTTCATCCACATCCAAAAAGGGTCAGGTTGGCCTAACTACTCTAGTACTATGAGGGCAACCTCAAGTACCATGGCTCATGGTCGGGCACCTGATTAGGGTTAGTCTCCGGGTCGGTCACATCATAGTCAATCGAGATCCATCAGATCCTAGCTAAGGTTTTCAAGCCTTGTGCCTAGAGGTCCATTGAAGCCTCGGAGAAGGCCATATAGATCCTCCCCAACCTAGAAATACCAAGCCATGAATAGATGTGATATTAGATTCAGTAACCCCTCATCTACCTAAATAGTGGTCACATAGCGCTCATAGTGGGAATTCGTCCCCATGGCCGAATATGTGGTCACCTCAGTACTTTGGTCCACTAGGACCCCAAAATGGACGTGGCGGAATGGCTCAAACATACTTAGGGCCTAAAACATTTAAACAATAGAGGTGAGATAAAACTCAGTAAGTGAGCCCCCTAATCCTCGTAAAGGGAGGTAATTCACTTCGGCATTGTCCTAAATATGCAACTTATCTATCAACGACAAATTAATAGCAAAGCATTTGCCTTACATTATCTATTAACAAGGAATAGGCCACTCAACATGCAATATCTTATCACATGTCCAATTATAACATAAATAGTTTATATGTGAGTGCACCATTTGATTGAGCATACAACAATCACAATTTTATAATCCAGACTTTAATAACAATAATTCCATACACAATGCATCACACAAATCTAGATTATTATGACAGCTCTCGACCACAATCAACACTAGTGTTGGTGGTCTTCTGGCTAACCAAGCATTGTCCCGCCCCATGGCAATGGCAAAGTCTCAACCTCATTTGAAGACAACATTCCAATTAAGGAGTTTTGTTCTGAAATCCATCTGCGAATAGCATCCCGTTAACATGGGGGCATCCGAAATCCATCAGGCATCGTCCTTTGTAATCATATGAGTACATAATCTATTATGTGATCACACAAGCATATCACCACTTAAACCCATTTCTTATCTTCTTCATTAGACAGTGCAAGAGTGTGTATGCTCATATAACGTGCAATAACATTAATCACATATAATTATGTCATGCTGTCATGCCACATGATCACATCCCAATCAATCATTCTCCCAGTCAATCATGCATCAATCCCATAATGTATTACAACATGACTTCATTTAAACACTTCAATAATTTATCTTTTAAAGTAGCCTTTTATAAGTACTCATTACTTATAATTATAAAATGCCAAGAATACTTACCCTTTTCAAATTACTAAGCAATTACTATCTTTTAAACTAGCATTCAACAAGCACTAACCACTTTAGCATTTATAACATAATGAGCACTTATCACAATCAAGATAGGTATCGCATCTAATGATAATTTATAATGATAGCTTATCGCATCTAATGATAGCTTATCTCAATTGCTTATCAAATCCAATGATAGCTTATCTCGATAACTTATTGCATCTAGTGATAGCTTATCTCGATAACTTATCGCATGTAAGGATAACTTATTGTGATACCTTATCACATCTAACTATCATTTATCATGATAACTTATTACCTCTACTTATCACTTAACATGATAGCCTATCGTCACTACTTATCACCTATCATGATAGCCCATCTCCTTAATCCACTTATCACTTAATTTAACTATCATTAGTGCTTAATCTAATCCTAATCCTACTCCTAAGAGTAATTACAACCCTAATCAAGGGTTAAGAAGCTACTCACTTCCAAAACTAAGCTATACCAAGCGGTAGAGACAGCGACAAGGCTCACAACGTGGCAGTGGCTCTCGGTGAGAGAACGGTGAGGCACAATGGTGGCTGAACGTCAGTTGACAACCCATGGTAAGGATTGGAACCAGCCTACCTTGTTAGCGATCGGTTGGACCAGTTGGGCCGATTCACATTGGTTCGATTGATTCTTGATAGGTTATGCCTGGGCAGTCCTTAGGGAGTAAAAAATTATGCAATTTGGTCCCTCGATGACCAAATGGAAGAGAAAACTTACCCAATTTGAGGAGAAACGGTCCAATTCGAATTGAATTAGCCCAATTAAACCAAATCAATGCAATATATTGGCTTTCTATTGACCTAATTGATTGATTATTTTGAAAAATAGCGGACTTAGACCATGGGTACACGAAATTGAACTTCATAGGCTAAAAACAGGCAATTTTGCAATTTCTCCCTCAAAATCGCAAATTATTTGAAATTGAATTCAATTAATATTGTGAAATACCTATTCACTTAATTGCCCATGCTTAGGATAGTATATTGCATTCAAATTGACCTTAAATTGACATCACAACTCTTAAGTCAAAAATGAATTGAGGTCTAAATCAAAGTTGGACCTCGATTCATGAAATTAAACCTTAGTCTCGAATGGATCAATTTAAATTCCTCTAATTGAAGCTCAATGGCCCGATTTTCTTATATTCAAGAAAGCAAAATTCCTTAAATTGGGAAGTTCTTGAGTGAATTTCTCAAAATGGATCCCGAATTCAAACTTATTTCAACAAAATAAGTGAAATACAAGTTGCCATTCGCGAATCATGAGAGATTGATTTGGACTCCTAATTAGGGCTAAAGATGATAATTCATCTTTCGACATGACCGTTCTTGAAATTAAGTGAACAAGTGGATTAGAAATAGTCCTTAGACCAAATGTTGTAAAAGGAACTAGATCAAATTATGACTAAAATGAAGTTAAATTTATTTTTGGCCAATTTCAAACCTAAAACTGAAAATTTGAAAAACAAAATTCTTAATTGATTTTGAGAAAATTTTCGATACTAAGGTCAAAATTACAATAAGATAAATGTTTTGTAGATTCTTTTATTTTTCCAATTTGTTTAGTCAAATGTTTGATCAAAAGTCAACCATTTAATTGACTTTCCTTAAAATGTTGACTTTTGAGTCAAATCTCTGAATCTTTTTTTTTTTTTTTTTTTGAAAATTAACTTGGCTAAACTTAAATCAAAACCATTTGACATCTTTTTGGGCAAAAATCCAACTTTTGACTCGAGATTAACTTTTGATCAAATGGTTGACCAAAAAGTCAACTATTTGATTTTTCAGGTTTTCATTGGAAATGATTAGGAAATCAATTAAAAATGATAATACAAAAGAAAGAAATGAAAGACGACATGTTTTGGTCGAGAAATAAGCTCCATCACGATTGAAAATCCTAATCTCAATTTTTACCTTTTATGACTCGTCAATTAAAAATCAAGTATCAACATCGGGTGCTTGAAAATGAGAGCACCATAGGGCAGCTTACTCGTCTTTCTCTTTTCCATCCGGTATATGTGGATAAGGATCATATGGGGGATGGACAACTCATTGAATTTGTTGAGAATGGCCTAAATAACTCTAACCTTGTAATGAGAGACATCGTTGGTAGAAGATGTTCTAGGATAGGGGCATAGGGTCAAGATCTTTTGAATAAAGTTCATTTTCAATGGGAGCAAACTCAAAGGCACAATTTCTCTAGAACTGCGAGAGAAATTGAGAGTTTTCAACACAAAACTATGGCCTCATCAGGCTCTATGGGAATCTTTTTGAAAATATTGTATTCATCCTAGATTATCTCAGCTATTTGGAAAATGCAAGTTTGAGTAAAACATTATACTAGGGCAGGACGAACTTCTTTCATAGAGTAAAAGAACTTGAGTATGAGGGTTTCAAAAAGTTCAGATAGAAAAATGCCATGATTTTCCAGAAAAGCAAAGTCAACTAATCTATGAGGAATGATTCCTCAATCATAAAAACATTGTTAGCATTTTTGTGCGCTTGAGAAAGAAACACTTCAAAATCGAAGTTTTCATCCTTCTCAAAGGTGACAGTGGGCTCGAAATTTTTAAAATACATGGTCATTATCTTCTTCTTAACGTTTGTCTCCCGAGGCTTCCTTAGTTTCTGTTCTGGCTTCATTTGACGCCCCGACCCTTTATGGCCACGCAACGTCCCTCGTTCGTCATACTTTACTTATCTTTTGGCCATTCGATTGCGACGACATCCCAAGAGGCATCACCAACCTAATTTGATATAATGATAAAATGCACAAGTAGAAGCGAAAACAAATCTCCAGTCATTCACCAAATAGGGATAGTTAAAAACGTACTCATATATAAGCATTAGGTCAATATTACATACACGTTATGTTCATAAATTAAATGAATAAGATTTATCCTAATAAGCTTTGCCACATCCGATACTTTTATGACATCGTGATTTATAGCATAGCAAGGCGCAAGTGGAGCTTTTGGAGTATCAAATTCTTTAAGTGCTACGGGAACACCGTTTGTATGCCAACCTGAAGAAGTGTCACTTTTGCACAAGGAGCCCGGTGCTATGTTGTCTCCAACGATGGTGTTAGAGTAGATCTTAGAAAGACGGAGGGCAATAAAAAGTTGGCCAATTCCTAGCTCGCTGAATGAGAGAAAAGCTCAAGAATGTTTTTGGCCTTTTTTATTTTTCAAATATCGTCCGAATGTTATGTTACACAAATAAGGCCACTTACTCCATTTGGACGTAGCATCTGAACTTTAAGCACATAGACCAAGCAACTAAACAGACAAAAAAAAGACGAGGTAATACACACCAAAAAAAAAAGAATAATAGTGTTGGCGTGAGCTAATTTGTAGGAGTGGTATGTATAGAAAGAAAATATTTATATTTGCACAAGTTGATTTGTGGGGGTAATGCATATAGAAAGCGAATATTTTACCTAATAGACGATTGTTACCCTAGCAAAATGATAGTGATCTATTTTTTTAACATGGTATCAAAGCAGGAACCCTAGTTTTCTCCACACTCTTTCCACCAGATCAGATCGCCGCTGCAGCTTTAGGTTTTTCCTTATGCTGTCGCTGCACTGACCAAATCAGATCGATGCCGTAGCATTGACTTGTGCTGTTGTTGCACTAATCTAACCTGACCAGAAATTCCTTTGTGAAGGAATTGTGATTGGCAACCATGACAAAGCTAATTGATGAGGTACCTCATCAAGATTAAGGGGAGAACTCAACAACTGCTTCTCTTCTAGAGAATCTTACGATGAAGTTGACATAAATTTTGACTCAAAGTTCGACTTAGGTATCAACACAATCCCAAGAGCCATCCACTGCACAAATCTCAATCAAATTGGATGGATCAAATTATGGATTGTGGTCTCAAGTGGTGGAGATGTTCATCTCCGGTAAAGACAAGTTGAGCTATATTAATGGTGATCTCCCTCAGCTCTCACCTACCGATCCTCAATTTCGAAAGTGGAAGATTGAGGATGCGATTGTGAAGGGGTGGCTAATCAACTCAATGGATTATGCATTAATAGGAAATTTTATTCGCTTCCCAAATGCGAAGATAGTATGGGACTCTGTTGCAACAACCTTCTTTGATGGAAGTGATGCCTCCCAAGTTTATGACTTGAAGAGGTGGGTGACTCGGATGAGACAAGGTGGAGAGACAATTGAGGCTTATTACAATAATCTTTAGGGTTTGTGGAGGGAGATCGACTTCCGTCATCCAAACCCAATGACATGCCTAGCTGATATTGAGCGGTACAGTCTTGCCATTCGGGAAGATCGGGTGTATGTCTTCCTTGATGGGTTGGACAATCGTCTAGACAAAGTGAGAGCAAATGTTCTCCAAATGCAACCATTCCCAACTGTTGAGCAAGCATATGCACAGGTTCGTAGGGAGGATACGAGACAGTCGGTGATGCTCACCCATACTGATTCCACGTCTGGGTCTGCTGCCATGGTGGCACGGGGAAGCAAGACAGGTGTCCGAGAATCACCAGTAATGCCAACTTTACAAATGAATAAATCAGGAGCTACGCAAGGGGGTGGGCGGACGAATAACGGTTCACGAACTACAATTTCATCTAGAGGATGCTCACACTATGGGAATGCTAAGCATACTTGAGAGACATGCTTTAATCTCCATGGCTATCCAGAGTGGTGGAAGGAATTGAAGGCGCGAAAACAAGCCGACGGGGGTACTGCCAGTGGAAAAGGGAAGGTTTTTTTTGCTAAGATGGAACCTCAACTGTCTTTAGTGCCCAAAGTTGAAATTCAAGACCAACCGGCTACGTCCAATTCAGGTAATATCCAAGGTAATTGTGGTTGTGCGCTAGTTCTCCCTAATCACACTAGTTGTGATGGATGGGTTATCGATTCAAGGGCTACAGAGCATATGACCTTTAGCCCATATGATTTTGTGAGCATTACAGAACCAAGACGATGCGGTATCTCAAATGCAAATAGGAGTACATACCCAGTGACAAGGGCTGGTGTGGTTGCGGTTTCCCCTCAGTTGTCATTGCCTAACACCTTACTTGTCCCGTCATTGACCACAAAATTAATTTTTGTTGGACAGCTCGGTGAAGATTTGAATTTTAATGTTCTAATGTATCCTCAATTCTGTCTTTTATAGGATATCCTCACGGAGGAGATCATTGGACGTGGTACTAAAAGGGGGGCTGTGTTACTTGGATGATCTCAAGTTTGGAAGTGTGCATCAAGTCCGAGGTTCACCTAGCAATAAAGAAAAATATATTTGGCTTTGGCATCGACGATTGGGACATCCTTCATTTGGCTATATGAAAAAGCTATTTCTTGAATTATTTTTGGATCTAAAAGAGTTGGATTTCCGTTGTCAAACTTGCATTTTGGCTAAGAGCCACCGTGTTTCCTTTCCCATAAGTTTGAATAAGAATAACGTGCCTTTTTCATTAGTTCGCTCTGATGTGTGGGGTGCTTCTCCTATTACTGCTATCTCGGGTTGTTGGTGGTTTGTTATATTTGTTGATGATTGCACGCGTATGACTTGGCTTTACTCGATGAAAACTAAGGATGAAGTGGTTAATGTATTTAAGGTATTTCACAAGATGGTTCAGACACAGTTTGATGCTAAGCTACAAGTTCTTTGAAGTGATAATGGCGGAGAGTATGTGAATCGACATCTCAAGGAGTACTTTCGGCAACATGGTCTCATTCATGAGACCTCGTGTACACAAACTCTACAACAAAATGGAGTGGCTAAAAGGAAGAATCGCCATATTCTTGAGACCACTTGAACCCTCTTAATTGAGGGACATGTTCCTTCACGTTTTTGGGATAATGCTGACGCCACGGTGGTGCATCTCCTCAACCGAATGCCCTCAAAAGTGCTAGATTTTCGTACGCCTCTACAAGCACTCTCTGCATTTATCCCATTTCCATCAGTCTTGACAATTCCTCCTCGTGTGTTTGGATGTGTTGCGTTTGTTCACATTTCGAAGAACCAACGTACCAAACTTGATCCATGTGCTTAATGGTGTGTGTTCTTGGGGTATGGTACTCATCAAAAGGGCTATTGATGCTACAACCCATCTACCAAAAAAACTTATGTGACTATGGATGTCACATTTGTCGAAGGAGAGTTCTTTTACCTGAGTACCAATTCTACCTTTCAGAGGGAGAATTGGTGGGAGATTATTGCTGGGGTTATACCCGAAGAAAGAGAAGCGGTTGTTAGGGGCGGCGGTAGTGTCGATGATAGCTCTAACACTAGTGATAATGGGGCTAGGCAGGCTTTGACTGATGTTGGAGCAACCGTGGGTGGTGCTGGCACGACTGGTGTTAATGGTGGAACTGTTGAGCAGGTGACAGATGGTGCTAATGCTGGTGAATTTGTGACAAGTGTAGCTACAGAAGCCTTACAGGATCCGACAAAGGGCGAAATACCCGCACGTGAACAAGTTGAACAGCCCCTTCCTCCAAGCATTCCGACCAAGTTCGTGAGGTTTTTCCTGAGGTAATCTCCTCTACTGCTTCTGGTTTATTTGATGAATCTAATCTGTCAGTGGAATATAAATTACCTGTTAGACATAATCGGGGAAAGCCCCCAAATCGATACTCACCAGATGCTAGAGAAAGGAGATCGAAATATTCCATCGCAAATTATGTCTCAATAGGAAGGTTATCTAAACCATTGAAGCAGTTCGTGTTGACTGTATCTTTAGTTCAAATTCTGAATGGAGTACAGGAAGCTTTGGAGGATCCGCAGTGGGTTCAGGCTATAGAAGAAGAGATGAAGGCATTGTAAAAAAAAAAAATAGAACGTGGGAATTGATGGACTTACCTGAGGGAAATAAAACAGTGGGATGCAAATGGGTGTTTTCTGTCAAATATAAGGCGGATGGGTCCATCGAAAGATACAAGGCAAGATTGGTAGCAAAGGGGTACACGCAGACGTATGGAATTGACTACCAAGAGACTTTCTCTCCTGTTGCAAAACTTAATATTGTTCGAGTTTTGGTGTCTCTTGCAGTTAATTTAGATTGGCCACTATATCAGTTTGATGTGAAGAACGCATTCCTCCATGGTGACTTGGAGGAGGAGATTTATATGGATGTACCCCCAGGATACAAGTCTTCCTCACATCCAAGTGTGGTCTGCAGATTGAAAAGGTCCTTGTATGGTTTAAAGCAATCATTAAGGGCTTGGTTTGGTCAGTTCAGTGTGGCAATGAAGAAGTGTGGGTACAGACAGAGTGAGTCGGATCATACCTTGTTTCTTCGATGACAAGAAGGGAAGATAACTGCATTGATTATCTATGTTTACAATATAACCATTACAGGGGATGACGTGAAAGAAATCACCTCATTCCAAAGGAGGCTTTCTAGAGAGTTCGAGATGAAAAACCTGGGAGAACTAAGGTATTTTTTGGGAATAGAGGTATCGAGATCAAAAGGGGGAATGAACCTATCTCAAAGGAAGTATGTACTAGATTTGTTGGCAGAAGTAGGGATGCTAGATTGTAAGCCAGCGGATACCCCAATCGTGGAGAATCATAAACTTGGAGAGTATCTGTGGCATCCTAAATTTCATGAAAATCCCTAAGTATGCCATGAGCCATGGATAGGTGATGGAAACACCGTTATTGTATTTTTGTAGCCTTTTGATCCATGATTCGCAATGAGATTTATGGCCAAGCTTTTAATGGATAAATTTTGGGAAATAAAGTTCTATCTTTGGCCATATGTATTACAAATTGGAACTTGTAGATTTATGATTGCAAGTGTATAGCCATTTAATTTGCAATTTAGTACTTTGGTTTAATAGGGATTTAGTTAGTTTTTTTAAAAGGGGCAATTCTGGATTTATTTAAGCTTGGGTCTTAGGCCCAAGAGTGTTGAGCCTAAGATGGGCCTTAATGGCCGGCCCATAAGCCCATGAAGGGCTATTGTCGCACGAAGGAGCAGGGGGGGGGGGGAATCCGGTTTGCATGCCTCCCCCCATTTGTCCCATGGTGAGGCCAAGTGTCACCCATGCAAAAGGTAATGATGGCTAATGATGATGGGAAGGAAATTAGGGGGAAAGGGTGGCCGGTTTAAGCAAGAGAGAGGGAGAGAGAGAGGAGGGTTCGTCCGAGAGAGAGAGAGGAGAGAAAGAGAAGGAAGAAAGGAAGAAAGGAAGAAGGGAAGATGGAAGGAGGATGGGCCGTGCGTCACCATCCGTCGCCGCCGTGTCTCGCCATTGTGCTCGCCGTTTGCTCGATCTAGAGGCAAGTGGGATCCCTTGATCTAGTCTTGCATGCTGCGCTTCGTATGTGTGATTAAATGGTAACAATTTCGGATGTATAGAATGTGAAAAATTGAAGTTATAAGAGTGGTGCTCTAGTCTAGTATGCTGTTCTTGAGAAAAACAGCTCGACCTTGGATGTTCTAGTGACTTGCATGTGATGTTCTAGTTGAATTTTGGCTTTGACTTCTAAATGAAAGTTGTAAAAAACTTCTTGGAGTATAACATACTCAAATTTGGGACAAAAAAAACAAGTATAAGTGGGTGAAATCTTTATTCTTTGGAAAGACTGGATCTGGAAATTTTGGTACTAAGAACAGTGGTTTTAACCGTCCATATTTAATTACCTAGGACGAATCTGACCTTGATGTATTCATTAAATATCTACCTTATGTTCTTGACTATCACATAGTCAAATTTCATAATTTTTTAAGGTCATTTGGGTATTTAATCGGAAATGTTTCTAAAACTGTGCAATCTGATGTGTTCGGACTTTGTAAGTTGCAATGCGTGGACTATATCATTTTGTATAAGGTTATTTTGGAAATGTGTTCTGCAATGAAATATCTCTATTCATGTCTTCCCTACAACATATTCAAATTTCGTAATTTTTGAAGTTCATTTGCCTATTTAACCAAAAATGTTTCAAAAACTGTGCAAGTTGAACTGTTAGAATAGTAGTGCTGTAATGCATGGTCTATACCGAATTATATGGGGATATTTTGGTGTAGTGTTCTTCATGAAATATCTGCTTTTATGTCTTGACTATCACATGTTCAAATTTCATAATTTTTGAAGGTCATTAGGGTATTTAATTAAAATGTTTTCTAAAACTGTGCAAGCTGGATTGTGCGAATTTCAAAAGCTGTAATGCATGGACTATTCTGTTTTGTATGAAATTCTGGTGGTGTTGTGTTCTTCATGAGATAAATGCTTCTAGAGTTTGTCTATGATGTATTAAATTCTTAGAAATTATTAGGGCCAATCACTAAATTTTAAGAAGTGTAAATTAAAAGAATGCATTCCGTTTCTAAAATAATAGCAATAATCCATGAGTTTGCCCCATGAATTATATTGTTTTAAGTGATTGAATCTTGCTGCACATGTGATGATATTTGGCATTACATATAAAATCAAAGGCTGAAATTGATATTGTTACCATTACATCATGTGCCATGTTGATATTGAGACACAAATGTGAATATGAATTATGATAAATGAGGATACCGTCGGAGGTGTGAGCCGACGATGCCCCGGGAGTGTCGGGATGCCCGGAGTGTGTGTGCTGGAAGCCTTGGAGGTGTGTGCTGGGGGGATACCTCGTGATGCTAGTTGGGGTACGAGATGCCCGGAGGTGTGTGTCGGAGGTTTCTCGCGATGCCAGGTTGGGTGCGAGCGATATAATGTGGGATGCAATTACTAGTCCCGGGAAAGAAAAAAGTGGTGACCCAATTGAAAGATAAAAAGCTGAAATTGAATCATGCTTGGTATTGTGACATGTATACATGGCTGTATGATATAATATGTATAAGTGCATGATGGTATATGCATGAATGCTTGATGATGAGTGCATGGTGGTATGTGCACATAAGGCATGGATATGCATGAATGCTTGATGATGAGTGTATGGTTGTATATGCACATATGGCATGATGGTATATGCATGAATGCTTGATGATGAGTGTATGGTTGTATATGCACATATGGCATGATAGTATATGCATGAATGCTTGATGATGAATGCATGATGGTGCATGCACATATGGCCTGATAACATATGCATGACTGCAAGGTAAGTTATGTTTGGATGCATGAATGATATGTGCTTTGTTTATGATGCCTTGATTGTTCTGTTTGATGCATTGAGTAGTTTAATGGATCTTTTACCTGCTGAGTGGTTGTACTCACCCCTTTGGGGACTAACATTTCATATTAGAAAGATGCCTCTCCCTCTGGTCACGCGGGATACCTTTTACGGCCTTCCATCTGACGTGGAGGTCGAGTGTATGGAGCTTGATTGTGTCACCATCCCTGGTTTGATGTTCGTACGGGTTCGTGTGCTGGTGATGTATGACGTGGGCCTGGCTGGGGGCCCGGTCATCCAGGAGTTCTTGTCTGTCCACATTTGCCGTGACGGAGTGATGCGGGGGATGTTGCCACCGCCACCGCCCGACATACCGGGGTGGGTGTGATGGCCTGCGTGAGGAGTGGGAGCTGACACTTTTTGGGGATAGCCTACACTTGTAGATGGAGGGTTATACGTGATCGATATAGGGGGTTGAGATCTCTCTTTTGAGTTGTAGCCAAGTTTAGCTAAAAGTCTTGGCCTTTTTGGTTGTACCAACCCAAGAAGTCCATCATGAAAATATAAATAAAAAGTGGCTCGGCTTTATCTTTTCATAGTTGGTGTGCATTGCATTATGGTTATTGGAGGGAGAAATGGTGAGACTTGTTTATGCTTTCGCTAATAAGCTGCGCTGGGACCGTTTTCAAAAAAAAAAAAAAATGCCTATGAACTACAGTTCTTCTTTAATCCCGAAACAAAGATATGTAACTAGTATTCATTAGGTGGAGCGATAGGTATCTGTGGCGACCTTAGTTGTTTGGAGGTGCCATAGTATCCCAATCAAGTACCAACAAACAAGGAGAGATACCAAAGGTTAGTGGGGAAGTTAATCTACTTATTGCATACGCATCCAGACATTGTATATGCGGTAAGTATCGTAAGTCAATTCATGCATGCTCCTAATGAAGACCATGTGAATGCTGTGGTGAGAATAATTCGGTATTTGAAAGCATCTCCAGGGAGAGGGTTAAAATTCTTGAGGAATGGTCATCTTGGAATTGAAGGTTACATGGACACAGACTGGGTGGGGAGTGTGTACAACATGAGGTCAACTTTAAGGTATTTTACATTTGTGGGGGGGGAATCTGGTCACTTGGAGAAGTAAGAAACAGAAAGTGGTGGCTTTGTCGAGTGCAGAGGTAGAGTTCAGAGGGATAGCCAAAGGGCTATGTGAGCTTTTGTGGCTTAGAAAGCTGATGTCCGAATTGGGATTTCCTCCTAGATACGAGATGAAGCTCTTTGTGATAACAAGACAGCTATTGACATATCACATAATCCTGTGTAGCATGATCGAACCAAACACATTGAGGTTGATCATCATTTTATTAAGCAGAATTTGGATGCAAAGATAGTTCAATTCCCATTTGTGAGGTCTGAAGATCAGCTAGTAGATATATTGACGAAGGCAGTCTCGAGTAGAGCCTTCTATATCTCAGTTGACAAGTTGGGCATTAGCGACATTTAAGCACCAACTTGAGGGTGAGTGTTGGCGTGAGCTGATTTGTAGGAGTGATATGTATAAAAAGAAAATATTTATATTTGCACAAGTTGATTTGTGGGGGTAATGCATATAGAAAGAGAATATTTTACCTAATAGGCGATTGTTTATCTAGTAATACTTGTATGTATATATATAGCCTTGTAAAGAAAAAAAATATACTAAAAATGATAGTGATCTATTTTTCAACAAATAGTACAAGGACCAACATTGCCATGACGTCTCATCTTCCACTTTCAATTTCGAAGGACACTTGGTTACGTATGCTATCATCATTTCCTGATGCATTGCTTCTGAGGATGCCATCACATTCGCTTGATCTCTCACCAAGGAAATGCTCAGCTTCTTCAAGGTCACCGCTCCGATTCAACCATGGATGCCTGTCCATCACCCTCATCAGTCCCTCCAATTCCATTGCCACTTCCTTCATGGTTGGCCGATCTTCGCCTTTCACTGTCAGGCATTGGTTTGCCAGCATCGCAACTTCCATAATCTCTTCCGGGTTCCCCTCGTTCAGCACCATCGGGTCAATGATTTCGAACAGCCTCTCGCCCTTTATTGCAGAAGCAAAATACAAGGACAAGTTCCTCTCATTCTCGGCTCGCTCGAAGGACAAGGCCCTCAGTCCAGTTAGCAACTCAGCCAACACGACCCCGAAGCTATAGACATCGCTCTTCTCGGTCAACTGGCTCGAGCGGAGGTACTCGGGGTCCAAGTACCCAAGCGTGCCTTGAACCAGCGTGGTCAGCTCGTGTGCCATCGAGGGGACTAGCCCGGAGGCTCCAAAATCAGCGACCTTTGCGGTGTAGTTTTCATCCAACAATATGTTTGCGCTCTTTATGTCTCTGTGCAAAATCTGAGCGGATGCATCGGAGTGCAAGTACGAGAGTGCACCTGCGGTCTCCCCTGCAATGCGCAGACGAGCCCTCCAGGATAATGTGGACTCGTGGCCGCACTTGTGTATGTGGTCAGAAAGGGTGCCGTTGGCCACAAACTCGTAGACTAATAACGGGACCTCCGTCTCGAAGCAACAACCGATTAGCTTAACCACATTGCGGTGATTAATTTGGGAGAGGATGATCAGCTCGTTGATGAATTCTTCAACCTGACTTCGGTCCAAAATCTTGGCCTTCTTGATGGCGACAACCGTGTTGTCTGCTAAGATCCCTCGGTATACAGTTCCGTGGCCTCCCTGGCCTAGGATTCGGCTTTCATGGTAGTGGTCCGTGGCCTTCTTGAGCTCTTCATCGGTGAATATTCTCGCCGATTCAATGGAGCCTTCGCTCAGAAAGAATTTTCTGCAACATAAGGCGGCCCCCATTTTCTTGGAAGAACTTCTCTCTCCGTCTGCTGATTTTTCTTTCTCGAAGCCCCCAATATAACCAGGAAACGCCCAAAAGAACCAGCAGGAAGCTTATGCTCACGCCTAGTAAAAGACATTATATTCGGTGAACAAACAAATTAGTTGTCCATCACACTACATATGTTCTCACAACCAAGAAAAGAAAAAAAACAGAATCGAAATTTGCTTGACTCTTTCTTTTTCATTACTCAAACAATCTTGTGTTAATTTACTTCTCTGTCCTATTTTCTTTTTCTTCTCCATCAACTTGAAGCTTTTTCATTAAGAAAAACCTTGATAATAGCAAAATAAACCTAAATATATAATTATGCTGAGAGTAACTTATGATAACAGGAACGATTCAATGCATCAAGTGGATAAAACGTGCTTGATTCTTTTTCAACAACAGAAGAGCAAGTGGTTGATTTTGTTAATATCGAATTGAATAACTTGAGATGACGACACATGTATCTAATATCAATTTAATTCACGGACACAATTAATTCAAAGAGAAAGATTTACATCCGAAAAACCTCAATAACTAATAGCAAAAGATGGAACAATGGCATAACAACAACATTTAAAGAACGTGAATAAATTACAAGATAAAAGAAGCTTTTATATGATGAAAAAGTTTGAGCAATGTGTACGACTTACTGACTAGCACGATGTCCAGTGAGCGAAACCTCTTTGTAGGAGTACAACCGTTGCCATCTTTTTTTCCATCTCCTCGAGATCCCTTCAGACATGAACAATTATACGTTCCCGGCAAATTCGTACATATTCCAATGCAGGGTTGTAAAATCACACATTCATCGATATCTGGAGGAATATATTCCAAATGGAATAAGTAATCCGACACCATTTCAATTGGAAGAAAGTTGAAAAAGTAAATAGAATTCCATGATTTGGCAACACTTTCAATATGAGAGGACATATCAAGTTAATTTTCTTTTCCTGAGATCGTGATACCTCACCACACTTTTTAAGTGATAGGTCATTATCTCAAGAGCCTAAGCGTAACCAAGCATTTGATCTTTGTTTAGAATAGAAGATTTAAGAATTATCCAACAAAATTGTGCCATTACTAATTAGAATAACACATTACATGGAAAAAAATTCAAAAATAATTGTCTATAAATACAGAGTAATGCTGGATGTTTTAACATCGGTAGATGAAATTGATTTAGAAGCTAACTTTACCGATTCATATTGAGGGTTCGGTATGGACCATCTGTTTATAAACTCAATTGCACTTGACTGATTCAGTTTGTAAAACAATTGTACGGATTAAACTTAAGAGAGAAGAATGTCTAGCTATATCTGGAATGATAGCTGTGAAAATTTACAGATTATTACTAAGCGCTTCATAGGTCATATTTAATTTCAAGCAATGAAAATTCGTGCATCTGAAAGGAAAAAAAATATGATTGTGCTTAACAGCCTAGATTGTTATGATTTTTAAGATTATAAATGTTATGTGATTACTAGGAGAATCGTTTGAAACACGTACCATTCATCAAGTCAAAATTTGGTCCTCTGACTTGAAGTTTCTAAGAATTTCTTTCTCTGGGTTTTTTATGCAATTGGATCCATTTAACATGGTCGCCCTTATGCAAATAATGATCCACGATTCTATACAGGAGCACTCGTTCGGATGTGAGGTGGGTCCAATGAAAAGACGGGAAAAGGTACCTTGACAACCATTTTGGAGATAGGGGTTCCCTTGAAAACCCTTCAAGCAGTGGCACTGGTAGCCATTTCCATTCTCAGCATCTGTACAATTGGAGTTCTCTGGGCACATGTAGGTCGTTGCATTCTTCTTTGCATCATCGCATGTTTGATTTGGAATTAACCAATCGACAACTAGAGGGACCATATCAAATGGCGGCTCGCGCAGATTGTCCGTAGAGAAGCTAAAGAAACCGTCTTGGGCAACGAAAGCGTATCCGCACGGATTGAAATCAGAGACGCCGAGATGATTGTTGTAGCTAGTGACAGAGATGTTGTATTGGTAGGCGTCTCGAGGAATGCCAGCCTCGCAGCAACCGATGCCCGAGCACGACCCATTAATCACGTCCAAGATGTTGTCGCATGAGGACACGCACCCCGTCACATACGTGTTTCCTTGTCGGCCGCTGAAGGTCGCGTACGTGTCGCATCCCACGGCGATAAATTTGTTCTTGGCAGAAGATATTGGGAATATGGGAAGAGCGAACTCAGGAAGATTCTTGTATATGGATGTGCCGGACGAATTATAACAATCGTTGGCTACAAATACCGTTACACTAATCTCGTGACTCTCCATAGATATATCAAGTACTCGGAAATCAGAATCTTTACTGTACATATGAGGAGTGGGAGGATCAGTCGAGTCGTTGCAAAAGATGAGGAAAGACTCTGATTCTTCTTTGAAGTAGCAGTCGTTGCCGGCATCATTCATCCCGAATGGGTACGCGAAGGTGAGGTTGCCACATCTGTTCGCGCATCCGGGCTTTGTTGTTTGGACTACATCCGCAGTAACTACTGAGAATAGAGCTACCAATGAGCACAACAACAGCACAACTCTCAAGGGAAGTCTATGGAGCAGCATGGATCCACCCATATTCTTCCTGAAATGAGATGATATTTTGCAACAAGATGATGAGCTTCATAGCCCGATGACAACCTTTATAAGCGATGATGTAGCTTCTAGAAAGCTAAGGAGTATATGCATTATTCATGGTCCCCACTATATTGATTGTCTTCGCGCTGATTACATCATTACTAATCCATCATACGGTTTTGTCCACTCTCTATGGCTCTTCACTAAAGAAGCCTTGACAAGCCTGTCGTGATTCACATTGTGGCGTCGCAATCATTCGTAGGAATTTCCAAACTGACTTGCAAATAATAAAAGTCGTGATTAGATAGATATTTTTTTCTTTTCAATCTCAGAATTAGTTTCGATGGGTGGTACTCATAAACTATTGCATGCACATCTCTAATGTATGAACTCCTTAAATATTTGTACAAATATCAACATCGTATTTAAATCTTTATGCGCAGAGTAATATTTCAATTTATGCTATGTACAATTAAAAAAAATTAGGTACATCGATGGTAAGTACTAAAGATTAGTTAGATAAAGCAAGAAATTGTTGATTTGGGTCGATTCGAATTTGAATTTGAAAATCAAAACAGCACCAAACAACCCAAATATAGAAGATGAATGAGAACGAAATTTGCGGTGTTTAGATATGATTTGCTAAGTAAAAGGACTTCAAGAGTCCGAAATTTATTTTGAGAATTTTCTCAAATCTTCAATTGTGCTAATTAAAACTCAAACCTTTTGAAAGTTTACCAATTTAATTTTTTTGTTCAAACTTGACCAAAAATCGCTATAGTATATAATTTTTATAATTTTTGGGAAAAGGCTAAGTCAAGGCGGTCAGTTTGCTTGGCAATTTCTCATGTGCAACAATATATCTTGTCCGGAGTTATTGCCAACCAACTTTGGGTGCATCATTGATAGAGAGTATAAATGAGACGAGATGCTTACTGCACCAAGACTTGAAAAGCTAAGCAAGTACTAAGCGTATGCAATGGGAGATCACAACTAGAAGTGATCAATTCTCGGATGATTTGGTTCCCACCCCAAAATCGAGAATTGGACCAAAAGGATTGATTCTTTGTTTCTAAAACCATGAAACCGGACAAGTGCCCCTGAAACCGAACCAACCAATCTGGTTCATTTCCTACGTGGATCATGGAACCGGTGGCGTGTTCAATTTTTTTATTTTTATTTATTTGTCATTAATGTTCAAGACGAATTGAAGATGTTCTTGATAACCAAGATGTTTCTACAATCAGTGAGTTATGTGTAGCATTGTAGGTCTCACATAATTTTTTTCCAATTTGTGGCAAAATTTGGTTAGAATGAGCAACTATTGTTTATGTTTTGATTTGTTCTTGTCATCTTACTCACATGCATGAGTGAAATAGGAGTCGTGCGACTCGTGCTTGTTTGTATGTGTGAGTGAAGTCTAAAATGTGAGATAGATTAGGGTTTTTTTTACAAATTATAAGGAAATTAAAAAAAAAAATTGATCTAACCCAGGTGAGCAGTTCCACACCTGAAACTAATAATCGGACTGAAATTCACTAGTTTCAATTTTATAGAGTTGAGAACTAGATTGGTGCCCCCAGGAACTGTCCAAAACTGGTTGATCTAGTCCCATCCAAGTGGATCCTTTTGCTTATCCCTAATCATAACTTTAAAATAGAAGAATGCCGAAGAAGAAAAATCATGAAGAGCAAACTGCTTTGAGCTGGCGATTGGTGATGGTCGGTTCCATTTCAATTTGAAATCTGAAAAGAACAAAAACTAACCAACCTATATATAGCAGAAGAACGAAATCTGCAATGTCCAAATCTACACAATAGAAAACATAATCCTCAATCAAATTACATTTTCCAATTCAAAGTAAAACCACAGATATGGTCTGAGATTTGATCATTGCTAAGTAAAAGGACTTGGGGAGTCTGAAATTGATTTTTAAAAAATTCTGATGGTTGATTGAAAGTCCCAGGTAAATGCCAAGTCAATGGGGTCGGTTTCCTCGACAATTTCTTATGTAGCACAATAGGTCACATCAGAATTTGTTATTGCCCGCCAACTTTGACTGTGTCATTGATAAATGCAAGGTGCTTTCATTACATTGCCAAGACTTGAGAAGTCTAGCAAATCAACGGTAAGCGTATGCAGTGAGGGAGAGATCACAACCCGCAAAACAAGAGAATGACAAAGAAGAAAAATCAACAAGAGCAGAGTGGTTTGAGCTGAGGATTGTCTACATGAAATGAGCTTCAAGGTGGATGGATTTTATAATCTGAAAATTTGTATTTTGCTGTTTCTAGACTGTATATATGCATTCTAAAAAGGAGTAACTGGTAGCTTCAAAATAATTAATCAACTAACTTCAAAGAGGTAAAATATCGACTTTTTTAATTGTTGTGTTACAAAAATAAGATGCTGAAATAAGATTTCGTTATGTACTTTTAAACTAAGAAAAGATACGTCGCATGTGGATATTTTTTTCCTTTTTCTAGGCTAACATTCCAACTAATATAAATTGTGAAGAGAAAATTGTCCAAATAATCCTAAACCTATTGCACTTTTGTCAATTTAATCCTAAACTTTTCAATTTTGTCAATTGAGTCATAAATATTTTCACATTTTGCAAATTCAATCCTAAACCTTTTCACTTCTTACCAATTGAGTCCATTCAACCAATTTTGGCTAGAAATTGCTAACGTGGACGACCGGTGCTAACGTGGTACTTTTAAATAATATTTTTAAATATTTTTTATGGTTTTTTTACTTTTTTTTTTTTTTTTGGTTTTGGATCTAGTCGGCAAAGGTTGTCAACCAACCCTCGTCAGCCCACAAGCGAGGGCCAGGCGAGAGCCGACCAACCCTCACCGGCTCAGGGCAGGGCGCACAAGCCCTCGCCTAGAAATAGCGAGGCCTGTGATGCCCTCACCAAATCTAGCAAGGCGAGGGCTTGGTGACCCTCGCTCGCTCCAAGCAAGGGGGTGACCTTGCGTAGGGCCTTTGCCTAGCTAGATCTAGCGAGGGTGATGACCTCACTCGAGGCCTTTGCTTGGCATGCCCTCACCTTCGCTGGCGAGGGCGTTGCGACCCTCGCCCAAAGCTCGCGAAGGGCACAATGCCCCTCGCCCAAAGTTGGTGAGGGTCGACTGGCCCTCACCTATGGCTAGTGAGGGTCGCCGACCCTTGCCTATGACCGATGTTGGCCCTCGCCTATGGCCGAGGCCGGCCAAATCCAAACCCAAAAAAAAAAAAGCAAAAAAAAGTTAAAAAAGAAAAATCACTAAAAAAAATTCAAAATATTATTAAAATATTATTTAAAAAGTGCCACATCAGCACTGGCCATCTACGTTAGCAATTTCCAGCCAATTTGGCTGGATAGATTGAATTGATAAGAAGTGAAAATATTTATGATTGAATTAGCATAATTAAAATATTTATGACTGAATTGGTAAAAGTGCAATAGGTTGAAGACTTTTTGGATAATTTTCCCGATTGTAGTTGATGCGCATTTGTGGAGAATTATCATCATCAAGAATTTAATTTTTCTTTTCCTTTTTCTGGTCCAGTGACTGTAGTTATTAGCTTATTTCAAGCTGTGGAGTTAACAACGGCAAGTCCTGGAGACTTTCGTGAGACGATTCCACTACAAATCCTTGTGTGAAAGTCTTTGTGCAGTGCGGTGCGCGTTTAAATTTTCCAAA